>NC_074703.1:15597951-15960451 GCF_029448725.1 Salvelinus fontinalis | reverse complement strand
CTGAGAAGCAACCCCACACATGAATGATATCAGGATGCTTTACTGTTGGCATGACACAGGACTGATGGTAGCGCTCACCTTGTCTTCTCTGGACAAGCTTTTTTCCGGTTACCCCAAACAATCGGAAAGGGGATTCATCAGAGAAAATGACTTTACCACAGTCCTCAGAAGTCCAATCCCTGTACCTTTTGCAGAATGTCAGTCTGTCCCTGATGTTTTTCCTGGAGAGAAGTGGCTTCTTTGCTGCCCTTCTTGACACCAGGCCATCCTCCAAAAGTCTTCGCCTCACTGTGCGTGCAGATGCAATCACACCTGCCTGCTGCCATTCCTGAGCAAGCTCTGTACTGGTGGTGCCCCGATCCCGCAGCTGAATCAACTTTAGGAGATAGTCCTGGCGCTTGCTGGACTTTCTTGGGCGCCCTGAACTGAAGCCTTCTTCACAACAATTGAACCGCTCTCCTTGAAGTTCTTGCTGATCCGATAAATGGTTGATTTAGATGCAATCTTACTGGCAGCAATATCATTGCCTGTGAAACCCTTTTTGCGCAAAGCAATGATGACGGCACGTGTTTCCTTGTAGGTAACCATGGTTGACAGAGGAAGAACAATGATTCCAAGCACCACCCTCCTTTTGAAGCTTCCAGTCTGTTATTCGAACTCAATCAGCATGACAGAGTGATTTCCAGCCTTGTCCTCGTCAACACTCACACCTGTGTTAATGAGAGAATCACTGACATGATGTCAGCTGGTCCTTTTGTGGCAGGGCTGAAATGCAGTGGAAATGTTTTTTGGGGGATTCAGTTCATTTGCATGGCAAAGAGGGACTTTGCAATTCATCTGATTAACTGCAATTCATCTGATCACTCTTCATAACATTCTGGAGTATATGCAAATTGCCATCATACAAACCGAGGCAGCAGACTTTGTGAAAATTAATATTTGTGTCATTCTCAAAACTTTTGGCCACGACTGTAGAGTCGCAATTCAACGGCTCAGACACGAGAGGTATGTGGCAGGGTCTACATTCAATCATGGACTACAAAAGCAAAACCAGCCCCGTCGTGGACCACGATGTCTTGCTCCCAGACAAACTAAACAACTTCTTTGCTCGCTTTGAGGACAACACAGTGCCACTGACACGGCCCGCTACCAAAACCTGCGGGCTCTCCTTCACTGCAGCCAACGTGAGTAAAACATTTAAACGTGTTAACCCTCGCAAGGCTGCCGGCCCAGACGGCATCCCCAGCCGCGTCCTCAGAGCATGCGCAGCCCAGCTGGCTGGTGTGTTTACGGACATATTCAATCAATCCTTATCCCAGTCTGCTGTTCCCACATGCTTCAAGAGGGCCACCATTGTTCCTGTTCCCAAGAAAGCGAAGGTAACTGAGCTAAACGACTATCGCCCTGTAGCACTCACTTCCGTCATCATGAAGTGCTTTAAGAGACTAGTCAAGGACCATATCACCTCGACCCTACTTGACACCCTAGACCCACTCCAATTTGCTTACCGCCCCAATAGGTCCACAGACGACGCAATCACACTGCACACTGCCTTAACCCATCTGGACAAGAGGAATACCTATGTAAGAATGCTGTTCATCAACTTCAGCTCAGCATTTAACACCATAGTACCCTCCAAACTCGTCCCCGAGACCCTGGTTCTCGACCCCGCCCTGTGCAACTGGGTCCTGGACTTCCTGACGGGCCGCCCCCAGGTGGTGAGGGTAGGTAACAACATCTCCACCCCGCTGATCCTCAACACTGGGGCCCCACAAGGGTGCGTTCTCAGCCCTCTCCTGTACTCCCTGTTCACCCATGACTGCGTGGCCATGCACGCCTCCAACTCAATCATCAAGTTTGCAGATGACACTCCAGTGGTAGGCTTGATTACCAACAATGGCGAGACAGCCTACAGGGAGGAGGTGAGGGCCCTCGGAGTGTGGTGTCAGGAAAATAACCTCACACTCAATGTCAACAAAACAAAGGAGATGATCGTGGACTTCAGGAAACAGCAGAGGGAGCAGCCCCCTATCCACATCGACGGGACAGTAGTGGAGAAGGTGGAAAGTTTTAAGTTCCTCGGCGTACACATCACAGACAAACTGAAATGGTCCACCCACACAGACAGCGTGGTGAAGAAGGCGCAGCAGCGCCTCTTCAACCTCAGGAGGCTGAAGAAATTCCAAAAACACTCCACCAAAAACACTCACAAACTTTTACAGATGCACAATCGCGAGCATCCTGTCGGGCTCTATCACCGCCTGGTATGGCAACTGCTCCGCCCACAACCGTAAGGCTCTCCAGAGCGTAGTGAGGTCTGCACAATGCATCACCGGGGGCAAACTACCTTCCCTCCAGGACACCTACACCACCCAATGTCACAGGAAGGCCATACAGATCATCAAGGACAACAACCACCTGAGCCACTGCCTGTTCACCCCGCTATCATCCAGAAGGTGAGGTCAGTACAGGTGTATCAAAGCGGGGACTGAGAGACTGAAAAACAGCTTCTATCTCAAGGCCATCAGACTGTTAAACAGCCATCACTAACATTGAGTGGCTGCTGCCAACATACTGACTCATCTCTAGCCACTTTAATAATGAAACATTGGATGTAATAAATGTATCACTAGCCACTTTAAACAAGGGCACTTTATATAATGTTTACATACCCTACATTACTCATCTCATATGTATATACTGTACTCTATACCATCTACTGCATCTTGCCTATGCCGTTCGGCCATCACTCATTAATATATTTTTATGTACATATTCTTATTCATTCCTTTACACTTGTGTGTATAAGGTAGTTGTTGTGAAATTGTTAGGTTAGATTACTTGTTACATATTACTGCATGGTTGGAACTAGAAGCACAAGCATTTCGCTACACTCGCATTAACATCTGCTAACCATGTGTATGTGACAAATACAATTTGATTTGATTTGGATGTTTTGTGTCTTTGCTCATGACTTTGCACCTTTTGATGGAAGTGTTTGAGGACAGGGTTTTGTTCTGTCTGGATTCCATTAGAATGACTATAGCAGAGAAAGGGACAGGGCAACAACTCTTACAATTCCAACTATTGAATCCTGCAATATACTGTTCTTAATCAAATCAAATTATACAAGTACCTTTTGTTCCCAAAGCAGAGATTTTTTTGCCCGTGCTATAGAGGTCTATATGGGTCCGCTAATACTAGTAGAGGCCCAGTGCACTACTTTTGTATTCATTTGTATTTTATTTTCAGGGGGTGTTGCAGCACCCTCCGCACCCCTACTTCCCGTGGCTATGGTGCTGTGGCATCCCATGGAGCCCGCACTATTTAGTGCATCGGCAGCACTCTGCCACCTAGTGGACACAGTAACAGCAGACACAGTTCTCCACATGTATAAACTAGTTATGTAAAACATACTGTATATAGCATGATTTAGTGTGATCTGGGACTGATGTAACTCCCTGCTCTTCTACAGATTATCTGAAGAACCTTCCTGAGGACTCGTCTGACTACAAAGACACGCAGGGTGAGTGGAACAATGTTGATCAGGCTGTGTGTGACAATGTCCGGTGTGATGCCATTTCTCTCTCACAGACACTCTCACAGCATGTTAATCATGTTGACCTTACAGCTGCTCTGGGCATAGTGAAGGAGGTGGCCAACCATGCCAACGACATCATGAAACAAGGGGTGAGACGTCACACCATGTCCATCCTCATGAGAATTCGGCCAAAGACATCCCATAGCATTATCTCTGACCCCGGTCTGTCTGTCTCTATCTTTCAGGATAACTTTCAGAAGCTGATGCACATTCAGTACAGTCTGAACGGACAGCATGAGATTGTTCAGCCGGGCAGGGTGAGTGTCCAGCACTATGACACGCACGCACGCACACACACACACACACACACACACCTGTGATCTCATCTGTTGTGATCACTTCTTGTCCCCAGGTGTTTCTTAAGGAGGGCACTCTGATGAAGCTGTCCAGGAAGGTCATGCAGCCACGGATGTTCTTCCTGGTGAGTACTGACTGATGCCCGCTGGGTAGTGGAGGTCTCATTGTGATACCTGTTACTGTTACAGTTCTGCAGTTTATTTAGAGTCTGACTTGGTTCACTTCCAACACAGTCTGTAGAACAGAACATTACGCCCCAAGTATCTGTATGTTGATGTGGTGTGTGTATCTGTCCCTCTCTCTAGTTCAATGACATTCTTCTGTACACCACTCCAGTTCAGTCTGGTCAGTATAAACTCAACAGCATGCTCTCTCTGGCGGGCATGAAGGTGAGTACAGGCAAGGCTGAACACACATTTAAACTTGACAAAACTCTTCTAAAGTCTCATCTAAAACCTTTGTTTATTGTGTTCAGGTGAGTAAGCCCAGTCAAGAGGCGTATCAGAATGAACTGAACATTGAGAGTGTGGAGCGTTCTTTCATCCTGTCTGCCAGGTGAGTACCTGCTCACTGACACACCTGAACACCTGAAGGTGGTGCCTAACATTATGGACATTCTGATGAGTTACCCTTCTAATTGGTTGTGGGGAAAGTTCTAATGGCTTTTGATTGGTTACAGAAGTTTCTGTTGTTGTTTCTGCCTGGCAGCTCGGCCACAGAGAGAGATGAGTGGCTGGCGGCGATCGCCACGGCGATAGACGACCACACCAGGAAGAAGATCACCTTCATCTCCAGCCGGAGTCAGGAGGAGGTGAGGCAGTGTGTGTGTCAGGAGGAGGTGAGGCAGTGTGTGCGTCAGGAAGAGGTGAGGCAGTGTGTGTATCAGGAGGAGGTGAGGCAGTGTGTGCGTCAGGAGGAGGTGAGGCAGTGTGTGCGTCAGGAGGAGGTGAGGCAGTGTGTGCGTCAGGAGGAGGTGAGGCAGTGTGTGCGTCAGGAGGAGGTGAGGCAGTGTGTGCGTCAGGAGGAGGTGAGGCAGTGTGTGTGTCAGGAGGAGGTGAGGCAGTGTGTGCGTCAGGAGGAGGTGAGGCAGTGTGTGTATCAGGAGGTGAGGCAGTGTGTGCGTCAGGAGGAGGTGAGGCAGTGTGTGTGTCAGGAGGAGGTGAGGCAGTGTGTGTGTCAGGAGGAGGTGAGGCAGTGTGTGCGTCAGGAGGAGGTGAGGCAGTGTGTGCGTCAGGAGGAGGTGAGGCAGTGTGTGCGTCAGGAGGAGGTGAGGCAGTGTGTGCGTCAGGAGGAGGTGAGGCAGTGTGTGCGTCAGGAGGAGGTGAGGCAGTGTGTGCGTCAGGAGGAGGTGAGGCAGTGTGTGCGTCAGGAGGAGGTGAGGCAGTGTGTGCGTCAGGAGGAGGTGAGGCAGTGTGTGCGTCAGGAGGAGGTGAGGCAGTGTGTGCGTCAGGAGGAGGTGAGGCAGTGTGTGCGTCAGGAGGAGGTGAGGCAGTGTGTGCGTCAGGAGGAGGTGAGGCAGTGTGTGCGTCAGGAGGAGGTGAGGCAGTGTGTGCGTCAGGAGGAGGTGAGGCAGTGTGTGCGTCAGGAGGAGGTGAGGCAGTGTGTGCGTCAGGAGGAGGTGAGGAAGTGTGTGCGTCAGGAGAAGGTGAGGCAGTGTGTGCGTCAGGAGGAGGTGAGGCAGTGTGTGCGTCAGGAGGAGGTGAGGCAGTGTGTGCGTCAGGAGGAGGTGAGGCAGTGTGTGCGTCAGGAGGAGGTGAGGCAGTGTGTGCGTCAGGAGGAGGTGAGGCAGTGTGTGCGTCAGGAGGAGGTGAGGCAGTGTGTGCGTCAGGAGGAGGTGAGGCAGTGTGTGCGTCAGGAGGAGGTGAGGCAGTGTGTGCGTCAGGAGGAGGTGAGGCAGTGTGTGCGTCAGGAGGAGGTGAGGCAGTGTGTGCGTCAGGAGGAGGTGAGGCAGTGTGTGCGTCAGGAGGAGGTGAGGCAGTGTGTGCGTCAGGAGGAGGTGAGGCAGTGTGTGCGTCAGGAGGAGGTGAGGCAGTGTGTGCGTCAGGAGGAGGTGAGGCAGTGTGTGCGTCAGGAGGAGGTGAGGCAGTGTGTGCGTCAGGAGGAGGTGAGGCAGTGTGTGCGTCAGGAGGAGGTGAGGCAGTGTGTGCGTCAGGAGGAGGTGAGGCAGTGTGTGCGTCAGGAGGAGGTGAGGCAGTGTGTGCGTCAGGAGGAGGTGAGGCAGTGTGTGCGTCAGGAGGAGGTGAGGCAGTGTGTGCGTCAGGAGGAGGTGAGGCAGTGTGTGCGTCAGGAGGAGGTGAGGCAGTGTGTGTCTCAGGAGAAGGTGAGGCAGTGTGTGCGTCAGGAGGAGGTGAGGCAGTGTGTGCGTCAGGAGGAGGTGAGGCAGTGTGTGCGTCAGGAGGAGGTGAGGCAGTGTGTGCGTCAGGAGGAGGTGAGGCAGTGTGTGCGTCAGGAGGAGGTGAGGCAGTGTGTGTGTCAGGAGGAGGTGAGGCAGTGTGTGCGTCAGGAGGAGGTGAGGAAGTGTGTGTATCAGGAGAAGGTGAGGCAGTGTGTGCGTCAGGAGGAGGTGAGGCAGTGTGTGTGCGCACGTGTGTTTTGTGAGTGAGCATGCACGTGCTTGTAGCATGTATAGTTCCAACTCATTCGACTGACTGAATATGGGTACACTCCGATCGCACTGTTACCATAGCCAGTATAATTTTGCTACAATCCACTTGTAATGGCTATAACCGTCTCTCTCTGTGTAGGCTGATGGCGTGTGTGACAGTGGGGCCCCTCTAGGTTCTAAGGCCCCTATTTGGATCCCAGACCTGAGGGCCACCATGTGTATGGTCTGTACCTGTGAGTTCACCCTCACCTGGAGACGCCACCACTGCCGAGCCTGCGGGAAGGTAAGGAAAGGACAAGAGCCCTAGTTTACAATGGTTCACTACTATACTCCATATTTGTGTGTTTGTATGTGTGTGCGCGTGTGTGTAGTGGTTTTCTCACTCACTGTGTGTATTGCAGGTGGTGTGTCAGACGTGCTCGTCCAGTAAGTTCTATCTAGAGTACTTGAAGAACCAGCCGGCTCGTGTGTGTGACCACTGCTTCGTCAAGCTACAGGAGAACAGTATGCGTCTTTTACATGAATACATATGAAATATTAAAGTGTTTCGGCTATTTAAAATATTAAAAATGGAATGAAACGAAGTTAAGTCATGATTTTAAACCCTGTATTGTTTGTTATCGTGAATTCAGTATGTATGTCAGAGGGTGCTTTGTGTTTGTGTGTTTCCTAGGTGACCGTGTTGCTTCTGGGGCGCTGTCTCCTACTGGCAGATCTGGGGGATTCTCTTTCTCCAGGAAACAGAAGAAGATCCCAGCTGCTCTCAAAGAGGTGTCTGCAAACACAGAGAACTCCTCCATGAGTGGCTACCTACAGAGGTCAAAGGGCAACAAGAAGCAATGGAAGAGGCTATGGTTCGTCATCAAGAACAAAGTCCTGTATACCTACGCCGCCAGCGAGGTAACACACCTACGCCACTCTAGTCACAAACACACATTTGTGCATTATGCCGGTGTGGGTGTGGGTGTGGGTGTGTGTGTGGGTGTGTGACATGTGTACCTCTCTCCAGGACGTAGCCGCTCTAGAGAGCCAGCCTCTGCTAGGCTTCTTCCTGCGGGAGGAGAAGTGTGGGCCTTTCCAGAAGCTGCAGTTTAAACTGTACCACAAAAACACCCTGTTCTATATCTTCAAGGCTGACGACATCCCCACTGCACAGAGGTAATGGAAATTCCTTTTGGTTTAGGGATCGATAAAGTATTAATCAACCAGGAGGGGACCGTGCTCTAACAGATAACTCCGGAGCTTGGGAGAGTGAAAGCATTCATATAGTTATTTTATCAATATAACGTGTATTGATGAGTTCATTTTTTCCCCAGGTGCCAATGCAATAAAGTTCATGTTGGGTTTCTCAATTTTCTCTCAGGTGGATTGAGGCTTTCCAGGAGGCCATGATTCTTTAACACCTAAACCAGTCAGCTCATGTCCTTCCCCTGGAGCCAGTGAAAGGACACCTTTTGATCCTTGACCTCTAGACACGTCAGGGGTCAGCAGCTCAGGAAGCACTCCCCACACCCCGAGCCATGCCACCCCGAGCCCTGATGAACCGGTCTGGCTGCCCGCCAGGAGACCCCAGAGTCACAGTGGTGTGAAGAGCAGACATCATTGTCTTTCTGGTGGAAATATGGACTTTGTTTCAGCTCTACATTACATTCATTGTAAATGTTGGGATCCGTTGAAAATGTGCCCTTGGTCAAACCACCATGCTTCCAGTAGAGTTCTGAGGTTATGGGCCTGTTGAGCCTCACAGGCTGCATATCTATCTGCTCTGGATCTTAGATGGAACCGTTATGTGTCACAGCTGTGGGTCAAAGGTCATGTCCTTAAGCGTGTGTGTGTGTGTGTGGAAGTGTTAACAGAATTATTGTCTGTGGACAGCCTGCTACCGTATACAGGGGTTCCAACGGTCCACAAAAGCCTTGAAAGTCATTGAAAATTATTTTATGTAAATTGCTATTGATTTACATTATCCCTGAAAAGTTAAAGGATATTGTTATTTTCTTTGGGAAATGTAACATATTGTAAGGAAATTGGAATGGCGATTAGAGTGTGAACCTTGCATGATGAGATGGATATCAGTTACAAAGAAGGGTGAGAAAGCAGTGTATTCTCTCTGAGTAGGGAAGCTTCTCTGGTGCACTGCAGGTGGTTGGATTCAACTGTGAAAAAACAGGGTGCCACAAAGACACAGGAGATGAGCATTTTGCTCCTTAGAAATATAGCAAAATTACAGGGGTCGGTTTATGTTGTTCTCTGTTAGGCTTAACTCAGTACATCTACCACATGTATAATGCAGTATACTGGATAAAACTGGAAATGGCATAATGTCAATATTTTACTACACAACCTATAGAACAAATGCATTTTTAAAGAGTATTTGTTAGACTTAGATGTGGTGGTTGGGTAATATGTAGAATTGGGAGAGTAAAATGTACCTTTTTTTGTGTAAAAGTCGAGAGCTAATATTTATATAGAACTGTACATTTCTCAATGTCCATAATTATGTGATTTTAGAAATATGATTTATTTGATAACGGATACTATCTTTGTCACTTTTGTAATAAGAAGTAGCTACCTTTTTTATTGTATGCCATGATGGTTGTAAAAGCGTGTGTTGTAACAATGCCTCACTAGTTTGTTTTAAACTGCCACAACAGACTTGTTGGATTCATTAGGATTCATCTTTTAATCCAGGCCTCGTTTCTATAATTTTTTTATTGAATCATTTAAAGTGGACAGATTACAAAATAATGTTTGTCTTTTGAGCTAGACATGGAATGGAGATTGAAATCTATCCCTTAGGAAATGCTCACTAGCAATAAAGCAACATTCAGACAGTGCCTTAAATATGCTCAATTATTTTGTAATAATATAGATACCGAAAATGGTATTTAATTATCTTGCATTGTTTCATTCATCATTCATTTGAATTTGGATATTCTATTATCACAGTGACTACTTTGGCCGGCCCATCTGACATTAAACAGTGTAAATGTACATTATGTATTTAAATTGAAAATTGTTTAGAGTTGACATTTAGTACTTCAAATGTACTATTGTAAAGTGGTTGTTCCACTGGATATCATAAGGTGAATGCACCAATTTGTAAGTCGCTCTGGATAAGAGCGTCTGCTAAATGACTTAAATGTAAATGTAAATGTACTAATCAGGTTGCACTACTACACCATTGTGGCAGGTGGCCTTATGGGAAATGAAGTTTATAACACAGAGAAGCATTAGGGATAACGCAAAACAGATAATATTTTATAGTGACTAAATGTCCCTCCATCCTTAAACACAATCACTAGAGAGCCATAGTGTCTCGTCTGTAAATAATATTTCTGCAGAACTGTCAGGCACCACTTTTTAATAAAACCTCTGAAAGTGACTTTGCATCTTGGCTTAATTTCATGCTTTGAGACATCAAAGGATAAGGGAGTTCATGAATCTTTCCGCCTTAGATTACTGTCATTGAGTTATTTTATTGCATAGTACTGATTGATGTGTGGGTGCAGGCATGTCTTTGTGGGTGTGGATCTTTGCATGTGTGTGTGTGTTTGAGGTGCGAGTGTGTGTGTGTGTGTGTGTGTGTGTGTGTGTGTGTGTGTGTGTGTGTGTTTAAGTTTGACACTGATAAAAAAGTCTTCCTCGGCTGTCTTATTTCTGCTTTGAGCTCAGTGATCAAAGCGCTGTGTTGAGGGAGATAAGAGTATTTCAAAATATGACTCATACACTGCTCAAAAAAATAAAGGGAACACTTAAATAACACAATGTAACTCCAAGTCAATCACACTTCTGTGAAATCAAACTGTCCACTTAGGAAGCAACACTGATTGACAATAAATTTCACATGCTGTTGTGCAAATGGAATAGACAAAAGGTGGAAATTATAGGCAATTAGCAAGACACCCCCCAAAACAGGAGTGATTCTGCAGGTGGTGACCACAGACCACTTCTCAGTTCCTATGCTTCCTGGCTGATGTTTTGGTCACTTTTGAATGCTGGCGGTGCTCTCACTCTAGTGGTAGCATGAGACGGAGTCTACAACCCACACAAGTGGCTCAGGTAGTGCAGTTCATCCAGGATGGCACATCAATGCGAACTGTGGCAAAAAGGTTTGCTGTGTCTGTCAGCGTAGTGTCCAGAGCATGCAGGCGCTACCAGGAGACAGGCCAGTACATCAGGAGACGTGGAGGAGGCCGTAGGAGGGCAACAACCCAGCAGCAGGACCGCTACCTCCGCCTTTGTGCAAGGAGGTGCACTGCCAGCGCCCTGCAAAATGACCTCCAGCAGGCCACAAATGTGCATGTGTCTGCTCAAACGGTCAGAAACAGACTCCATGAGGATGGTATGAGGGCCCGACGTCCACAGTTGGGGGTTGTTCTTACAGCCCAACACCGTGCAGGACGTTTGGTATTTGCCAGAGAACACCAAGATTGGCAAATTCGCCACTGGCGCCCTGTGCTCTTCACAGATGAAAGCAGGTTCACACTGAGCACATGAGCACATGTGACAGACGTGACAGAGTCTGGAGACGCCGTGGAGAACGTTCTGCTGCCTGCAACATCCTCCAGCATGACCGGTTTGGCAATGGGTCAGTCATGGTGTGGGGTGGCATTTCTCTGTGGGGCCGCACAGCCCTGCATGTGCTCGCCAGAGGTAGCCTGACTGCCATTAGGTACCGAGATGAGAGCCTCAGACCCCTTGTGAGACCATATGCTGACACATGCACATTTGTGGCCTGCTGGAGGTCATTTTGCAGGGCTCTGGCAGTGCACCTCCTTGCACTAAGGCGGAGGTACCGGTCCTGCTGCTGGGTTGTTGCCCTCCTACGGCCTCCTCCACGTCTCCTGATGTACTGGCCTGTCTCCTGGTAGCGCCTCCATGCTCTGGACACTACGCTGACAGACACAGCAAACCTTTTTGCCACAGTTCGCATTGATGTGCCATCCTGGATGAACTGCACTACCTGAGCCACTTGTGTGGGTTGTAGACTCCGTCTCATGCTACCACTAGAGTGAGAGCACCGCCAGCATTCAAAAGTGACCAAAACATCAGCCAGGAAGCATAGGAACTGAGAAGTGGTCTGTGGTCACCACCTGCAGAATCACTCCTGTTTTGGGGGGTGTCTTGCTAATTGCCCATAATTTCCACCTTTTGTCTATTCCATTTGCACAACAACATGTGAAATTTATTGTCAATCAGTGTTGCTTCCTAAGTGGACAGTTTGATTTCACAGAAGTGTGATTGACTTGGAGTTACATTGTGTTGTTTAAGTGTTCCCTTTATTTTTTTGAGCAGTGTATTTACCCCCAACTCCCAACGCTCACTCTCTGTGGGTTTACTCAGCACTTTTCTAACTCTGAATAAGATAATTCTGCATATGTACAGTGCCTTCAGAAAGTATTCACACCCCTTGACTTATTCCACATTTTGTTGTGTTACAGCCTGAATTCAAAATGGATTAAATAGATTTTTTTTTGGGGGGGGGGGGTTTATTGAAAATGAAATGCAGAAATATCTAATGTACATATGTATTCACACCCCTGAGTCAATACATATTAGAATCACCTTTGGCAGCGATTAAAGCTGTGAGTCTTTCTGGGTAAGTCTCTAAGAGCGTTGCACACCTAGATTGTACAAGATTTGCGCATTATTCTTTTTAAAATTCTTCAAGCTTTGTCAAGTTGGTTGTTCATCATTGCTAGACAGCCATTTTCAAGTCTTGCCATAGATTTCAAGCCGGTTTAAGTCAAAACTGTGACTCGGCCACTCAGGAACATTCAATGTCGTATTGGTAAGCAACTTGTCTTTTAAGTTATTGTCCTGCTGAAAGGTGAATTTATCTCCCAGTTTCTGTTGGAAAACAGACTGAACCAGGTTTTCCTCTAGGATTTTGCTTAGCTCTATTCTATTTATTTTTTAACCTAAGAAACTCCTAGTCCTTGCCGATGACAAGTATACCCATAACATGCTGTAGCCACCATCATGCTTGAAAATATGAAGAGTGGTACTCAGTGATGTGTTGTGTTGGATTTGCCCCAAACATAACGCCTCACATTCAGGACAAAAAGTTAATTTCTTTGCCACATTTTTTGCAGTTTTACTTTAGTGACTTATTGCAAACAGGTTTTGTAATATTTTTTATTCTGTACATGCTTCCTTCTTTTCACTCTTTCATTTAGGTTAGTATTGTGGAGTAACTACAATGTTGTTGATCCATCTTCAGTTTTCTCCTATCACATCCTTTAAACTCTATAACTGTTTAAAAGTCCCCATTGGCCTCATGGTGAAATCCCTGAGCAGTATCCTTCCTCTCCGGCAACTGAGTTAGGAAGGACGCCTGTATCTTTTTAGTGACTGGGTGTATTGATAAACCATCTAAATTGTAATGTTCAAATGGATATTCAATGTCTGTTTTTTTTACCCATCTACCAACAGGTGCCCTTCTTTGCGAGGCATTGTAAAACCTCCTTGGTCTTTGTGGTTAAATCTGTGTTTGAAATGCACTGCTCGACTGAGGGACCTTACAAATAATTGTATGTGTGGGGTACAGAGATGAGGTAGTCATTCAAAAATCATGTTAAACACTATTATTGCACACAGATTGAGTCCATGCAACTTATTATGTGACTTGTTAAGCACAATTTTACTCCTGAACTCAGGCTTGGCATAACAAAGGGGTTGAATACTTATTGAATCAAGACGTTCAATTTGTAAAAATGTCTAAAAACAGAATTCCACTTTGACATTGTGGTGTATTGCGTGTAGGCCAGTGACACAACATCTGTAACACAACAACACGTGGAAAAAGTCGAGGGTTGTGAATAATTTCTGAAGACACTGTATGAAAGTATTTTTTAAATGTATTACTATGGTAGCATTTTATTATAACTAATTAGTATGTCATTACATTTAGCTTCTAAATTATACTTCTATATTAGTCATCACATTTTGCTCCCAAGTAAGATACACTTGAGACAAGACTGTTAGCATGGTTACATTATTATTATTATTATTATTTTTTTACAATAGGTTACCCGGCTTGTCATCAAATTGTTTCTAGTATTGAGACATTTCAAAATGGACAGTTACAGTGGGGAGAACAAGTATTTGATACACTGCCGATTCTGCAGGTTTTCCTACTTACAAAGCATGTAGAGGTCTGTAATTTTTATCATAGGTACACTTCAACTATGAGAGATGGAATCTAAAACAAAAATCCAGAAAATCACATTGTATGATTTTTAAGTAATTAATTTGCATTTTATTGCATGACATAAGTATTTGATCACCTACCAACCAGTAAGAATTCCGTCTCTCACAGACCTGTTAGTTTTTCTTTAAGAAGCCCTCCTGTTCTCCACTCATTACCTGTATTAACTGCACCTGCAACTTGTTACCTGTATAAAAGACACATGTCCACACACTCAATCAAACAGACTCCAACTTCTCCACAATTGCCAAGACCTGAGAGCTGTGTAAGGACATCAGGGATAAAATTGTAGACCTGCACAAGGCTGGGATGGGCTACAGGACAATAGGCAAGCAGCTTGGTGAGAAGGCAACAACTGTTGGCGCAATGATTCGAAAATGGAAGAAGTTCAAGATGACGGTCAATCACCCTCGGTCTGGGGCTCCATGCAAGATCTCACCTCGTGGGGCATCAATGATCATGAGGAAGGTGAGGGATCAGCCCAGAACTACACTGCAGGACCTGGTCAATGACCTGAAGAGAGCTGGGACCACAGTCTCAAAGAAAACCATTAGTAACACACTACGCCGTCATGGATTAAAATCCTGCAGCGCATGCAAGGTCCCCCTGCTCAAGCCAGCGCATGTCCAGGCCCGTCTGAAGTTTGCCAATGACCATCTGGATGATCCAGAGGAGGAATGGGAGAAGGTCATGTGGTCTGATGAGACAAAAATAGAGCTTTTTGGTCTAAACTCCACTCGCTGTGTTTGGAGGAAGAAGAAGGATGAGTACAACCCCAAGGACACCATCCCAACCATGAAGCATGGAGGTGGAAACATCATTCTTTGGGGATGCTTTTCTGCAAAGGGGACAGGACGACTGCACCGTATTGAGGGGAGGATGGATGGGGCCATGTATCGCGAGATCTTGGCCAACAACCTCCTTCCCTCAGTAAGAGCATTGAAGATGGGTCGTGGCTGGGTCTTCCAGCATGACAACGACCCGAAACACGCAGCCAGGGCAACTAAGGAGTGGCTCCGTACGAAGCATCTCAAGGTCCTGGAGTGGCCTAGCCAGTCTCCAGACCTGAACCCAATAGAAAATCTTTGGAGGGAGCTGAAAGTCCGTATTGCCCAGCGACAGCCCCGAAACCTGAAGGATCTGGAGAAGGTCTGTATGGAGGAGTGGGCCAAAATCCCTGCTGCAGTGTGTGCAAACCTGGTCAAGAACTACAGAAAACGTATCATCTCTGTAATTGCACACAAAGGTTTCTGTACCAAATATTAAGTTCTGCTTTTCTTATGTATCAAATACTTATGTCATGCAATAAAATGCAAATTAATTACTTAAAAATCATACAATGTGATTTTCTGGATTTTTGTTTTAGATTCCATCTCTCATAGTTGAAGTGTACCTATGATAAAAATTACAGACCTCTACATGCTTTGTAAGTAGGAAAACCTGCAAAATCAGCAGTGTATCAAATACTTGTTCTCCCCACTGTAGGTGGTAGCATTTTCTTACTCCGGTTTACTTTACTCATTTACTGTCATCACAGAACAAAAGAGAAACAGTGCTTGAAACTGCTTGAAATGCTGTTCGTAGACTAACTACTGTTAGACTTGAAACAATGGACGGAACTATTGTGGACCGGGAAGCGTTTTAGCACAAAAGTATAGCAGTGTCCGTCCGTTACTCAAATCAGTCCCGTCTAAAAATGGCGGAGTATATACATGTCGTTCGAAGGGCTTTGGGACAGTTAAGAGGTCACGGTGGTGTGAAAGGCTTATTTGTTCAGTTATTCAGGTCAGTATAAGAACGATATAATGTGCTTTGTAATCAAGAGGTGGTTGTCGTTACTTCCAATGCATTTACTCGAGATAAATAAGTGTCCCCGGTCGACAGGCAACCTGCTAGCTAACTTGCTGTCGTTAACTACTGTAGCTGGCTAAATTGGTAAACAAACGGATTCACTGCTCTTTTTAAAAGCTGTTTTAAGGCTACTTGATTGTGTGATCTCTGACCTGTATCCGGTCTGACAAATTCAACATAGTGCTAGTGGATGGGCTAATGGACTAGCCAGCTAGTTATCTAACTTGGAGTGACTGTTATTTTGTTACAGGGCAAATGATGTGAAAACGGGAGCGCTGATTGGCGTGGACAAGTATGGAAACAAGTACTTTGAGGACACACGCTACTTTTTTGGTAAGGTTGAATAGACCGAAACCTCAGCTCACATTACCAGTAATTGTCTTAGGCTATGTAATGCAGTGACAAACATCATATTATCTCTGAATGTAGTCAGCAAATATTATATTTTCCATATGGAGTTGATTGGTCAGACTGTGGGGAAATCAAGTAGTAGAAGTGTGGTAGAGAGGGCTGTTCAAAGACCTGCAGTGTACTCAGAGTAACACCTCTCCTTGTCAGGTCGTCACCGCTGGGTGATCTACACGACAGAGATGAATGGAAAGAACACCATGTGGGAGGTGGATGGCAGCATGGTGCCCGCTGAATGGTAAATACATCTTACTTGGTTTGACACAGGTGGAGTTGCCTCATCTCAGTGACTGGGCCATTGCCATGTTGGAGATACTGGCCTTCATAGTAAAATTGCTGACAAAGTTCTGAATATGGAATTGTCACAGATCTGGGTGGTACTCATTGAGTTGATGTACTGGTGTCTTAATTGTGTTTTTACCGTCTAAGAACCTTCTATTGATCAACTAGCCTATTGATGAAATGAGTACTTGATGCTAACTCCATATCTTAAATCTCCTCAGGCATCGCTGGCTGCACTGTATGACAGACAACCCTCCCACCACACACCCTCCTACGCCCAAGAAGTTCCTGGCGGAGGTCCACCAGTTCAACGTGAGTGGTTCGGCCCAGGCGTACGTGCCCTACTCCACCACCCGCAAGAAGATCCACGAGTGGGTGCCCCCAAAGGCTCAGTGACCCTGCTGTGACCCGACCTGACCTTCAACCTCTGACCCGTGACCTTGTTCTGTAAATTATGAGTTTGATTTCCTGTGTGTGCGTTCACCAGCACATCTTTGCTTCTAAATAAAATCTAATCTATATGGACACTGGTGATGACTCAGTCCTTATGTGTGGGCTGTTATGTCACTAGTGACTTGTTGGCTGACTAATGACCAGCTCTCCACAAGTATGACATAAAAATGTTAGCAACATGAGTTTGTTTGAGAGGTTTTTTAAGACTGACTGAGACTGGCCCATTGAGGGGCAGATTATGAGGTAATGTTTCTCTGAGGGTGTTAGATGGTCTGATTTGTGTGTGTGTTGCAGACAGCAGGATATTGCTGAGCTGAGAAAAGGCTGCAGTATTTCACACGGGGGTACTAGGAGCATGTCTGATCAGATGACCATCATATCAGAGTGATATTGTGGGCAGGGTGTTGTCACATTCACACAGGCAGAAAGAAACTCACACTCCCAGCTCCAGTCCCTCTGTCCTCTCGGGGACTCTGCTGTGCTATGAGAGGTGAGTTGACTCTTCTCGGCTTGTGGCCCATGCTGGACTACTGACTGAAGGTATAAGTTATATCAAAACCATTTGCAATATATAAGAGCAGTGTTTGTCAATCCAGTACCAGTCAGTGAGTTTGCAGACAATTCTCTAATGTAAATGTCCAGTTAAGACCATAGTTTGACTATCTTTGGTGGTGCAGAAAAGAAATACTGTATTAGTCCCTGGTGAATCTTTTCATATGGCGTTTAAGTAGATATTTTTCTGCACTGGAAAAATTGCAGAGTTTATCTACTTGTAGGTGTCATAATAGCTATTCTACTGTAGTCTGTACCATAGTAAGGACATAGATATTTTCCGAAGCAGCTTGGTTACTCAGGGTTTACCGGTATTCTAACCCTGCCTTTGCTTCCAGTGGTCCGGGCTGTTAGATGAGAAGGTTTACGCTGTCAACGCTATTTGGCCGTGGGGTCAGTGAGGAGGCAGAGGATGAGGTCAGTCTCTCTATCCCTTTATAAGGCTGAATCATTTTTAAATGCCCCCTCACTGAAATGAAATGACATGGCTGGATAGGTGAAACCCTCATAAATATCCACCATCCCAAATGTGTTACTATAGTGGTTACTTCAAGGGAGAGAGGAAGGAAGGATGCATGTGTAAGGTCCAATGCAGCCTTTTTAAAAATCTCTATATAACATCATTTCTGGGTAACAATTAAGTATCATACTTTGATTGTTTTCAATTAAAATGTTCAAAAATAAACCAAAATAGCTGATTTTCTTAGATTAAAAAAAATATGTTGTATACTTTTTCTTCACCTATCTCTGTAAACCGCCCTCTTATGATTTCCATGTGCCATATGTTTTTCAACTGTGATGTGATGTTTCACTTACATTCTGAACCTGTCTAATCGCATAGTATATACAGATTGTAAGATAAATATTTTTACTAAAAGTATTATTATATTGTTCATTGATTGACGATGGTTTTCTAAATCTCCCATCACTGATATTTGGAGGGTTCATTTCAGAGAAATGTTGTGATTTTTCAGCCATTCCTGAACCTGTGACTAGAAGCATGAAAAATAGCTTCTTAGCAAAGATCAATTTCTCCAACGAGAATTTTGCTTGGACACTCTAGGAGTGGTCTGAGTTGGGAGGGGAACAAATTAAACTAGCTGTTATTGGCAGAGAGGTTTGGAACTATCGTTCTTATTGGTCTATTAACTCATTTACCAACTGGAGATGTCACCAGGCAGACCAAAACTGCATCCCACCAAAGCAGGCTGAAATTTAAGGTGTTCTTTTCAAACAGCTCTTACACTAAAATTATCATAATTTTCACAATTTCACAGTATTATTCCAACCTCATGGTGTGGAAATATATATAAAACACAAAAGAGTCACATTTTTGACTGCACTGGGCCTTTAAAGAGTTATTGGAAAGGGGCCACATAATTTTCTCCTTTCCACTTTCTGTCAGGAAGACCTGTAATGACTGATCCATCCACTTGGGGTCACTGTGTCCCCTGATATAGTCGGCATTCAACTCACACCTCAGCTATATCATAATTAAATCAAACAAAATTCCTGAGCACTTGGCTTTTGAGCATGTAAATGGCTGTTGTTGAGGAGCTCTTTGTTGATGTGAAATAACGTTGCCACAAGTCAGCAGTTCCAGGTGTTGCAATATATCCAGCTACCTCTGACTAGAATGCGACCGGCTTTCATTTCGAAGCCAGTCACATATGCACCAGGACAGGGACCGGGGGACAATCTCATAAAGATCCTGAGTAATCTTTTGGCGCCTTGACTGGAAGGTGTTTGAACTAACTGGAGCGTTTAAATGTGTTTCCAACTTCCCTGTCTCTCAGTGGGTTGACGCTCCTGGTGATAAAAGTCTAAGGGATTAGGATAGAGGGCTTAGGGTTGAACGGAACCTGCTGTAAAGGAACACAAGTCTGCCATGTTTGGTTGGTTAGGTTTAGTGTGTGTAGGATATCAGAGCTGTGTCGCTGGTGTTTCAGCTACTGTCTCAGTCATCATTTGTGTAAATGGAGTAAAATGGCATCTGAGTTAAGTGAGAGGGCTTGTACTGCCATGGCGATACTTCCTTGTGGCTAATTATAAGGTCAGTGAACACTCAACACATCTCTCATCTCACTTTCCCTTTTCTCTCTGCAACTCGGGATCTTTTCTCTCTGCAACTCTCTCCTCTTCTCTGTCTCCCCATCTCTCTATTCCTCTCAATTTATGTGTGTGTGTGTGTGTGTGTGTGTGTGTGTGTGTGTGTGTGTGTGTGTGTGTGTGTGTGTGTGTGTGTGTATATATATATATATATATATATATATAGTGGCAGCTGTGTTGGTGGTGATGCCAGCTGGGTACCAGAGGGAATATAAGGACTCATTTTAGAGCAGGTGCATCTCTCCCCCCTCTGCCCCCTGGTACCCTCATCCCTCTCCCCTCTGCCCCCTGGTACCCTCATCCCTCTGCCCCCTGGTACCCTCATCCCTCTCCCCTCTGCCCCCTGGTACCCTCATCCCTCTGCCCCCTGGTACCCTCATCCCTCTCCCCTCTGCCCCCTGGTACCCTCATCCCTCTGCCCCCTGGTACCCTCATCCCTCTCCCCTCTGCCCCCTGGTACCCTCATCCCTCTGCCCCCTGGTACCCTCATCCCTCTGCCCCCTGGTACCCCCATCCCTCTCCCCTCTGCCCCCTGGTACCCCCATCCTTCTCCCCTCTGCCCCATTGTTCCCTCTCCCCTCTGCCCCCTGTTACCCCCATCCCTCTCCCCTCTTCTCCCTGGTACCCCCATCCCTCTCCCCTCTTCCCCCTGGTACCCTCTCCCCTCTGTCCCCTGGTACCCCCATCCCTCTCCCCTCTGTCCCCTGGTACCCCCATCCCTCTCCCCTCTCTCCCCTGGTACCCCCATCCCTCTCCCCTCTGTCCCCTGGTACCCCCATCCCTCTCCCCTCTGTCCCCTTGTACCCTCTCCCCTCTGTCCCCTGGTACCCCCATCCCTCTCCCCTCTGTCCCCTGGTACCCCCATCCCTCTCCCCTCTGCCCCCTGGTACCCCCATCCCTCTCCCCTCTGCCCCCTGGTACCCTCATCTCTCTGCACCCTGGTACCCTCATCCCTCTCCCCTCTGCCCCCTGGTACCCTCATCCCTCCCCTCTGCCCCCTGGTACCCTCATCTCTCTGCCCCCTGGTACCCTCATCCCGCTCCCCTCTGCCCCCTGGTACCCCCATCCCTCTCCCCTCTGCCCCCTGGTACCCTCATCTGTCTACCCCCTTGTTCCCTCATCCCTCTGCCCCCTGGTACCCTCATCCCTCTTCCCTCTGCCCCCTGGTACCCTCATCCCTCTGCCCCCTGGTACCCTCATCCCTCTCCCCTCATCTCACCACTCGCTGTCTGTCTGTCTGTCCCCATTCTATACCTTCTGAGCAAACTCTCTATT
Source organism: Salvelinus fontinalis (assembly GCF_029448725.1). Classification (NCBI taxonomy): domain Eukaryota; kingdom Metazoa; phylum Chordata; class Actinopteri; order Salmoniformes; family Salmonidae; genus Salvelinus; species Salvelinus fontinalis. The sequence goes on along the minus strand of NC_074703.1, from coordinate 15,939,805 downwards.
TTCTTTTCCCTCCCTCTTCCTGTTTCTGCTACATTCTCTTTCCTTTCTGCTACCCTTATACTCTCCTTCCTACCCGACTCCTCATTGTGTCTCCTCTGTTTTTCCTTCTGTCCATATCGTATTCATTTCTGTTTTCCTCTGGAGATGACATATGATGAGTCTGTACTATTTCATGGACAGGGAGACAAGCCTCCCGACTTTGTAGATGTTTCATTTTATTTGTAGGGTTTTCAGTCCTTTAGACTTCCTTTTGAGCATAGTGCTGTAAAAATACCTCTGGCCCTGTTCTGTTCACCTCCCTTGTGTGTCTCAGCTCTTAATGGGCTCTGAGAGAGACATAGAGAGAAAGAGACACACTGAATGGTTCTCAGAGACATGTGGGCTTAGCTTTAGTGAATGATAGTTGGGGGGTATATTTGAATATGTGTGGGAGTGGGAGCAGAGCCCAGTTGCATTGAGACACACACACACACACACACACACACACACACACACACACACACACACACACACACACACACACACACACACACACACACACACACACACACACACACACACACACACACACACACACACACACACACACACACACACACACACACACACACACACACACACACACAGGTAGTCTAAATTTAGTGAATCTACAGATTGTCATTGATACAGTAGATGTCCATGGAAAATGAGAGAAAATGGCACCAGGCTTAAATCCAGCAAAGGAAATTACTGGAGGTCTTTAAAAGTGTGTTTTATTTATTTATTTATTTTGTTGTCTTTTGGACAGATGGACGGACAAAGTTCACAGAAAGGGCAAAGTTCACACAAGGGGCAAAGTTCACACAAGGGCAAAGTTCACAGAAAAAGATCAACACATTACAAGACTTTCATTTACATTACATTTACATTTACTTTCCTGATTAAGGAGAAAAGCAAAGGTGTCAAATCAATTGTAATCTTCTTAAACATACAGTCGGATGTATTCACCACTGAGACCGGGAGGGGGGAGAGATTACTTCCCTAACTTTACCAGCTCTATCCCAACAGCAGTATACAGATGTCCTGTATTCCCTCCCTCTCCTAACCTGTAGGACATCCCTACTACCTCCCAGCCTGTTGTTCTGGTTGCTGACTCCTGATTGGCCTCAGAGGTAATAAATGAATGCCGTGTTGAAGCGTGCCCGGGCGGGCAAAGGAGGGAGGTGGATAAGATTCAGAAACCTCAGGCGGGGGGGTGGGGGCTGGTTACTGCCTTATAAGGGCGTCTCTCCCACCCCTCAGGAACTTAGGAACAGGGTAGAACCATGCAGAACAGAACAGTACAGAATAGACTGCTGAATGCACCGCAGGACAGGACAGAACAAGACAGCAGACTGACACCAGTTCAGTAGCACCTGGTGTGGAAGGGAACGGGCTCAGAGTGGGTGTGTGTGTGTAGGAGTGTATCTTTGGATTTTTAGGATGTTGGTTAGGGAAGTCTGAGCCGGGCCTTGTGACGGCACATCTTTATCTCCACTGACAGGAAGGAAGGGCTTTCACCAGAGCCAGATGGAAACCACACACACACACACACACACACACTCCCCCCACAGTGGTTGTTCCTCTAAAAGGCTGCCAGCTCTTTGATGATCACTGAGCGTCTTCTGGAGCTCGTAGGAATGAACTTTGACTTCACACACTCTGGCCCTTAACCCTGAGGAAGAGGAGAGATGAAGAAGCACTTCACGACCATCCCACTCATCCACGTCACAGAGGTAGGGTGTGTGTGTGGCTGAGACTGTATGTCTCAAGGTACTACAGTCTCCAAGCTATTTCCAGTCTAAACGTAGGCAGAACTGTAGTCACATGCTGTCAGCTGTGTGTTTATACTGACGGCTGTTCATAGGCAGACTTTGACAAGCACCACGTGAGGAGCTGTGTGTGTGTGTGTGGGGAGGGGGGGACGGACATTTGGGTGAATGTAAACACCAGGTAAACAGACGGTAGTGTTACAGAAAAAGAGCAAAGCAGGGAGAGGTTGTGTCAGACGTGTTGTGTCCTGCCCCTGTGTGTGTGTGTGTGTGTGTGTGTGTGTGTGTGTGTGTGTGTGTGTGTGTGTGTGTGTGTGTGTGTGTGTGTGTGTGTGTGTGTGTGTGTGTGTGTGTGTGTGTGTGTGTGTGTGTGTGTGTGTGTGTGTGTGTGTGTGTGCGCACGCACGTATAGTTATACTATGCTGCTTGCCTAACGCCAGACACCAGAGGGATGTCTTTAAAACCAGTCAGTCATAGATGGTTGATCAGCTTTTAGTTATCCAGACCACCTCATTAATCTCTCTCTCTGCCCTACCTGCTTCTCTCTCTAATCACCCCTTCCCTACTTCCTTCTCCTCTCTCTCTGCCCTACCTGTTTCTCTCTCTAATCACCCCTTCCCTACTTCGTTCTCCTCTCTCTCTGCCCCACCTGTTTCTCTCTCTAATCACCCCTTCCCTACTTCGTTCTCCTCTCTCTCTGCCCTACCTGTTTCTCTCTCTAATCACCCCTTTCCTACTTCATTCTCCTCTCTCTCTGCCCTACCTGTTTCTCTCTCTAATCACCCCTTCCCTACTTCGTTCTCCTCTCTCTCTGCCCTACCTGTTTCTCTCTCTAATCACCCCTTCCCTACTTCGTTCTCCTCTCTCTCTGCCCTACCTGTTTCTCTCTCTAATCACCCTTTCCCTACTTCGTTCTCCTCTCTCTCTGCCCTACCTGTTTCTCTCTCTAATCACCCCTTCCCTACTTCGTTCTCCTCTCTCTACCTCCCCAGTGAGTGCTGAGCAGTGCCTGCTGACTGGCCTATGGTGGTGGTAGTTGTTATCATTGTGCTGAGTCGTGTGTGTGTGTGTGTGTGGATAATGACTCTCTTCCAGTCAGTCTTGCCACAGACCACTAATGAGAAAAAAAAGACAGCGAGGGAGAGAAAGAAGAAAGGTATGGTGGAGAGGTAGGCATAAGGTTTGTCAGTAGTTCTCTTGTAATGCTGACCCTGGTTATCTTGATGCTGTCTCTCTGTACCATGGAAATATACCATTACCTTTATGTTAGGGCTGCATTGGGTTACTGTGTGTGTGTGTGTGTGTGTGTGTGTGTGTGTGTGTGTGTGTGTGTGTGTGTGTGTGTGTGTGTGTGTGTGTGTGTGTGTGTGTGTGTGTGTGTGTGTGTGTGTGTGTGTGTGTGTGTGTGTGTGTGTGTGTGTGTGTGTGTGTGTGTGTGTGTGTGTGTGCGTGCGTGTGTACAGAAACTCTAACAATAGAAGTCCTTAAACTCTTACCTTAATAAATAGTAGATGCCATGGTAACACCTTAGTAACTCGTTGCCTTAGATACAAAGAGCTTGGAGGCCTTGGTCAGTTTTGCTGATCTCTTTCATGTTGTTTATCACATAGTAGGTGGTGGGTAACTCGGGGACACGTCTCTGATGTAGTGTCAACATGGTCTTATTGTTTTAGCTTGTTAGTGGTGTGTGTGTGACTCTGTGAGATTGTGTGAATGAAGGTGTTGTGTAAACATTTAGTGCTCGCTCCACCCAGTGCTCACACAGAGAGGCTGACTAGTATCCCCCCACCAGCAGCTGAATCTCACTTCTGGACCGATGCTGTGTGAGGTTCATCTGGGGAGAATACTAGTCAGCCTCTCTGGTTGTGCTCCTCATTAGAAAACAACCACATGACTCCAAAACCAGTACATTAGTGATAATTACCTCTCACCGCACTACCTCAGCCCATCCCCGTCATACACATCAGTCATCACCCCCACACCCCCTAATGCTCAGTGGATGAAAACACTCTGACCTGTCCGTCATGATGTGTTACCATGGGAACAATAACTTTTTTCTCTCCAGTAAACATACTTTGATTCCAATTTCACAGCAATTTGGCCATCAGATGGGCTGCCACAGACACACACACACACACACACACACACACACACACACACACACACACACACACACACACACACACACACACACACACACACACACACACACACACACACACACACACACACACACACACACACACACACACACACACACACACACACACACACACACACATTGATTGTTACAATGGGTAGTCCTGGGCTTGACATGTGTCTCAATTATCACTGATCTGTACGCTGAAAACCTTTACGGTCGTATGAGAGTGTGTTAGGGTGTGTGTGCGTGCGTGCGTGCATGTGGAGGCGTGCTGGCTGACCGCCTAATTGTGTTGAAATTGGCTGTGTGTGGTGAGTGTATAAAGCGAATTTACAAATTTGTGAAACTAATTACGTGAAACTGAATGAAAACGCTTCATCCCAATAAACATCCTCTAATCTTGCAATTCAAAGTACAAAACAAACACTGCAAATAGGCAACAACATTATCTACTTTCAGTTAATTGTCTCAGCGTGATACTTTCCACCCATTAATTCCCCTCCTCCTCCTCCCATTATGTCAACAGAAAAGACATTTGTAACTTCTCATATTCCTGAGGGAGGTCTGTTTTATTGCCCAATCAAAGAAGACTCTAATAACCAGTGTCTGACTCATCATTTGTGTGAATGGAGTGAAAATGAAACTAAAAAAGTGCATCCTTTCTTCCCTTAATCTCTCCCTCTCTCTATCTTTTATCTGGTGTGATTCCGCTTGTTATTCACAGCTGAGTGCTTTCACTCGCTGACAGGCAGGATGCATCAGTCTGATATTATCACTCCATCTCCATCTGACAGTGGCTCTGCTCTCTCTCTCTCTTTTTCTTTCTCTCCTTCTCTCTCTCTCTCTCTCTTCCTTATCTCTCTCTCTATCTCTCTCCTCTCAATTCAATTCAATTGACTTTATTGACATGGCAAGTTCATTATTACTTACATTGTCAAAGTATACATATAGAAAAATAAAATATATATATATTTATATATAAATAAATGTCTCTCTCCTGCCCCTCTCTCTCTTCCTTTCTATCGATCTCTCTCTCCTCTCAATTCAAGGGACAAGATATATATATTTATATATAAATAAATGGCTCTCTCTCCTGCCCCTCTCTCTCTTCCTCTCTATCGATCTCTCTCTCCTCTCAATTCAATTCAATTCAAGGGGCTTTATTGGCATGGGAAACATGTGTTAACATAGCCAAAGCAAGTGAGGTAGATAATATACAATAGTGAAATAAACAATAAAAATTAACAGTAAACATTGCACATACAGAAGTTTCAAAATAATATAGCCATTACAAATGTATGTTATGTATATATACAGTGTTGTAACAATGTACAAATGGTTAAAGTACACAAGGGAAAATAAATAAGCATAAATATGGGTTGTATTTACAATGGTGTTTGTTCTTCACTGTTTGCCCTTTTCTTGTGGCAACAGGTCACAAATCTTGCTGCTGTGATGGCACACTGTGGAATTTCACCCAGTAGATAGGGGAGTTTATCAAAATTAGGTTTGTTTTTGAATTATTTGTGGATCTGTGTAATCTGAGGGAAATATGTGTCTCTAATACTGGGCAGGAGGTTAGGAAGTGCAGCTCAGTTTCCACCTCATTGTGTGGGCAGTGTGCACATAGCCTGTCTTCCCTTGAGAGCCATGTCTGCCTACGGCGGCCTTTCTCAATAGCAAGGCTATGCTCACTGAGTCTGTACATAGTCAAAGCTTTCCTTAAGTTTGGGTCAGTCACAGTGGTCAGGTATTCTGCCACTGTGTACTCTCTGTTTAGGGCCAAATAGCATTCTAGTTTGCTCATTTTTTTTGTTAATTCTTTCCAATGTGTGAAGTAATTATCTTTTTGTTTTCTCATGATTTGGTTTGGTCTAATTGTGTTGTTGTCCTTGGGCTCTGTGGGGTCTGTTTGTGAACAGAGCCCCGGTACCAGCTTGCTTAGGGGACTCTTCTCCAGGTTCATCTCTCTGTAGGTGATGGCTTTGTTATGGAAGGTTTGGGAATCGCTTCCTTTTAGGTGGTTGTAGAATTTTAACGGCTCTTTTCTGGATTTTGATAATTAAGTGGGTATCGGCCTAATTCTGCTCTGCATGCATTATTTGGTGTTCTACGTTGTACACGGAGGAAATTTTTGCAGAATTCTGCATGCAGAGTCTCAATTTGGTGTTTGTCCCATTTTGTGAATTCTTGGTTGGTGAGCGGACCCCAGACCTCACAACCATAAAGGGCAATGGGTTCTACGACTGATTCAAGTATTTTAACCCAGATCCTAATTGGTATGTTGAATTTTATGTTCCTTTTGATGGCATAGAAGGCCCTTCTTGCCTTGTCTCTCAGATCCTTCACAGCTTTGTGGAAATTACCTGTGGCGCTGATGTTTACGCCAAGGTATGTATAGTTTTTTGTGTGCTCTAGGGCAACGGTGTCTAGATGGAATTTGTATTTGTGGTTCTGGCGACTGGACCTTTTTTGGAACACCATTATTTTGGTCTTACTGAGATTTACTGTCAGGGCCCAGGTCTGGCAGAATCTGTGCAGAATATCTAGGTGCTGCTGTAGGCCCTCCTTGGATGGTGACAGAAGCACCAGATCATCAGCAAACAGTAGACATTTGACTTCAGATTCTAGTAGGGTGAGGCCGGGTGCTGCAGACTTTTCTAGTGCCCACGCCAATTCGTTGATATATATGTTGAAGAGGGTGGGGCTTAAGCTGCATCCCTGTCTCACCCCATGGCCCTGTGGGAAGAAATTTGTGTTTTTTGCCTATATTTACTACACACTTGTTGTTTGTGTACATGGATTTTATAATGACATATGTTTTACCCCCAACACCACTTTCCATCATTTTGTATAGCAGACCCTCATGCCAAATTGAGTCGAAGGCTTTTTTGAAATCAACAAAGCATGAGAAGACTTTGCCTTTGTTTTGGTTTGTTTGTTTGTCAATTAGGGTGTGCATGGTGAATACATGGTCTGTTGTACGGTAATTTGGTAAAAAGCCAATTTGACATTTGCTCAGTACATTGTTTTCACTGAGGAAATGTACAAGTCTGCTGTTAATGATAATGCAGAGGATTTTCCCAAGGTTGCTGTTGACGCATATCCCACGGTCGTTATTGGGGTCAAATTTGTCTCCACTTTTGTGGATTGGGGTGATCAGTCCTTGGTTCCAAATATTGGGGAAGATGCCAGAGCTAAGGATGATGTTAGAGTTTTAGTATAGCCAATTGGAATTTGTTGTCTGTATATTTGATCATTTCATTAAGGATACCATCAACACCACATGCCTTTTTGGGTTGGAGGGTTTTTATTTTGTCCTGTAGCTCATTCAAGGTAATTGGAGAATCCAGTGGGTTCTGGTAGTCTTTAATAGTTGATTCTAAGATTTGTATTTGATCATGTAAATGTTTTTGTTCTTTGTTATAGAACCAAAAAGATTGGAGAAGTGGTTTACCCATACATCATTTTGTATAGATAATTCTTTGTGTTGTTGTTTGTTTAGTGTTTTCCAATTTTCCCAGAAGTGGTTAGTCTATTGATTCTTCAATTACATTGAGCTGATTTCTGATGTGCTGTTCCTTCTTTTTCCGTAGTGTATTTCTGTATTGTTTTAGTGATTCACCATAGTGAAGGAGTAGACTCAGGTTTTCCGGGTTTCTATGTTTTTGGTTGGACAGGTTTCTCAATTTCTTTCTTAGATTTTTGCATTCTTCATCAAACCATTTGTCATTGTTGTTCATTTTCTTCGGTTTTCTATTTGAGATTTGATAGGGAAGCTGAGAGGTCAAATATACTGTTAAAATTTTCTACTGCCAAGATTACACCTTCACTATTACAGTGGAACGTTTTACCCAGGAAATTGTCTAAAAGGGATTGAATTTGTTGTTGCCTAATTGTTTTTTGGTAGGTTTCCAAACGGCATTCCTTCCATCTATAGCATTTCTTAATGTTACTCAGTTTCCTCTCTCTCTCTATGTCTCTCTCTCTCTCTCCTCTCTCTAACACCACAGCCCTGTCTGCCAACTCTCTCACAGTTCCCCATCGGTCAATAAACACACTCAGAATAGACCTTCTAACACTCAAAAAGACTAGTTAGGTCAGAATGCCACCGGCTTGATATTTGGGTTTAGACGTGAGTGTGTGGGAGAGTTATATGTGTGTGTGTGTGTGTGTGTCAGAGCGTGTGTGTGTTTTCTGTTCATAGGTTTACATGAAAGGGTGTGCTCTGCGTCACTTTAGACCCCCACTAAGGGAGTGAAATATCAGATCTCTTTCTGAAAGCTGCTGGATCCTCAGTGGCCTATAGGAAACTGCCCCATGGCCTGTAAGAGCAGTCACATGACCATAGGTCAGAGGTCACCATAGTTAGCACAATTAGGTTGAGTGTTTGCATTCTTAATGGTATAGGTCAATTGCCCTGTCTTTCTATGAACTCTACTATGCTATTTTCACTCGCATCCTCCCCCCTCTCTCCCTCTTCCTCTCTCTCTCTCTCTTCCTCTCCCCCATCTCTCTGTCTCTCTCCCCCCTCTCCCCTCCCCCTCTCTGTCTCTTGATTAAATTAAATTCAATTGACTTTATTGACATGGCAAGTTCATTATTACTTTTACATTGTCAAAGTATACATATCGAAAAAATAAAAATATATATTTATATATATATAAAATATATATCTATTTATATATAAATAAATGGGACCAACAGCAATAAGAATAGTAGTGGACATGGGATTACCATTAACAACAACTACAACAACAATATTAATCAGAACAACAATACATTAAAGTAATGGTAGTAGATCAGTGTCAACATGACTGAGAAGACACATGACATGGTATGAAAGACAAAACAAAACAAGATGGGAAATATTATCGACATTACTTTGCACTTTTCACTGGCTGTCCCTCAGGTTGTGGCAGGAGGACACATATTTGGCTGCCAAAACTGCACATTTTGGCTTTTCACCCAATAAATATTTTATTTTTTCTTCATCTTTTATAGTTTCAAATTCTTTGTATTGAATTATAATTTGGGGAAAGAAATATTCTCTTAGGTCTGAGTATTTGTCACAGTGTAATAGGAAATGCAGCTCTGTCTCTACCTCTCCCCTGGAGCAGAGTGAGCACAGCCTGTCCTCTCTGGGCAGCCAGGTTTGTCTGTGACGACCGGTCTCTATAGCCAGACTGTGCTCACTGAGTCTGTACCTAGTCAATGTTTTCCTCAGTTTTCTATCAGTCACAGTGGTTAGATAGTCTGCCACCATGTAATGTCTGTTTAGAGCCAAATAGCATTGAAGTTTACTTAGATTTTTTGGTGGTTCCAATAGGTGATATATTTTTCCTTTTGTTTTGTGATGATTTGGTTGGGTCAGATTTTCTGAGTGCTGTCCTGAGGCTCTATGGGGTTGGTTTGGGTTGGTGAACTGAGCCAGCTGGCTGAGGGGACTCTTCTCTTGTTTCATCTCTTGACATTGTAGAGCTGTGTGATGGAATTTTTTGGGTTCACTTGTTTTTAGATGGTTGTAAAATTTGATGTGTCTTTTTTCTATTCGAATGAGGAGGGGGTATTGGCCCAATTCTGCTCTACATATGTTATTTGGAGTTTTTCTTTGCACTTGCAATACAGTCTTGCAAAACTTTGCATGCAGTATTTCGATTGGATATCTGTCCCATTTGGTAAATTCATTTTTAGAGATTGGACCCCATACTTCACTGCCATATAGAGCAATTGGTTCTATAACTGATTAAAAAATTTGGAGCCAGATTCTAATTGGAATTTCGATTTTGATGTTCCTTTTAATGGCATAGAATGCTCTTCTTGCTTTGTCTCTCAGCTCATTCACAACCATGTGAAAGCTACCTGTGTTGCTGATATTTAGTCCTAGATATGTGTCGTTTTCAGTGTGTTCTAATAGAACTGTGTCCAAATAGAATTTATATTTGTCATTCTTATTTCCGGACCTTTTTTGGAATATCATTATATTTGTTTTTTTTAGGTTATCGGTCAGAGCCCAGGTCTGACAGAACCTGTGAAGACGATCTAGGTGCTGCTGTAACCCCTCTTTAGTGGGAGACAGCAGCACCAGGTCATCTGCGTACAGCAGACACTTAATTTCAGTGTTGTGTAGGGTGATACCAGGTGCTGCCGATTCTTCTAATGTTTTTGTCAATTCATTAATGTAGATGTTAAATAGTGTTGGACTTATTGGGCAGCCCTGTTTCACTCCCCGTCCCTGAGAGAAGAAGTCTGTTTGCTTGTTGCCAATTTTAACCGCACATTTGTTTTTAGTGTACATTGATTTAATAAAATCATATGTTTTCCCTCCAATACCACTTTATATTAGTTTATAAAAAAGACCTTTGTGCCAAATTGAATCAAATGCTTTCTTGAAATCTACAAAACACGAGTATATTTTGCCTTTGTTTTGGTTTACTTGTTTATCAATTAGAGTGTGGAGGGTGTAAATGTGGTCTGTTGTACGATCATTTTTTAGAAATCCAATCTGGCTTCTGCTCAGGATATTGTGTTCGTCAAGGAAATGATGTAGTCTGCTATTTATAATACTGCAGAGAATTTTTCCCAAGTTGCTGTTAACGCAAATTCCTCTGTAATTATTTGGGGCAAATTTGTCTCCATTTTTATAGATTGGTGTGATCAATCCCTGGTTCCAAATATCGGGGAAAATACCTGCAGTGAGGATAATGTTGAAAAGTTTGAGTATAGCCAATTTGAATTTGTGGTCTGTATATTTGATCATTTCATTTAAAATACCATCAGCACCACAGGCCTTTTTGGGTTGGAGAGTGTGTAGTTTTTCCAATAATTCTTCTTCTGTAATTGGGGTATCCACAGGATTCTGATAATCTTTGACTGCTGATTCAAAGATTTGGAATTTTTCTTGTATATCTTTTTGTTCTGGGCTCTTTGTTATATTGCTGTAGAGGTTTGCAAAGTGATTTCTCCACATATCCCCATTTTGGATAGCCAATTTCCCATGATGAGGTTTGTTTCATTTATTCCAATTCTCCCAGAAGTGGTTTGATTCTACGTATTCCTCAATTCCATCCAGCTGATTTCTAATGTGCAGTTCCTTTTTTGTTCTTAGGGTTTGTTTGTATTGCTTCAGTGTTTCCCCATATTGAAGGTGTATATTTTTGTTGTCTGGTTCTCTGTGTTTTTATTAGATATATTTCTCAATGACTTTCTTAGATTTTTGCAATCATTATCAAACCATTTTTCATTATCTGTTATTTCTGGTTTGCTCGTATACTTCTTTAAATTAGCCAAGGAGGCTAATTTGTCAAATATAAAGTTTATGTTCCAAATGGCCAAATGTACACCTTCATTGCTGAAGGAAAATGTTAAGGCTAAAAAGTTGTCCAGGAGAGATTGTATTTTTTGGCTACTAATTGCTTTTTGGTAGATGTCTGTACTGTTTGCACTCCATCTATAGGCCTGTTTAGTACCATGTAATTTATTGGGCCGTGATGCTTCATGATTGGGTTCTGCTCTTCTCAGATACACTGTGATTTTACTGTGGTCTGAGAGAGGTGTTAGTGGGCTGACTGTGAAGGCTCTGAGAGACTCTGGGTTTAGGTCGGTGAGGAAGTAGTCTACAGTGCTAGTGTAAATGATGTGAAATGGCTAGCTAGTTAGCGGGTACGCGCTACTAGCGTTTCAATCAGTTACGTCACTTGCTCTGAAACCTAGAAGTAGTGTTGCACCTTGCTCTGCAAGGGCCGCGGCTTTTGTGGAGCGATGGGTAACGACGCTTCGTGGGTGACTGTTGTTGATGTGTGCAGAAGGTCCCTGGTTCGCGCCCGTGTCGGGGCGAGGGGACGGTTTAAAGTTATACTGTTACACTGCTACCAAGGGATGAGCTGTAGGTGTACCTACCAAAAGAGTCCCCTCTCAGCCTGCCATTGACTATGTACAGACCCAGTGTTGGACAGAGCTTCAGGAGCTGTGCTCCGTTTTTGTTTTTCACTTTGTCATAGTTGTTTCTGTGGGGGTATGTGGGGAGGGAAAGGTTGTTGCTTCCTGGTAGGTGTTTATCCCCATGACTGTTAATATTGTCTTGTTCTTCTGCTGTTCTAGCATTCAGGTCTCCACAGACCAGTACGTTGCCTTGAGCCTGAAAGTGACTAATTTCCCCCTCTAGAATGGAGAAACTCTCTTCACTGAAGTAGGGTGACTCTGTATGTGGCACAGAGGAAGACATTTTTATCTGTCAAGATAGCCTCCTTGTTGATTTTTAACCAGATAAAGAATTCTCCTGTTTTGATCAATTCGATTGAATTAATTAGTTCAGATTTATACCATATTAGCATTCCCCCTGAGTCTCTGCCCTATTTGATTCCTTTTAATTTAGTGGATGGTATGATTATCTCCCTATAACCTAGTGGACAGCCAGTGGAAACATCACCTCTGCACCATGTTTCCTGTAGTACTACAATATCAACATTATCAATTTCTTTCAGGAAGTCTGGGTTTCTGCTCTTTAGCCCAAAAGCAGAGGACTTCAATCCTTATAAATTCCAAAATGCAACGTTAAAAGATTTCCTAACTTTTTTTTCTTTACCTTCAAAAATGAGACAAACACTCAGAATCAAACAAGAACTATTAAAATAGGATTTTTCAATTAAAGTAAACTCGTATTATGCAAATGTGATTTGTTTATCATTTAAGATAGAATTTGTGTCATGCCACTTGGGTGGATGTAGTGTGAGGATGGTGGAGTTCTTGTGCTCATCTTACCATGACCCTCGGCCTATCACATGTGAGCATAGTCGACTCAGCATTTGTTTAATGTCACCATTTGGTTGGTGGGGCTGGGTCAGTTGCTCCTCTCACAGCCTGTGCGTAGCTCTGCCTGCTGGGCTGTGGCTCCTCCAAGTGTGGGTCTGCGGTGGGGGGCAGGGGGGTGGGAGGCTTCGCCTGGGTGGCTCTGAAGCTGGGCTGGGGTGGTCTGTGCTGCGCTGGCAGTGGTGGGCATTGAGGTTGGGGGTGCTGTGGTTGTGACTGGGGGTTCCAGGGTGCTGGTCTGGGGTGTTGTCTCGGTGATCTCGGCGGGGTGGAGATTGCTCCGCTGTTCCTGGGTGGAGAGGTCGGGCTGCGGTTGAAAGCGATGTTCTTGAGATTCTTGGCAAGGATGGGGACTGTCTCCCTGTACAGGTGAACATGGTCATAGAGACAGTCCAGATCGAGGGTGGGATGGTGGGCCAGGTGTACATTGGGTCGCAGGGCACAGTCCCAGGATAGGCTGGCGTTTATTCTTTGGATTGTGGCAGGGTGGAAGTCCTTCCTCTGTAGAAGGATTGACACCACGATTCTTGAGTTGGGGAAGATTGCGGAGGCCTTCTCAATCACTCCCCGTAGTGAAGTCGCCACCCTCTCCTGCTGAGCACGCAGGTCGTTGCTTCCGGTATCTATGATTATGTGGCTTGGCGACCCGAGATGGGCCTTATCAAGCAGCTCCATGGCACTCTGCGTTGTTGGGCACCACACCTTTCTCCTTTTGTGTCTAGAGAAAAGTTTCTTCTCCTGAACAAACTTCCAATTTGAGTCCATCAACAGGACGATGTCAGCCAGTGTTTCTTCTGGACTGGAGGGGGCTGGTGGGTGTTGGAGCTGGGGTGTGGCTGGTCTGTGCCGGTGCCACTGTCAGTGCCGCTGTCAGTGGGAGGCTGTTCTGTGGGCTGGGGTGAGGTGTGCAGCAGGCAGGGCTGGGGAGACCTGGCTGGTTGAGCTGGGCTCCTCTGTTGTGTGAGGACAGGTCATAGAGTGGTGATCTAGCTGCTCCTGTAGCCTGTCCTCTGTTCTCTTTCTCTCCTGCAGCTTCTCTCTCAGTGTGGTCAGATCGTTATTACTGTTCTGCCTCTCTTTTTGGAGCTCTCTCACCTCCTTTGTTAGATCAGCCAGCTCTCTCTTGAGTCCGTCTCTCTCTTGCTGAACCTCTTTCAGCTGTGTTGCAAGGCTGCTGTCCTGACCTTGGTTAGGAGCTCCTCTAAGGTGTGATTGCCTGGTTGCTGTTTGCTCATGCTCTCCCTGAGCAGGACCACCTCCCCCTCCAGTCTGGTGAACTCATCCCTCATGGCAGCCATGGTGGTGAGGAGGGCCTGAGCCTGCTCTGCACTGAGGGGGTCGCTCTCCTCCTGTGGCGTGTCCTCCACTATGGTGGGAAGAGAGGTTCTGGATGTGCCTTTTTGGGTGGGGAGAGTAGGGTTGAGGGTGGTGCTGGTGGAGTTTGTCTTGTGGGAGGGCATGTCACTGGTGGTGTCCTTCTTTCTCTCCGCTCTCTCCTTAATGGTCTGAAAGTCTGTTTCAAACAGCCTAATGTTACCTTGCACCATGACAGTCCCAGTCTTGTAGAGTTTGATTGTTATCATGGTGCTGTCAGGGTCGTCTGTCTCTTTGATTTTCAACTTCCACCCATTACAGATTCCCTCTTTCTTTATGGATGGGTAGTGAGAGCACACTGCTGAGTGCCATGCATTTGGCTGGTCAGTGAGGAAGATGAGATTACTCACGTCACCGTTTTTGTAGAGGTCTGCAAAAAGGGTTTCTGGCCTCCCCTTTAGTAGTTTCTGTTTAAAAGCTTTCCTCGTTGTGTTATTTTTGGCCTCTGGAGGGTAGAGAATGGATTCAGCGCTGAGGGGGAGTGGGGACATGGTGCCTGTGGGATCTCCTACTACTGCTGCTGCTGCACTGTTCTACTGCCCCGTTGCCATAGCAACCGATTTGTTTGTCTGCTGCTGTTGCTAGCTAGCGCTAATTTAGTTAAAAAAACAGCAAAAAGAGTTACAAATCCTCACACAAAAAAACAGAAGATATGTTTAAAGTTAGTCCGTGCTCCTTTTTGGTTCACTCACTGAGTTTGGTCTTTTGATGTAGTTGTATTAACTCCCCTTGCTAGGTTTGTTCTAGCTCGTGTCTTCTTAGTGCTCTGCCAGCCCACAGCTCTCTGCGTCCTCCCCCAACAGGACGGGTAGCCTACTCTCATCAGAGAGGTCTTTGAAACCGAATAAGGGTTTCAAATTTGGGGAAATTACACTCTCTAATTGTTTTATATTTTTTACATTTTGTCAGGAAATGCAGCTCCGTCTCAGGTTCTGCTGTTGTGCAGTGGTTGCACAGCCTTTCCTCTACAGGGAGCCAAGTTTTCCTGTGTCTAATTCTCTGTCTCGGTCTCTGTCTCTCCCCCCTCTCTCTCTGTCTCTCTCTCTCTCTTCCTCTCCCCCTCTCTCTCCTTTCTCTCCTCTCTCTCCTCTCTCTCTCTCTCTGCCTTGCTTCTTCTTCTTCCGAGTGGCACAGCAGTCTAAGGCACTGCATCTCAGTGCTAGAGGCATCACTACAGACACCCTGGTTCGATTTCAGGCTGTATCACAACCGGCCATGATTGGGAATCCCATAGGGCGGCGCACAATTGGCCCTGCGTCGTCTGGGTTTGGTCAGTGGAGGCCGTCATTGCAAATAAGAATTTGTTCTTAACTGACTCGCCTAGTTAAATAAAGGTTAAATAAAAATACAAACAATTATTATTATTCTCTCTCTTTATCTGGCGGTTGTATCTGTGGTTAATCAGGTATAGACGCTGGTAAGACCCTCTTTCTCTCTTTAATGATTTTCTGCCACACAGTCCAGTCAGATTTACAGCTGATGTTGAATACTACCGTCCCCCTCCTACCACCACCCACCTCTACCAGTCACTCCCCCCAGCCCTGTATTCATATGCCCCATTTTCTGCCAGCTGTGCTGGGACAAAAGAGACCGTGGAGGTGGGAGGGATTAGTGGCTTGTGGATGGGTCTCTTGATCCACCATTTCACTCTGGGTCTGAATAGAACAGAATGGGAGGAGTAGAGGAGGGGAGGAGGAGGACGGGGGGGCAAGGAGGGGTGTTTTGTTGGGGGGAAAGGGGAAAGTCTTTCTCAATAGCATGATGTCTGGCTGAAAAGGAGAGCTGTTTGGGGGAGGGGGTCCAAGGGGAAAGGAAGGAGAGAGAGAGAGAGAGAGAGGACAAGAGAAGGGGAAGAAGGACAGAGAGGAGGTAGTTGCTGTCTATTCCACTCCCTGCCTTCTCCTCTCTACAGCCTCTCCCTTCTGGTCCCCACAAATAGGCCTGCCATTCCAGTTTAGTACAGTTCTGTTATGACTTGTGTAATTTTAGCAACCCAGTGTTGATTCGTTTCCAGCCTGCCCTCTGAGTGCGTTTAATAATGTCTGGCAGTCAGAAAGTAGCCTCTGTTATTACACATGGCTGAGGTATGAGGCCGGCGAGACTGATTGGTTTGTCAGAGCAACCCATCCATAGAAACAGTGGCTGTGTGTGTGTGTGTGTGTGTGTGTGTGTGTGTGTGTGTGTGTGTGTGTGTGTGTGTGTGTGTGTGTGTGTGTGTGTGTGTGTGTGTGTGTGTGTGTGTGTGTGTGTGTGTGTGTGTGTGTGTGTGTGTGTGCGTGCGTGCGTGCGTGAGCGTCTGTGTGTGCGTGTGTTCACTCTGCCTCAGTATACTGAATCTTTTCAGAGTACCCGCGTTGCTGCGTCGAGATTAGGGAAGATGTCACACAGACTGTCACACAGAATGTCTATCACACATGCTCCATACACACACTGGTACACGAGGACTGAAACAGAGAATATAGATTCACACTTTGTGTTCCCATATGTACATATCTGTTCTCCTAATCCGATTACGCTCAGCACATCACCAGTCTGGACAGATAGGCCTTAACACTGCTAGAGGAGCAGCAAGTGTGTGTGTGTGTGTGTGTGTGTGTGTGTGTGTGTATGCGTGCGTGCGTGCGTGTGTGTGTATGTATGTAACAGAGACCCAGAGAGTGTGTGTGACCTAATCTGGCCCTGGCATCTCTCTGAGTCACACAGGAAGGAGAAGGGCCAGACTTCCTCAGAGCAGTCTGTTCCAATGCCTTACCAGGGGGAATCGTCTGTTCGTTTCGATTTCCTTGTTCTTCGTAAGATTATCACACGATCACCCACGCACAAACACAGAGGGCAGCTTTGAGGTCAGTTATGAGCCAGTATGACTCTTGTAGAGGCTTCATTAGGATCACATTAAAACATTCCAGATCTCTACATTAACATTCCATAACTCCACCTCAATATTCTGTTCCGGAACCATGTGGGAAGGTAGAGGTCAGACAGGAAGAGGACAGGAAGTGTAGAACGAACACAACGTCAGTGGGAAATGGAACAATGGCAGTCTTGCAATAAACAGCACGCGCACGCACCAGATGAACTATAGCCAACTGTCTCTCTATGCAAAGTCAATATTAATAAACTGGACAATCTTATCTTTCAGAGTAATTGGATTATCAACTCAAAAGAAATGGACTATCAAGCGAGACCACTAGTGCCATTTAGATAAGATATTGCGGCAAAGGAGTGTGTGTATGTATAAAGAGCGAACACACTGCAGGTAGTTCAGTTCTCAGAGGGATGAGACTTCTGTGTGATTAAGAAAGCAGCAGAAAGGGAGAGGGAGAGAGAGAGAGCGGTGCAAGGAATTAAACATTGACTTGGTTTTGCAGTTGAGACCAGTGTAAAAGCTGTATTAGAGTTCCATGGCTGGAGAACTTCTGATTAGTGCTCTGATCAATGTGAGTTGTATGAGCAGACTGTGTGTGTGCGCGTGTGTGTGTGTGTGTGTGTGTGTGCGCGTGTGTGCTTGCGTGCGTGTGCAGCATGCATGCGTGCATCTTTGTTTGTTCTAAAGCTATTCTCTCTCGGCACACATGGTGCTCCAAGCCAAATCAATGCAGCCAAACACCAATTTAGACCAAATTAACATTCCATTCCTCATTATAAATCAAACACATTTTAACTAATCAACAGGCCTACATAGGTGATAATGGACTAGAAGTGGATTAGTTAAATGGTCTGATCAAAGCAGTGAGATCTGTCCCCAATCCCAAAACACTCTCTATCTCTCTGACCTTATTTATAATACTACTACTAATAATTTGGTGGGTGCTTATACTTGTTTTATTTCATTTACAAGTGTGTATTATACGAGTGTGTGAATTGGAAATGTGTTTTTTGCATATCCCAACTCCCCCTGGGACACCCTCGGAGAGTGGGGTCATGGCCAGGGTCTGCCATTATTAACAGTGACCCCAGAGCAATTAGGGTTAAGTGCCTTGCTCACGGACACATAGACAGATATTTCACCTTGTCGGCTCTGGGATTCTAACTAGTCGCTAGGATACCTGCCGCCTCAAGAAGTCTATTTTGTGTTTCTAATACGGAAATAGATGGAAGCAATGTGGTTGAAGCTCCCATAAACCCATTTGAGGACTTGTTGTTTACCTGTTTTCTTCAGATCTGCCAACAGTGAAGGGGCTAAGTGGGGCCAGGCTAGGGGCTGTTTTCAGGCTGTGTTGTGAGTGAGAAGGTAAAGAAGACATGATGACTACTCTCCTGATGGAATTGTACTGTCTCTGACTGCAGTATTTCTGATACACAACATGTAAATAACTTATTAATGATTCACCCCCACCAAACGTATCAACATATTCTCCCTTCTCCAATTGACTCCGTATCAAATGAATGAATTACTCCAGAGCCAGATTCCATCTGATCCCATCTTGACACTCATGCCACCCCTCTCTGTGCCCACCGTGCCCTCTGTGCCAGGTGATGTTCTCTCCCTCCAAGCTGATTCATTCAGTTTCGGAAAGTCTACCTGTCACCGGCCTGGTCGTTATGGCGATTAATGGCTGTGTGACTCATTCAGTATTCTTTCTCTCTCTCTCTTTCTATTGGCCACCAGAGGAGCTGCTCTCATTCTGCCAACCCAGTCTTACATAGACACATCTGACTCCACAGGCACGTTGGGAGTCTAAGGTATCAATACAGGGTGTGTGTGTTACTCACACTTTTAAGCAGTACCTTCACACATTCATTCAGTGTAGGAAAGTACAATCCGATCGTCAATATCTGTCTGCCTCAAATCAATTAATACATTGATGTGTGTGTGTGTGTGTGTGTGTGTGTGTGTGTGTGTGTGTGTGTGTGTGTGTGTGTGTGTGTGTGTGTGTGTGTGTGTGTGTGTGTGTGTGTGTGTGTGTACGCACGCGTAGGCCTATGTGTTATTCTCAACCGACATCCACCTTTATACAGTGTGTGCAGTTCAGTGCAATCCTTATCATCTCTCTGCCTCAAATCAATGAATGAGTTTCCATCCATATTGCCTTCTTGGCTTTTGGTTCACTGCCATTTCCACTTCCAAAATGTAGGCCTATATGCCTATGTACATACAGTTGAAGTCGGAGGTTTACATACACTTAGGTTGGAGTCATTAAAACTTGTTTTTCAACCACTCCACAAATTTCTTGTTAACAAACAATAGTTTTGGAAAGGTTAGGACATATACTTTGTGCCTGAAACAAGTAATTTTTCCAACAATTGTTAACAGACAGAATATTTCACTTATAATTCACTGTATCACAATTCCAGTGGGTCAGAAGTTTACATACACTAAGTTGACTGTGCCTTTAAACAGCTTGGAAAATTCCAGAAAATCATGTCATGGCTTTAGTCATGACATCATTTGAGTCAATTGGAGGTGTACCTGTGGATGTATTTCAAGGCCTACCTTCAAACTCAGTGCCTCTTTGCTTGACATCATGGGAAAATCAAAAGAAATCAGCCAAGACCTCAGGAAAAAAAATGTAGACCTCCACAAGTCTGGTTCATCCTTGGGAGCAATTTTCAAACTCCTGAAGGTATCACGTTCATCTGTACAAACAATAGTACGCAAGTATAAACACAATGGGACCAAGCAGCCGTCATTCCGCTCAGGAAGGAGACATGTTCTGTCTCCTAGAGATGAACGTACTGTGGTACGAACAGTGCAAATCAATCCCAGAACAACAGCAAAGGACCTTGGGAAGTTGCTGGAGGAAACAGGTACAAAAGTATCTATATCCACATAAAACAAGTTCTATATCGACATAACCTGAAAGGCTGCTCAGCAAGGATGAAACCACTGCTCCAAAACCGCCATAAAAAAAGCCAGACTACGGTTTGCAACTGCACAATGGGGACAAAGATAGTAATTTTTTGAGAAATGTCCTCTGGTCTGATGAAACAAAAATAGAACTGTTTGGCCATAATGACCATCGTTATGTTTGGAGAAAAAAGGGCAAGGCTTGCAAGCCGAAGAACACCATCCCAACCGTGAAGCATGGGGGTGGCAGCATCATGTTGTGGGGGTGCTTTGCTGCAGGAGGGACTGGTGCACTTCACAAAATAGATGGCATCACGAGGAAGGAAAATTATGTGGATATATTGAAGCAACATCTCAAGACATCAGTCAGGAAGTTAAAGCTTGGTCGCAAATGGGTCTTCCAAATGGACAATGACCCCAAGCATACTTCCAAAGTTGTGGCAAAATGGCTTAAGGACAACAAAGTCAAGGTATCGGAGTGGCCATCACAAAGCCCTGACCTCAATCCTATAGAAATTGTGTGGGCAGAGCTGAAAACGCGTGTGCAAGCAAGGAGGCACACAAACCTGACTCAGTTACATCAGCTCTGTCAGAAGGAATGGGTCAAAATTCACCCAACTTATTGTGGGAAGCTTGTGGAAGGCTACCCAAAACGTTTGACCCAAGTTAAACAATTTAAAGGCAATGCTACCAAGTACTAATTGAGTGTATGTAAACTTCTGATCCACTAGGAATGTGATGAAAGAAATAAAAGCTGAAACAAATCATTTTCTCTACTATTATTCTGACATTTCACATTCTTAAAATAAAGTGGTGTTCCTAACTAACCTAAGACAGGGAATTTTTACTTGGATTAAATGTCAGGAATTGTGAAAAACTGAGTTTAAATGTATTTGGCTAAGGTGTATGAAAACTTCCGACTTCAACTGTATGTGTGTGTTTGCTTACTGATCAGGTATGTTATAGCTGGTTTACCTTGTGAAGGGGATGTGGGGGTCTGACAGGTGGGAGACTGCATATGAATAAGCTGAGGATGAAATGTCCTGTTCTGTTTATGGACAGTAAAATAACAATAACCTCCTGGGCCTGGGTCACGTGACACAGCTACTGGACTCATCTGCTAGCCAGCAGTACAGTGGGCTGCCAACTGTGTCTTTAAAAATGGATGACACAACAAAATAGATTTTCTTATTGAATTATTTATGGGGACCTTTATCCCTGGAGACAATGGTAGGGTATCCACTACCTCTTCCAAAGGGTGACATGCTTAGGCCAAGGCTACCTGACTCTATTTTTATCAGCTGTCTCACCAAGCCGATCTCCGTAGCACACATGCATGCAGTGAAGCACCTGCATGGGGCGCTGCTGAGGCTTATGTGGAAAGATGTGCAGTCTTGTTATTAAATTTTTTTTTACATGGCGGAACACAAGTATATATAAATAATATACAGAGGACATTTGGGCTAGGGGGCGTATGTCCCTTAAGGCCCTTAAGAGACATACATACACTTATTATTCTAACAGCTTTTTTGTTAGTAGAGTATTTAATTGTCTTAAAATACAGTTCAATTTATTTTTTTAAGGTATGAAAATTTGGTGTTTTGTTTGTAAATGTACATTTGTGAGTATAAAATTTGGCCAAAAGAATGGTGAAATGAATTACATAAAATGTTTCAACTTATTTCTATCGTAGGTAAAGAATCCAAGCAGTACATCTCTCCACAATAGTGTAAAATCATCAGAAATGTGTTCAACTATAAATCTACTGATGTCTTGCCACAGATTCCTTACATGAATACATTGCCAAATAAAGATGCAACACCGTTTCTGGGTGGTCATTACAAAAGGTACCATTTGAGTTTATGTTTTTCTTAAACTTCTTCATATAGTGGTTAGCAGGATAATATTTAGGAATAATTGTCCTTAATTTTGTTAACAAGTAGGTATGTGTGTGGCAACATCCAACCTTTTCCCCCACAGATATTATCAATAAATCCATTCCAATAAGGCATGACATAATACAACATCCTGCTGAAACAAGGTTCGTATCGCTCTGGACCAAAAGATACACAAATCTCAGGTCAAAAGGTCAACAGGGTCAATGGAAGGTAGGCTCTGGGGGTCAGGTCTTGACGCGTTCCTGAATTATAAAGAAACACCTGAGGGAATGGCATCTAAAACAATTGCAAAATCTTTAGGTGTTACAGGGATCGTGCAACGTGATAAGAATTCCTTATAACTAAGCAAAAACCCTCTGCATTTACAAGTTGGCTCACCAATAGGATATTACTTCGGAACCAATATTCTAGAACACAGATGTGCCAGTCAAAGACAGGTGCGGCACGCTGATGATATCAGTTATCAGGGAGATCATGAGGCCACTGTCCTGGACCGTGCTAAATGAACATTTCGCACTCGGTGGAAAATGACCCTGAACTTCATCGTACCTCATAGGCGGAAATCCCAAGGGGGACGGGGGGGACACGACCCCCCCATCTTGGGAAAAATATGATTTGTCCCCCCCAATATATCACTGTAAACATAACTATGTAATTTCAATAATATTAATAATACGCAATGAAAGCACTTGTGCTGATTATAGACACTTAATAGCGCATTTAAATTTCAAAAGATTGCGACCCCCCCCGCCCTTTGCCTCACAATGGTTTGATCCACTGCCAGTTCTTTAGCTGGCAAGGTAATAGAGAGTTCGTATCTACTGTCCGAAAGGGACATGTACGTAACTGACGCGAGGTTAATCCAGTCAATCCATAGCAGGTCCATAGCAATGTTATTTATTTATTTTTATGTTGGCAGGGTTCACACACTAGGGGAATTTGCAGAGCTAGCGCGCAAACTAAAGCAAACATTAACTATCAAGCTAGCTAGTACCTATTCCATTTATGTGGCGTCGTCAAAGATGGAATCTTTGCTATCGTCAGTTTATTCCAAGATCAGCATGCAGCTGTAGTGCTTCGACGTCCCTGTGATAAGGTTAGCAATAAACTGAAGTCCAAACTGAACAGAACAGAACTACACTCTCTTCTACCATTGTCTTAAATATATATAATGGTCTCGTTGCAAAAGATAAATTGTCGCTAGTGAACTTTTTTTATTTTATTTTATTTCACCTTTATTTAACCAGGTAGCAAAGATTATAGCAAACACACAGAAATGGAATTGGTGCTCGCTAGCTTTACAAATTCAGCTATTGTTGGAAGCCAGCCAATATGAAACAAACAATTTAAATTACAAAAGGTTGCAGCATGTGTTGTGTAAATGTGTGTGTGTGCAGCTAGGCCAGCCAGCCAGCAAGGTAGAAAAATGGCAGAAAAAAGTAAGAAGACGGACATCAGAGTATTTGTCAGTACACCAAAACGCATAGTAAGAACTCTAGTATCCTAATATCTCAAAGACTAGTTGATAAAATGTTCATAAGAAAGAAGTGAAATGCTAATGGAAATGTTTCACAATGATGTCATTAGGCAGAGCAGGCAACAGATGGCACACAGACAGCAGAGCTGGGGACAGACTGGCAGAGACAGGGAGTCTCAGGTAAGTTTGTTGAGTCTTTGTTTGGCAACATTATGAAAGGTTCTCAATTTTTTTTACTTGTAAAATAGGGACATAATTGGAAAATGCCATGGATACCCCCACTCTCAACTTAAACTGGTGACTAAACTAAGATTTGTTTACGGCAATGGTATTGCTGTTGTGATTAATTGTGTAGTTTTGGGTACCGGTAGTTAGGAGTACGGCAAACACCTTATTTATTTTCTAGGAGACCGGCTGAGTCAGTTAGGGGGGTGAAAGGGAAAGAGCCAGGAAGAGAGACTTCAGAGGACAGTGTCACAGCCACGGCAGGACCAAGTGTCACCCTTGTTGCCAGCAGCACCAGTATAGGGGACAGTGGCACAGCATTGTCCAGTTACCACAGTGATGGCACAAAACCATATCAGCCACACCCACAATTTATAGAACCGCAAACTCTTGCCAACAGAGTGTTGACGTTTAAAGAGAGATGGTTTCGCGATTTCCCCTGGCTACATTATAATCCATCAATAAAAGGAGTGTTGTGTTTTCACTGTAGCCAAGGGTTTTCAAGCCAGCCATCTTTTGGCCAAAGAGCTGATGCTGCCTTCATTAGTGCAGGATTTAGGAACTGGAGAAAAGGCATTGAAAAATTCACAGCACATCAAAATTGCCAAACCCACCGCCACTTTGTAATTGTAACAGCACACCAGCTAAATCCAATCAGTGTCCAGTTATGTCCAGCGCGTGGGTTAAACAGCTGGATGACGCAAGGCATTGCTTGATGAAAATTGTTAGTTCGGTGCGGCATGTAGTAAGACAGGGACAAGCCTTTAGAGGCCACACGGATGACAGTGGGAATTTATACCAGATTTTGAAACTTAGGGCAGAAGAGGATGATCCCATTTTACTGAAGTGGTTAACAGAGCGTACCACAATGTACACAGGCCCCAAAGCACAGAATGAAATTCTGAACATCATGGCCAATAGTCATTCGAGGCATTGCAGCTGAGATTAGGTCTCTTCCGATTGTACAATTTTCATTAATTGTTGATGGTACTCAAGATGTCTCTGGTGCTGAACAGGAGAGTGTCTGTCTGCGTTATGTTGACCATGACCATGTCCCTCACAAGGAGTTTATTGGGCTATACAGGGTGTCGGAGACAACAGGCGAGGGCATTGCGAAAGTGCCAACTGATGTGTTGTTGAGGAAACCCGCAAACATATGCTCGGTTCTTTTGTTCAGTAGTGTGTATAGCAGTGGTTCTCAACCTTTTTGGGGTACTGGAACCCCTGCATATTTTGAGGCAAGGCAGGCAAGGTTTTGAGCAGTCCTCAGGGACCTCCACCCCCTCTATATTATATGTAAACTTACTGGAAACCTTGTGGTACTGACTACATTCATTACACTTTTTTGGTTCACGGACCCCTTGCAATTAGTCCATGGACCCCTGTTTGAGAACCCCTGGTGTAATTGATATTTGTTCTTTTGTTTAGTAGTTTTCAGGACACTTACAAATGATTTATTTCATGTTATTTTAGTTAAAATGGCCTACTTTGTGCGACATACTTGTCCATAGCTGCTGTTTGAAGAGTTGAGACACTGACTGAGTTGAGACACTGACTGAGTTGAGACACTGACTGAGTTGAGACACTGACTGAGTTGAGACACTGGCTGAGTTGAGACACTGGCTGAGTTGAGACACTGGCTGAGTTGAGACACTGGCTGAGTTGAGACACTGGCTGAGTTGAGACACTGGCTGAGTTGAGACACTGGCTGAGTTGAGACACTGGCTGAGTTGAGACACTGGCTGAGTTGAGACACTGGCTGAGTTGAGACACTGGCTGAGTTGAGACACTGGCTGAGTTGAGACACTGGCTGAGTTGAGACACTGGCTGAGTTGACACACTGGCTGAGTTGACACACTGGCTGAGTTGAGACACTGAAGGATATTTTGTTTGATTTATTTGGGTTTTTCATTGAAGTAGTTATTTTGCTTTTAGAACTACTTATTTTAAGCTTTTTGTTCTTGCAAAGATATTGTAGACTCAGGCCAGGTGGACATATTTAATGACTATATAAATGTATCAGAAAAAGTCCAATTAAAAGGTCAATTCAATACGGAGACCAACTTTGTGATGGTTCTCAATGGAGATTCTTTTAGATGTGATCACACTATGTTCATTGTATTTATGAAAACTACACCCATACAGTGTACAGTACCATTGTCACCTACTGACCTTTCTTGATATTGCTGGTTGTAAGTACGAATACCTGCATACATACTGGACTGGTAAGGAGCACTGCTATAACTATTATTAGTAGTAGAATTATAATGATTTAAACATTTGAACAAGTTGGGAAAACCCTTCAGTTAACTACTGTACCTATCAATTATCCAGTTGTAGGAATTATGGTTCCTCAATATACATTTAACAATGTATGCTATGTGTTACAGCACTACTTTTGGTGTCCCCCTCAGGAATTGCTCTTGAGAAAATTTAATGTAATTGTCCCCTCCAAGGTTGATCTCAGATTTTCGCCCCTGTCGTACCTAGTGCTGTATTCTTTCGACTTGCCATTAGTAAAATGTTAAGTCGTCCCATGGGCAGCAACATGTGTATGGGAAGACTGACATTTGATGCCTTCTCTCCATTTCTAGGCTACTTACTATATATTAATATTTCTAATCGTGGATGGTTGTTCATTTCAACATAGGCAACACACTCTCACCTAACTCAACTATGGCTACAGTTTAAAATTTTTATTTTAGATAAATGATTGTGAGGTTAATTCATAGTAATAACGGGTTAATTACATGGGCAAGTCATAATTGTTTCGGTTAAATATATCAAGTAATTTACCCCCCCTCCCCTCTGGAGTAATGGGAGGAGTCTATTGGTTCGCACTTTGTCCTGTGCTTCAGAAGCAGATTACCGCGGGAGACACTGATCACCCAACAACCGTAGTGAGTGACAGTAGTGAGTGACAGCTCGCGGACGGGGACAACGTGAGCACGATGGAGAGTTTGTAACTCTGCTTTTGTAGGGGAACGTCAAGTCCACATTCACGGACCAAATTACGGGACTATGCCCAGTGCCGATACCGCTGTGGATAAAAGTTTTTCCGAAGTAGAGAGATATAACATCTGCGGCGAAATGGTAAATATGCCTTCCTGGTCACATCGTCGGCGGAATGACAGCGACTTGCTGTAACGTATCTGCCTGCGTCTGTAGAGCTAGCCAACATTTGTCACGTTTGATATTCGGTAGCATACTATCACTTCTTCGTGGCGGTTATAGTGTACAATATCGGGAATATGTATCATCTATGTTGTTAGCGAGAGTAACAACAGCCAGTTGTCTCTATGCGAATTATCCCAACTAACCGTAGCTAACAAAGTATGTGGGCTATAGTTTATGCGTGACTGAGTCGAGTTCGGAACCCGTTCCATCGTGCAGCGCAGTCCCAAGTGTTGGGGCGACTTGATTTGGAAATTATGTGCACCGTATCCATTACATCATGTGAGACGTTGTAGTTAATTGCAACAGGACATGTTTAGGAATCTACTTTAGGAATAATTTCAGATAATTCCATAGTTAGACAGGCAGTTTGTAAATTGTGGTCATTTCTTTATTGCTTTAGATTTTTTTGGTATCTAGCCAACACATGTCTAACTGAATTTGTTATTTATACATTCAGTGTTTGTATCTTTTGTTTTGACAGACAGATATAAACCGGTTAGTCAAAGATTTGTACTGCTGGGCAGGTGTTTCATTGAAGGCAACAGCAGCTCTTTTCACAAAAAACATAACTATTGCGTGCGACCTCTCTGTCAAGTGCTCGTCCATGAACACAACAGCTGTTGAACAAATTTACGAAGTAGGTTCTAGTCATTCGGTTCCTTTACCCCAGAGGTTTTGTCGGGAGCAAATGTGCAGCCAGATGTTTGTGGTGGACGTGGCCCCTAAACGCTTTGCTTTATATGGTCATTCCCACTCTATGTTGTCACGGTATAGTTGTTTTGTCCCTGGTGTTTGTGTTCATTCTTAACTGTAATATTGTGGGTGAGATACAGTGACGAGTTATACTTATAGAACAAACAACACTGATAGCTGATCCCCATACCATGCCCCATTTAGGGGATAGGCTATGCAAAACTAAATTGAGCTATTTATCTTAGTATACGACAAACCACCCCTTCAATTAATGTGTGAAAATGTAAAGAAAGATATGTAGTCAGGGGTCTAGCTGGTATTCAACTATATATCCCTTATAGAGGGGAGGCATAGGAGAAAGGATGCAGGTTTTGTGATGGAGAGTCAAGGGGAAGGCTGGGGGATGGCACTGGCATATTCCACATACTCTATCTGACAGTGGAAATCCTTGGTCGGCAACGGCCACTGGAGTGGAAAGGAGCGTTTGGGGGCTCTCGCCAGCCATCCATACGTTAATTAGCGTGGCTGGAGAGTGGCGGCTTGTCCGTGAGTCAACCGGGACGGGATAACCCTGGCTGGAACAGACTACAGAGCAGGGAGAGGAGATGCTGAGAGACAGAAAATACACTTTACACTCCACCCTCCCTAGTACACATGCCCCATATTTTCATTACAGGATAGTTGTTTTGCAGTTTGAAGGAAAGTGGCCTAGATTTAATATCCGCATACTAGCATTTACATTATGGAAGACAACTCCATATGTTGTTGTTATCACTGGTGTTGATTACCACACACACACACACACACACACACACACACACACACACACACACACACACACACACACACACACACACACACATACACATACACACACACACACACACACACACACACACACACGCTGTAGCCAGCACCACTCGATGGTCAGTGTGTGTCTATTTGGCATCTGTCATATAAAAACTGGGCCCCTCTTCCTCTCTTCTCTCAGCCCGGCCACTATCCCCACTCATTCATATTTAACTACACACACTGACAGAAGCTGGCACATTTCACTGCATATAACGTGATTTCAGAGAGAGAAAGCTTTCAAACCCTTTACATCAACAGAGATGCTAGAATTGTAATCTGACAAACAGGCAAACGGACAGAGAGACAGACAAGCAGACAATGTGATTGATGGAGGGTGTTATTAAGGTTGGATGTTATTTATTCATTAGTGCCTCGCTAGTCTTTCCATCTTAAGTACTGAATACACAAAGGTCAGCTCCACCCTGTGTGTGCGTATATGGTGTAGTGTCGCATAGTGTGTGTATGGTGTAGTGTCGCATAGTATGTGTGTGTGTGTGTATGGTGTAGTGTCGCATAGTGTGTGTATGGTGTAGTGTCGCATAGTGTGTGTGTGTATGGTGTAGTGTGTGTGTGTGTCTGTAGTATAGTGCCGCATGTGTGCCTAATCTATCAGAAGTTTATGGGGAGAATAGGCTGTTTCTGTCCTTTTTCTGTTTAACTAGCAAGGTTTTCCTGCCTTGCTGAGAAAGAGATGGAGACTCGTAGAAAGAGCAAAGAAGGGATGGGTTATATTTTCCTCTCACAACTCCCTGGAAGTCTGCCCCTTGGGCAGAGTCAGTTTTTTAAGGCTCTGTTTTTCCCAGCCTGCTCCACTCATGTAAAGACTGGACTTTTACTGCCTGAGGTCTTATTCCAACGCGACACAGGAATAAAAATAATGTACGGATGGGTTTTGTGTGTGTATGTGTGAGATTGCGTGTTTGTGCATGTGTGTGTTGCTGAGCTGTTTTTGGCATTGTAGTAACAGGCCATTAAACAGTGTGTTGTGAGTGGAATTTACTGTGGCCCCGGGGCCAGTGCATTGGAGAGAGAAGTGGCTGATGGCACATTCCAAAGGCCTTAATGGCCGCTTGCTCTTCAGTAATTATGAAATATCAAGCTAGTCGGATTGACTACTTTCTGGTATTATTTTCTATGGTGCCAAAAGTGAAAAAAGTATGGATTGAGGATATATTGGCGATAACAGACAGTCATTAGAAATAATTGAAAACTATCAGAATGCAAGGAAACCAGGCATAATCTTTATAGCAGATTTTGAGAAAGCCTTCAATGAAAGTACGGCTTGAATTTATTTATAAGTGCCTGGATTATTTCAATCTTAGAGAATCTCTTGTAAAATGTTTAAAAGCCATGTATGTGGTTATTTCTCTGAGAATGTTGAATTGTTAAGAGGTGTAAAACAGGGTTGCCCTCTTTCACCATACCTGTGTGCTATGGCAATTGAATGGTTAATTATAAAAATCAGATCCAATGATAAAATTAAGGGGTTAAAAATGTGTGGATTAGAAACAAATGTATGCCGATGATTGAAGTTTTTTTCTTGATTCCACAGTCTTCAACCCTGAACAGTCTTATTGAGGACCTGGATAATGTCTCCAGTTCATCTGGATTAAAACCCAACTATGATAAGTGTACTATATTACGGATTGGGTCTCTAAAAGACACACACTTTAAATTGCTATGTGGTCTCCCAATTACATGGGTTGATGGTGCTGTTGATGTGCTCGGTGTATACGTTACAGGAAAGTTGAATGATCTTGCAACTGTCAATTTTGATAGAAAACAGATAGGACCTTGAAACTTAGATAGGATCTTGAAACCATGGGAAAGGGAAACACCTGTCAGTCTATGGGAAAATTACACTGATTAATTCTCTAGTGACATCACAGTTGACATATCTATTCATGGCTCTGCAGACTCCAGGAGAATGCTTTTTCAAGTTATGTGAGGAAAAAATATTTTATTTTATTTAGAATGGAAAACAAGTTGAAGTTAAACGGGTATATTTATATAATGAATATGAGTTTGGATGGCTAAACTGATTAAATATCAAGGCATTAAACCTCTCCCTTAAAGATTCTACGGAAACAATATCTAAATCCAAACTGGTTTTCCAGTAGGCTACTAAGAGACACATCCAATGTTTTAAAGGGGGCTCTGTGCTGTTATACAGATTAAAACTCAATTTCCGGTGAATTTACAATGGAACACTGTTTAAAGTATCTTTATTTTTAAATTAAGCTATACAGAGTTGGCTACAATTCTAATTTTATCCTCCAGAAGAGGCAGAATCTATATTACAGAAAATAATATGGCTAAACTCCAAAGTACTGATTGAGGATGAACCAATTTTCTTGGAGACAATGTTTAAGAAAGGTACCCTGTTTATGAATGAAATTGTAAACAACGACAGTAGAATTATGTCATACAACAAATGAATCCAGGTGTATGGAGATGTATACTCAATACAAAATTATAACCAACTCATCGCAGCTCTGCCACAAAAAATGGAAGAGGAAATTACTTAAAAGAGAAAGGAATGATTTATACTGAACAAAAATATAAATGCAACATGCAACAATTTCAACTATTTTACTGACTTACAGTTCATATAAGGACATAAGTCAATTTAAATAAACGAATTAGGACCTAATTTATGGATTTTACATGACTGGGCAGGGGTGCAGCCATGGGTGGGCCTGGAAAGGCATAGGCCCATCCACTTGGGTGCCAGGCCCACCCACTTGGGTGCCAGGCCCACCCACTGGGGAGCCAGGCCCACCCACTGGGGAGCCAGGCCCAGCCAATCAGAATTTGTTTAACATTCAATTCTCTGGCAAAAGCTCTGATGGACATTCCTACAGTCAGCATGCCAATTGCATTCTCCCTCAACTTGAGACATCTGTGGCTTTGTGTTGTGGAGAAATGCTCACTAGCAGGGATGTAATCAAATTTATGCACAACATTTGAGAGAAATTAGCTTTTTGTGTGTATGGCCATTTTCTGGGATCTTTAACTTCTACTCATGAAACATGGGACCAACACTTTACATGTTGCGTTTATATTTTTGTTCAGTATAATTTGTCTGCCACTAATAAAAAAATCATAAATGGCTTAAAAATAGTAATATAAATTGTGAAATGTATCAGTTTCACGGTCAAGAGGGTTGACAACAATGCCGCATAAAATTCAAGATAGTTGGGAACAGATTTCCTATGCCCCAATACCATGGCATCGGGATTATGAGCTGATATACAGTACAAAACAACAATTGATGCATTCATTTGTTCTTTTCAATTTAAGCTATTATATTTATTCTCGCTACAAACAGAATGCTCAGTATATGTGTCATGCCCTGACCGTAGAGATCTTTTTATTTTCTATGTTTGGTTGGTCAGGGTGTGACTCGGGCGGGAAACTCTATGTTCTGTGTTTCTATGTTTTGGCCGGGTATGGTTCTCAATCAGGGACAGCTGTCTATCGTTGTCTCTGATTGGGAATCATACTTAGGCAGCCTTTTTTCCTTTTGTATTTTGAGGGTAGTTGTCTTTGTTAGTGGCCTGTATATCCCTAGTAAGCTTTACGTTCGTTTCTGTTGTTTCTTGTTTTGTTGGCGACATTTATAAAATAAAAAAAAGTACGCTCACCACGCTGCACCTTGGTCCGGTCATTTCCACGACGACGGCGATCGTGACAATAGGTTCAAGTCTCTAGTGAGACACCATGGTAGAATGATGGGGAGGTTCCTAGTGAGACACCATGGGAGAATGATGGGGAGGTTCCTAGTGAGACACCATGGTAGAATGATGGGGAGGTTCCTAGTGAGACACCATGGTAGAATGATGGGGAGGTTCCTAGTGAGACACCATGGTAGAATGATGGGGAGGTTCAAGTCTCTAGTGAGACACCATGGTAGAATGATGGGGAGGTTCCTAGTGAGACACCATGGGAGAATGATGGGGAGGTTCCTAGTGAGACACCATGGGAGAATGATGGGGAGGTTCAAGTCTCTAGTGAGACACCATGGGAGAATGATGGGGAGGTTCCTAGTGAGACACCATGGGAGAATGATGGGGAGGTTCAAGTCTATAGTGAGACACCATGGTAGAATGATGAGGAGGTTCCTAGTGAGACACCATGGTAGAATGATGGGGAGGTTCCTAGTGAGACACCATGGGAGAATGATGGGGAGGTTCCTAGTGAGACACCATGGGAGAATGATGGGGAGGTTCCTAGTGAGACACAATGGGAAAATGATTTGGAAGTTCCTAGTGAGACACCATGGGAGAATGATGGGAAGGTTCCTAGTGAGACACTATGGGAGAATGGAGGGATATATTAGAAGAGGAAATGGTAGAATGGTGATTTACTGGGCAAGACGGCTTTATCTGTGGCTGTCTGAAGGTGGAATTGATTGGAATAATTTTATACACAAATGTACAGTATAAATGTTTGAGGTCCTCCAATCAGAGGTGAGGGTGTGGATGGGATTATTGTATGTTTTGTGTTTCACTATTTATGTTTTGTGTTTTGGTTTCATGCTGTGAGAGGTGTGTGTTGGTCCTGGTGGTTATGAGCGGGGCCTTGCCGGCATCTCGGGGCGGGTGGGGCGAGCGCAACCACTGACCAGAGCGCTAACATTAGTATTGTCTTTGTATTGTTGTTGTTTTAAAACTGTGTGCTCTCAGACCAAATAAAAAAACTATCAGGGCAACAGTTCTACAATAGGTGATTAAATGAGCTAGCCTCAAGGGAACAAGCGCTTGAGTTCTAATTTAATGTTGCAGTTGTTTCAGTCTGGATGCATACAGTATTAATGTCTACAATGAGCCTGCCTTATCTGACCATCTCAATCAGAGAGCCCACATACCTCATACTACTGTCCAATCACCAATCACCACAAATCACTGAAATTAGCTCCGTCTTACCTCTGTAGGCGAAGGAGGGAGAGGGGTAGAGAGAGGGAGGGAGGAAGAGGGGCAGAGAGAGGGTGGGAGGGTGAGGAAAGGCCTCAATGTATTGAATTATTGGTCCCTAGTCTCTGAGACGCTCCATTGGCCATTATGGTGAGGGGTAGCCTAGCAGCTGTCATTCCCTTCTGTTGTCAGGGCAACCACAGGAGTCTCACCCCTTCCCCACCCCCCCAATCTTATACAGGCTTTGCCGCTGATATCTCTTTCTATGCTCCCCATTCTCTCCCTCTTCCTTTCTCTCCTCTCGCTCTGATGTCTCTGTGCATGAATGATGCTCAAAGGCATTTATTCACGTTGGGGGTGTTGCTCTAAAGCTTCTCTCTCCCTCTCTTTATCCTGTCTCTGTGACATCAACTGTTCTGTCTCTCTCTCCCTTTACGCTGTCTCTGCATGATCAATTGTTCTGTCTCTCTCTTTGTCCTGTCTCTGCGACATCAACTGTTCTGTCTGTCTCTGTACCGTATTCATGGACTCGCCCTGAGATGTGTGAGTTGGTGGGTAGGATATGGGTTATCCATGGTGTTTGGGCTAGGATCTCTGGGAATGAGGACAGACTTATAGCCATCGGGGAGACAGGGAGACAGAGAGAGACAGAGAGAGAGAGAGAGAGAGCCCTCAGGCAGAGTGGCGTGTTGGAGGAGGAAGAGATGAAGAGGGAATCTAGTCAGAGCAAACAGGGGTTTGACTTAATACACTAAAGTAGCTACTAGCTAGCGGCCTCTCTCCTCTCCTAGTCAGAAGACTTGGCTGAAGCTATACATATCTGGACCAGGTTGGCAGAATTTTTTTAGGTATTTCTCTCTATCCCTCTATCTTCCCTTCTCTGTGGATCTCTGTCTGTGTGTGTGTTTTGGATTAGGGATTGAGCGTGAGCTAAGCCTACAGTGGACAGACACGCACTAACAAACCAACAGAGATGCCGGGTATAGTGAGTAACACAGCCTCGGATTAACACACACATACGCACTCACTCATCAAAAGGATTTTCTGTATCACCGAGCTGTTTTAACATATTATACCACAGGCTCAGAGCTGACTGGATCTTTTTAGTCAATCATTATGAAACCAATCTCTACCTGAAGAAGCTTATGTGACGATGCAAATTGTTGCCGGCCATAATATCGACTCAAGTAATGGCCATACAGCCCAGCTGTCACATTATAAAGCATTAAACACTAGTCTGCTGACTGTGTCCGTGCACACACAGCCTATTCACACCAGTGGAGGCTGCTGAGGGGAGGACGGCTCCTAATAATGGCTGGAATGGAGTAAATGGAATGGCATCAAAAACCTGGTTTCCACCCATTACACTCCATTCTAGCCATTATTATGAGCCGTCCTCCCCTCAGCTCATCTGTTCATCTGTTACCTTTTCATCTGAACTATCTGTTGCGATCGGGAGAGTGGGCCATCAGTTATTGTTTATAGTTATTACCGCGGCGCGCGGCTTGAGCGCACACTTCAAACCTATTGTTTAATGTAAATGGTCAATGATCACGGCCCTACAGATCATCACAGGCCAATCATGCCATTGATATATGGTTAATATGGAATGA
Source organism: Salvelinus fontinalis (assembly GCF_029448725.1). Lineage (NCBI taxonomy): Eukaryota > Metazoa > Chordata > Actinopteri > Salmoniformes > Salmonidae > Salvelinus > Salvelinus fontinalis. Next base: position 15,905,051 of record NC_074703.1, on the reverse strand, counting down.
AATGACATGTACATATGAAGACAAGCTTGAAAGGGTTAAATATGAACCGTCATTGTTTGCTGAACTGATCAATTCTGATATCAAACTAATGGGGATTATAGATTGAATAACCGATCACTGATTGAATTATTTGTATTATTCTTCTCATGATTAGGATGAATAGTTACGAGCCTAAATGACTCAATGATGATTCCTATTAACTTCTTAATGAACTGAATTGCTGAATTCCCTAATTATGTTAATAATGAATGATTGTTATGATTTGATCTTTGTGATTATGAATTTGATTGGATACATGTTATTCTGTTTCCTTTGTTATGCAGCACAGACTACCCAGTAAATATACCACTTTATGGTTAAAGGAATTCCTGCCTCAGTCTCATCCATTCCTCTGCAACCTGACCCGTGACCACCTGTTCACCTTCACTGTCAGTCATTCTACCTGTCCAGCTACCCACACAGATTCCACTACTCTTTCAGTCGTACAGAGGCCCATTATCAGCAACTATCACTCCTGTTCCAGTGGCACATTGTGTTAGCTAATCCAAGTTGATCATTTTAAAAGGCTAATTGATCATTAGAAAACCCTTTTGCAATTATGTTAGCACAGCTGAAACTGTTGTTCTGATTAAAGAAGCAATAAAACTGGCCTTCTTTAGACTAGTTGAGTATCTGGAGCATCAGCAATTGTGGGTTCGATTATAGGCTCAAAATGGCCAGAAACAAAGACTTTTCTTCTGAAACTCGTCAGTCTATTCTTGTTCTGATAAATGATGGCTATTCCATGCAAGAAATTGCCAAGAAAGATGCTGGCCTTCTAGGCAGAGCTGCAAAGAAAAAGCCATATCTCAGACTGGCCAATCAAAATAAAAGATTAAGATGGGCAAAAGAACACAGACACTGGACATAGAAACTCGGCCTAGAAAGCCAGCATCCTGGAGTCGCCTCCTCACTGTTGACGTTGAGACTGGTGTTTTGCGGGTACTATTTAATGAAGCTACATTACAACAGGATTACACTGTTACACTTCAACTCTTCTCCTACTCTCTTTCTATCTATCCCTCTTCTTTCTCTCTATCTCTCTCTCTCTTTAGGCCTAAATCAATAAGATTACATGGTTACACTTCTTCAACTCTTCTCCTACTCTATCCATCCCTCACTTCTTTCTCTTTTTATAGCCACCCCTCATCCCTCTCTCGCTTTCTCTCCATCTCTTTATCCTCACCCACCTCTCGCTCTCTCTCTCCATCTCAAAGTGCTCATCCTTCTCTTTCTATCCTCTTTTCTCTCCATCTAAAAGAGTGTGTTTGTTGAGGGTGGTGGCTGCTGGGTAATCTTGGCTCTGGAAAAAAAAGAGATGAAATGTCAGATTACAGAAAGGAGAGGATTACATCTTTTCAGGCTTTTTTGGTGAAGAGGTCCTGCCCCACCCGACACACACACACACACACATCTCTATTTCTCACCGGCTCTCTCGTTTTTTTCATGTTCTCTTGTTTCTTTTGTTTTCTTTCTGGTTCTCTTTTTTGTTTTCTTTCTTGTTTTCTTCCTCATTCTCTCTGCTGGAACATTGTCAAAGATAGTCTGCTTCCCAGGAGGGACGACTCCCTGACACACGGTCACACACACGGTCACACACACACACACACACACACACACACACACACACACACACACACACACACACACACACACACACACACACACACACACACACACACACACACACACACACACACACACACACACACACACACACACACACACACACACACACACACACACACACACACACACACACACACACACACACACACACACACCAGCCTTACCTCTCCCATATGTTACAGGAGCAGTGTGTTCCCGGATTTGTGCGTGTGTTGTTCGATGTCTGTGTACTGTGTAGCCTTATTTATCCGCCAGTGTTTTAGTTAGTGCGTGTGTATTGTTCTCTGGGTGGCTGTTTAGTCATATTTCTGGGTAACAATTAAATACCTTACTGTGATTGTTTTCAATGACAATTGGTCCCCCAAAAAATTGTGGGGAGGGGAAAACTAGCTTTTATTGGCAGAGAGGTTTGGAATTCTCTTTCTTATTGGTCTATTAACTAATTACCGCTTGGTGACGTCACCAGTCAGGCCAAAACTCCATCCCACCAAATATCAGGCGGTCTTTTTAAACAGCTCTTACACTAAAAGGACATTAACATCATTTTCACAGTATTATTCCAACCTCATAGTTTGGAAATAAATATAAAATAGGAAAATCTAGTTTTTGACCACACTGGGCCCTTAACAGTCTATTGGTTTTTCTAGGATGGATCTTTCTCTTTTTTCACCTCCTCTCGCTCTCTCTCTCTCTCTCTCTCTCTCTCTCTCTCTCTCTCTGTTACATGACATTCTCTCCATCACCCTCCATCTGAGTGCTGACACAGTCCTTGGCATGGCTTTGGGGACTCTACCCTCTTTACGTTTCTATACGAGTGTGTGTTAATGTACTTGGCCCTAAGCAGTGAGATATTGAGGGCTGTGCTCTACTTGCTCGGGGCCTGGTAAACCACCCTAAATGATTAATTAGACACACATACTGCTCTCCGGGATGCGTCCAAGTCGGTGCTAATGAGACCTCTGGGGCTGATGTGTTCCACTGCAGTCCCGCTAAAGGCTCATCATTTATCTGTACACTTAAAAAGACTGAGAGAAACTGGAGGAGTTTGTTATCTCTAGCTTAGAAATTGGATTTCATACTTTGATCTCTATTTCTCACCGTCTCTCTCGTTTTTTTCATGTTCTCTTGTTTCTTTTGTTTTCTTTCTGGTTCTCTTTTTTGTTTTCTTTCTTGTTTTCTTCCTCATTCTCTCTGCTGGAACATTGTCAAAGATAGTCTGCTTCCCAGGAGGGATGACTCCCTGACACACGGTCACACGCACGCACGCACGCACGCACGCACGCACACACACACACACACACACACACACACACACACACACACACGTCCTAACCCTCTGTCACTTCATTGTTTAGCCGGTTATATGGAAATACAAGTGGTGATTCTCTCCACTCATACACAGCGGATTGGGCAAGAGGAGAGCAGCTCAGTGTAGTATAAATACCATAAACACTCTTCAATCATATGGTACAGTCTGTGGATATCCTGTCCTGTGTTACCTGTTACCTGTGTGTGTAGTGTATGCACTGCAGGTCAGGGCATGTAGCAGTAACCCAGGTATGTTTAACTGCTGGAGCCCAGCCCTATATTAGCCCAGCCCAGGGGTTGACCTGATTTACTAGTATGTGTGTGTGTGAGAGAGTGCTCGTTGAGTGTAAAGCCAAAGGTAAAGCTGCTGCAGGACCATAAATGTAATCAGAATTCCTTTGTCTTTGACATGTTCCTAAAGTCTGATAAGAGCACGACTCTGGGTGTTTTCTATGGTGCCGTGCAGGACACAGGCACATGCACACACATACACACACACACCAACACCAACACATAGAGAGAGAGAGAGAGAGAGAGAGAGTGTTTTTCCCTGAAGTGTGTGTGTGTGTGTGTGGGGGGGGGGGGGGGGTTTCTCCCTGAAGTGTGTGCTGGTTTGCAGACAGCAGAGCGAATCAGTTTGGTCTGGGATCTGGTCAAAACCGGTTCTGCTCAAATCGACTCATCAACTACAACTTCACACTAAACTGGATTATGCTATGCAGATATACACTTGAGGGAGTGGTTACTGGGTGGGTGTGTGTGTGTGTGTGTGCGTGTTTCTTTGCGCAGTGTGTGTGTATGTTTAATGTTGCATCTGTCCCAGTTGAAATGGCGCAACCTTCTGCGGAGGAGCCCCAGGGGTCCTGATCGCTCTTCTGCCCCATGATAGGCTGCCCTCCTTGGGTACACAGAGTTCCTGCTGCTCCCCTTTCCCCCACCGAGCCTGGAGCTCTGACTGGCTGCACTTCAAACACAATTTCACATCACACAAACGCAGACCAGCAACCAACTGAATATTTCCAGCCCTTAAACTGTTATTTAATCATACCAGGCGAGGCTGTGGCATTGCTTGACCTGGACTGAAATGGGTTCCGATACTAATTTTGTGTGCCGGCACTGTTTATATTTAGGAGCAGGAGCTCCACAGTACTTTTTCACTGATATTCTATAAGAGGAACACGAGCTCAAGCAGTAGAACATTTCAAAGTAGCGGTACTTCGCTCCGCTGAGCTCCTGTCCAAATCGAGCATCGGTCTGGGGACCTCTTTTCATTCACAATGCTAGCCGGGCTAAGAGGCAGCCGAGCAGACAGAACAGTTCAAAACAATGACCAGACAAACAGTAGGCTAGTAGACAGTGGAGCTAGAACAGGCGTGGGTGGGAAGTAGGAGCAGAGGAGAGGAGAGGAGAGGAAGACTAGTAGCCCAGAGGGGGATGAATACACGACAGGAATCAATGATTTATATATACACCCAACAAGAACAATCACCAGACAGACAGTCTCGGACATCAAAACATTTAAAAGTCCTATATTTCAGGTCTTTGTGGTAGAGCTGTAGCAGATGAATAGAGCAGTGTTCTGAACTTAACTGCGAAATGGTCGATATATTGTTATACAGGTTGAGTAGGTATGCAACACATTTATTCTGTGCTGTGCTGTGATTTGCAAGGCCACAGGTTGACAGAATGATGCAGTGAGCCTGGCCTCTCCAGTGTTTTAGCAGGCTGTGCTATAAATGACCAAGGATAGGCTAGTCTGTATCACACTCAACACTGTGGAGTGTATAAACCCTGTCTGGCCCTGCAGTCCACAGACAACCCCTATACCCATAGTAGTCCATTAGCACTTCATGTAGATTGGAAAGAGTTGTGAAGTTCTGCTATACACTACAGTAAGCAATATGGTAATATCTCCACCTTGCCCTCTGATCTGCTATGTGGATTTCTCAGTGTCAGATTCAGTATGGATACTGTAGGTGGCTGGTGGGCAGGTTGTGTAAGAACCAGAGGTGTGGTACCACAACAGTGTTACTTAACTCACAGAGCGCCTGTGATGTCCTAGATCGTAGTGTTTAGGCTGTCGGGTAATGCTGTTGTAGAATGGCTGGCGGGGTCATGACGGGTCCACTGTGAGGTCAGTTCCTGTGAGCGACGGCTAGGGGGGATCGTTTTTAACGTCTCATCGCTTTACCAAATCCGTTTATTTGAATCCCACCAATCTCATTGTGACTTTCTCTCTCTCTCTCACACACTCTCACTCTCACACTCACACTCACACTCACACAAATGGTTAAGAGTGCGTGTGCTGCAGTCTGATGTGGGTCAGAATGGACAGCCTATTCATCTCAGAGTGGTGTGTGAATATTCATTTCTATGGGAACAAAATAGATTTGAATGCAGAATGGTTGATGTAGGATTTGATGTTAAAGTCCTATCTGGGTTAGATCAGCCAGGCTATAAGCTATAACCCACATAATACAAACAGGTCAAGACAGCCTCTTCTCTCATCCACTGACTCTCACCCTGTCTTTCTTTACAACTCTCCATCCATCTCTACTTTTACTCAATCATCAGCTCATTCACACAACACACAACACACACACAACACACACACACATACTTATTGTGCGCCTTTTTAGACTTATACAGTGCCTTCAGAAAGTATTCACACCCCTTGACTTTTTCCACATTTTGTTGTTGAGATAAAAATAGATTTAATTGTCATTTTCTTGTCAACGATCTACACAAAATACTCTGCTGGCGTGGAATCGCCCTTCTACTGATAGGACAGATCTATGCTAGCTAGGGCTAGGCCTATTAAATGGGTTTGACAATCTCAAGTAGCCTACGTCCTATTACCACCTCCTGGTCATGAATTTCACACCAACTGAAGCCTCTTTTAAAACTGTTCATCTCCAGACAATGACTTTGTTTCTGGCTTTTCTTCTGTTCTGATTTGTTCGTTTTTATGACAAAATCCAGTACACCGATGCCAGTGTGTGTTGTCCCTCAGCTGAGGTCATACTGTGATTTCCTGTACTGAGACGTTGTTCATCATGGGTTGTTGTGTTGCGGTGTGTCTGCCTGCCTCATCATGGGTTATTGTGTTGCGGTGTGTCTGCCTGCCTCATCATGGGTTGTTGTGTTGCGGTGTGTCTGCCTGCCTCATCATGGGTTATTGTGTTGCGGTGTGTCTGCCTGCCTCATCATGGGTTATTGTGTTGCGGTGTGTCTGCCTGCCTCATAATGGGTTATTGTGTTGCGGTGTGTCTGCCTGCCTCATCATGGGTTTTTGTGTTGCGGTGTGTCTGCCTGCCTCATCATGGGTTGTTGTGTTGCGGTGTGTCTGCCTGCCTCATCATGGGTTATTGTGTTGCGGTGTGTCTGCCTGCCTCATCATGGGTTATTGTGTTGTGGTGTGTCTGCCTGCCTCATCATGGGTTGTTGTGTTGCGGTGTGTCTGCCTGCCTCATCATGGGTTATTGTGTTGTGGTGTGTCTGCCTGCCTCATCATGGGTTATTGTGTTGCGGTGTGTCTGCCTGCCTCATCATGTGTTATTGTGTTGCGGTGTGTCTGCCTGCCTCATCATGGGTTATTGTGTTGTGGTGTGTCTGCCTGCCTCATCATGGGTTGTTGTGTTGCGGTGTGTCTGCCTGCCTCATCATGGGTTATTGTGTTGTGGTGTGTCTGCCTGCCTCATCATGGGTTATTGTGTTGTGGTGTGTCTGCCTGCCTCATCATGGGTTGTTGTGTTGCGGTGTGTCTGCCTGCCTCATCATGGATTGTTGTGTTGCGGTGTGTCTGCCTGCCTCATCATGGGTTATTGTGTTGCGGTGTGTCTGCCTGCCTCATCATGGGTTTTTGTGTTGTGGTGTGTCTGCCTGCCTCATCATGGGTTTTTGTGTTGTGGTGTGTCTGCCTGTCTCATCATGGGTTTTTGTGTTGCGGTGTGTCTGCCTGCCTCATCATGGGTTTTTGTGTTGCGGTGTGTCTGCCTGCCTCATCATGGGTTTTTGTGTTGTGGTGTGTCTGCCTGCCTCATCATGGGTTGTTGTGTTGCGGTGTGTCTGCCTGCCTCATCATGGGTTGTTGTGTTGCAGTGTGAGATACATTCTTTTTCAGGGAGAGGGCCCATGCTGGTGTGTGCGCGCGTGTGCGTGCACCGATCTGCACAACACATGTGAAATTGTAATCTGACTGGCTTTAATACCAGCCCGGTTTAGAGGATAAATACTGACCTGAGTTTAGCATTGACCCGGGGACAGTTAAAACACAACACATCCCATATGTACATTTGTGGCATATGGTGTGTGTTATGTGGTGTCTGTGTCTGTTCTCTTTCTCAGACTGTCCGTGTTTGGAATACTGACTATGAGACTCCAAAACAATGTTAGTTACCATACTTGAATCCCCCCCATCTTCCAGATTAGATGAGGTGGGCAGGATGTGGTGTGTACTGTGTCTGTGTGTCATAGATTGGACAGACAACATGTCAGCGCTTGCTGTTCCTCATCCCTTGGGCTTGTTGGGGGTCATGTAAGGGTCAGCTAATTCTCTGGCCACGCTGACTCGATAATGTGTGTGTGGGTGTAGGTTCTGACCCAGGCAGAATAACCTGGTCACTGACTGGTGGGGCCATCTGTGTGCTGGGCCTGAGTGCTACAGGATAGTGTTTGTCTGGAGTTGGAGACCTAGTTAACTGGCACTCAGAGAGAGTGGGAAATGAGCTGAGCTTACACCACGAGAGAGAGAGGTGGGGAATCTGAGGATGGAGAGGAGAGAGAGGTGGGGAATCTGAGGATGGTGAGAAGAGAGGGGTAAGGAATCTGAGGATGGAGAGGAGAGAGAGGTGGGGAATCTGAGGATGGTGAGAAGAGAGGGAGGGGTGGGGAATCTGTGGATGAAGAGGAGAGAGGGAGGGGTGGGGAATCTGAGGATGGAGAGGAGAGAGGGAGGGGTGGGGAATCTGAGGATGGAGAGGAGAGAGAGGGAGGGGTGGGGAATCTGAGGATGGAGAGGAGAGAGAGGGAGGGGTGGGGAATCTGAGGATGGAGAGGAAGGGAAGAGGGAGACAGGCTGTGTATGTGTGAATGAGTATGGTGTAATTGGAAGTGTGTGTGTGTGTGTGTGAGAGTGGTGTGACATGTGTGATGTGTGAACCAGTAGGCTAAAGCTGCTGTTGCCTGCTTTATTAATCTCATCAGTTACTGTTGGACATGATAAAGGGCCCTGACTCTGCCCTGTAAATTATAGATGAGGACAAGCTGGCTATGCGTGTGTGTGTGTGTGTGTGTGTGTGTGTGTGTGTGTGTGTGTGTGTGTGTGTGTGTGTGTGTGTGTGTGTGTGTGTGTGTGTGTGTGTGTGTGTGTGTGTGTGTGGGCTGGCTGCCAAGGTAACAGTGTAGTTATATAGTCAGGTTACAGACAGTCCAGTTGTACTGCAGGCATCTCAGGTTGGTTTATTACATAATCATCCTCTGTCCCTGTAGTTAACAGTCAAGACGTTTCTGCATCAGAGGCTGCGCCTGTAAACCCAGAGGCTACCAACTGCCCTAGCCACTCAGTAGAGCCATTAAAGTCTGCAGAGAGAGGAGACTTGGAGCTCTCTTTCATGCGTCTGTTGTCCTTTCCTCCTATCCAGTTCTTTTTCTCAATGCCGGAATGGGTTAGAGGGCGCACAGACTGGGAAATGGGTTAGAGGACGCACAGACTGGGGAATGGGTTAGAGGGCGCACAGACTGGGGAATGGGTTAGAGGGCGCACAGACTGGGGAATGGGTTAGAGGGCGCACAGACTGGGGAATGGGTTAGAGGGCACACAGACTGGGGAATGGGTTAGAGGGCGCACAGACTGGGGAATGGGTTAGAGGGCACACAGACTGGGGAATGGGTTAGAGGGCGCACAGACTGGGGAATGGGTTAGAGGGCACACAGACTGGGGAATGGGTTAGAGGGCGCACAGACTGGGGAATGGGTTAGAAGGCGCACAGACTCACACGTGCACACAGGCGCACGGCCACGCAAGAATGTGCGCATGCAGGCACAAGTGCACACACAGACACACACACACACACAGACAGTCCTAGAAATGGAGCTTGTGTTTACATTACAAGAGATGAGATTATGATAATGTATTACCGTGTGATAAAACAATTACCACTCAATAAAATGATCAATATCTATCTTACTAACTATACGTTGCTATGAGATTCACCATAAACTTGGCTGAGCTCATACTGTCCTATCAGACATACATGAGTCATTTACTCTAGTGTAAATTGAATTGAAAACATTCTCTTTGAAGTGACATTCTCAATATCTTACATGTTTCTTTCTGTCTCTGTGTCTCTCTGTCTGTCTCTGTGTCTCGCTCTCTATTTGTCTCTGTGTGTGTCTCTCTCTCTCTGTGTGTGTGTGTCCAGGCGGAGTGCAGCAGTGATGGGAACAACATCCTCAGCCTCCCGGTACCGATGCGGCGGGGGGGCTCAGAGTCCAACCTGGTGTCTGACGGGGGCGTGGGCCTGGACTTCACTAAGGGCCGTCTGGCCATCGACAGCCTGCAGCAGAAGATACTCAAGGTGAGTGTGTGTGTGAGAGAGAGCGAGAGCATTGGCCCATCTGTGTGTTAGTCTCTGTGTTGACTCGTTGATCTCCCCCAAGGTGACAGAGCAGATCAAGGTGGAACAGACAGCCAGGGACCAGAACGTGGCAGAGTACCTCAAACTGGTGAACAACGCTGACAAGCAGCAGGTGGCACGCATACGCCAGGTCAGTCCAATTACATCCCACTGATTTCTCCTTTTATGATGCTACATAACTGCATCTGCCAAGCGCGCTGTATGTTTACAAGCCACTTTTTAAAGAAAATGCAGCAATTATAGCAGTATCTTTAATTTGACCCTTTGCCTCTCCTGTGGGTCTGCCAGGTGTTTGAGAAGAAGAACCAGAAGTCTGCCCACAGCATCGCCCAGCTGCAGAGGAAGCTGGAGCAGTACCACCGCCGTATGAAGGAGGAGGCCAACGGGGCCAAGCACCCGCCCAGGGATGCCCGGGGGGAGGGGGACAAGGAGGGCCAAAAGGACGGCAGCCTGCGGGACGTCAGCTCGGCCAGCGTGCGCAACCCGGCAATGGACAAGGTCAAGACCATTGGCCCCGGGGTCTCCCTCTCGCCCCCCTTCTTCTTCAACAAGTCGCGGGAGTTCGCCAACCTCATTCGCAATAAGTTCGGCAGCGCCGACAACATTGCCCACATGAAGAGCTCCATGGAGACGGGGGCGGGGCTCCAGGCGGAAGGCGGGGCCCGGGCACTGAGCGGCAGCGCCACCACGATTGCCAAGGCCAAGTACCCCAGCGACGACGAATGTTCCACGGGGACCTCTGTGTCGGCCGACTCCAACGGGAACCCGGCGGGGGGGTCGGGGTTGGGGTCAGGGGGTGGGCCGGGGAGGTCGGACTCTCAGGGGAGGCTGGGGGAGGTGCTGGAGGAGGTCAGGGAGATTAGGGAGGCCCAGGCACAGCTGGCCGAGGACATGGAGTCACTGAAAAGCCAGTTCAAGAGAGACTACAGCTTCATCACACAGACGTTGCAGGAGGAGAGATATAGGTTGGTGCAGACACACTGGCATACACACACACACACACACACACAGACTCACACACACAAATCAATACAGCAAGCAAAAACACACAAGCACAAACACACCCTCATTTCTGGGTATAAAATAACCTAATCTTTCAGACACTTCTCCCCATGAGTCTTCCTCCATGCAGACGCACCAACAACATCCTCCATACAGACGCACCAACAACATCCTCCATACAGACGCACCAACAACATCCTCCATGTAGACGCACCAACAACATCCTCCATGTAGACGCACCAACAACATCCTCCATACAGACGCACCAACAACATCCTCCATACAGACGCACCATCAACATCCTCCATGCAGACGCACCATCAACATCCTCCATACAGACGCACCATCAACATCCTCCATACAGACGCACCATCAACATCCTCCATACAGACGCACCAACAACATCCTCCATACAGACGCACCAACAACATCCTCCATACAGACGCACCATCAACATCCTCCATACAGACGCACCATCAACATCCTCCATACAGACGCACCAACAACATCCTCCATACAGACGCACCAACAACATCCTCCATGTAGACGCACCATCAACATCCTCCATACAGACGCACCAACAACATCCTCCATACAGACGCACCATCAACATCCTCCATACAGACGCACCATCAACATCCTCCATACAGACGCACCAACAACATCCTCCATACAGACGCACCAACAACATCCTCCATACAGACGCACCAACAACATCCTCCATACAGACGCACCATCAACATCCTCCATACAGACGCACCATCAACATCCTCCATACAGACGCACCAACAACATCCTCCATACAGACGCACCAACAACATCCTCCATACAGACGCACCAACAACATCCTCCATACAGACGCACCAACAACATCCTCCATACAGACGCACCAACAACATCCTCCATGCAGACGCACCATCAACATCCTCCATACAGACGCACCATCAACATCCTCCATACAGACGCACCATCAACATCCTCCATACAGACGCACCATCAACATCCTCCATACAGACGCACCAACAACATCCTCCATACAGACGCACCAACAACATCCTCCATGCAGACGCACCATCAACATCCTCCATACAGACGCACCAACAACATCCTCCATACAGACGCACCATCAACATCCTCCATACAGACGCACCAACAACATCCTCCATGCGGACGCACCAACAACATCCTCCATACAGACGCACCAACAACATCCTCCATACAGACGCACCAACAACATCCTCCATACAGACGCACCAACAACATCCTCCATGCAGACGCACCATCAACATCCTCCATACAGACGCACCAACAACATCCTCCATACAGACGCACCATCAACATCCTCCATACAGACGCACCAACAACATCCTCCATGCGGACGCACCAACAACATCCTCCATACAGACGCACCAACAACATCCTCCATACAGACGCACCATCAACATCCTCCATACAGACGCACCAACAACATCCTCCATACAGACGCACCAACAACATCCTCCATGCGGACGCACCAACAACATCCTCCATACGGACGCACCATCAACATCCTCCATACAGACGCACCAACAACATCCTCCATGCGGACGCACCAACAACATCCTCCATACAGACGCACCAACAACATCCTCCATACAGACGCACCAACAACATCCTCCATACAGACGCACCAACAACATCCTCCATGCAGACGCACCATCAACATCCTCCATACAGACGCACCAACAACATCCTCCATACAGACGCACCATCAACATCCTCCATACAGACGCACCAACAACATCCTCCATGCGGACGCACCAACAACATCCTCCATACAGACGCACCAACAACATCCTCCATACAGACGCACCATCAACATCCTCCATACAGACGCACCAACAACATCCTCCATACAGACGCACCAACAACATCCTCCATGCGGACGCACCAACAACATCCTCCATACAGACGCACCAACAACATCCTCCATACAGACGCACCAACAACATCCTCCATGCAGACGCACCATCAACATCCTCCATGCAGACGCACCAACAACATCCTCCATGCGGACGCACCAACAACATCCTCCATGCAGACGCACCATCAACATCCTCCATGCAGACGCACCAACAACATCCTCCATGCGGACGCACCAACAACATCCTCCATGCAGACGCACCATCAACATCCTCCATGCAGACGCACCATCAACATCCTCCATACAGACGCACCATCAACATCCTCCATGTAGACGCACCAACAACATCCTCCATACAGACGCACCAACAACATCCTCCATACAGACGCACCAACAACATCCTCCATGCAGACGCACCAACAACATCCTCCATACAGACGCACCAACAACATCCTCCATGCAGACGCACCAACAACATCCTCCATGCAGACGCACCAACAACATCCTCCATGCAGACGCACCATCAACATCCTCCATACAGACGCACCATCAACATCCTCCATGTAGACGCACCAACAACATCCTCCATACAGACACACCAACAACATCCTCCATACAGACGCACCAACAACATCCTCCATGCAGACGCACCATCAACATCCTCCATACAGACGCACCAACAACATCCTCCATGTAGACGCACCATCAACATCCTCCATACAGACGCACCAACAACATCCTCCATACAGACGCACCAACAACATCCTCCATACAGACGCACCAACAACATCCTCCATACAGACGCACCATCAACATCCTCCATACAGACGCACCATCAACATGCTCCATACAGACGCACCATCAACATGCTCCATGCAGACGCACCATCAACATCCTCCATACAGACGCACCATCAACATGCTCCATGCAGACGCACCATCAACATCCTCCATACAGACGCACCATCAACATCCTCCATACAGACGCACCATCAACATCCTCCATACAGACGCACCAACAACATCCTCCATACAGACGCACCAACAACATCCTCCATGCAGACGCACCATCAACATGCTCCATGCAGACGCACCATCAACATCCTCCATACAGACGCACCATCAACATCCTCCATACAGACGCACCATCAACATCCTCCATACAGACGCACCATCAACATCCTCCATACAGACGCACCAACAACATCCTCCATACAGACGCACCAACAACATCCTCCATGCAGACGCACCAACAACATCCTCCATGCAGGCCACCATCGTTCAAGCTGTTTCACTTTATGATTATCTAGGCCTGCTTCACTTTTTCCAACCTTGAAACATAATCTTGTTTTTAATATTGTTGGCTGTTGATACTGTCAATTTAGGGCTGATGTATCAACACGCTTATGTAGATAATGCTTCACACACCACAAACAGAGAACACACACACACATTGTTGAAGGAAGAGATGGACACACAGGTATGCTTTGGAATTGAAGCTGTGCATTCAATATTAAGACTCGTCATTCTTTCCCCCCTGCTCTTTCTCTATCCCCCCCGTTCTCCCGCTCCCTAATAGGTTTGAGCGGTTAGAGGACCAGTTAAATGACCTGACAGAGTTGCACCAGCATGAGACCAGTAACCTGAAGCAGGAGCTGGCCAGCATCGAGGAGAAGGTGGCCTACCAGGCCTACGAGAGAGCTAGGGACATCCAGGTATGTATACACACACACAGAGATCTACAAACATGCTCCCTACACATCTATCTAAGCTGTATATAGTCAGTAACTTTAAACCTGTGTGTCAAATGTTAACTGAATGCGGGTGTTTTTCTGTGTTTACAGGAGGCTCTGGAGTCGTGTCAGACACGTGTCTCTAAGCTGGAGCTCCAGCAGCAGCAGCAGCAGCAGCAGACAGTACAGGTGGAGAACACAGACGCCAAGGTGATGCTGGGGAAATGCATCAACATCATGCTGGCCATCGTCACGGTGATCCTGGTGTGCGTTTCCACAGCGGCCAAGTTCACCGCGCCCCTCCTGCGAAGCCGCGTGCACCTGGCACTCACCTGCGTGGGTTTGTCCCTACTGGCAGTCATCTGGAAGAACTGGGAGCACCTGCAGTGTGCCCTGGAACGCATTCTCCTCCCACACTGAGCTAGACTCCTCCCATGTTAAGCTAGGCTCCACCCAGTCTGAGTTTGTCCCCCTCACAATGTGGGTTTGGCGCGTCCCACACTGAGTTTGGGACTTTGGAACTCTGTGATGTTGTCATAGCGATAGATGAAATGTGCGGGGTTTACAATGTAGCCTTACACCCCAACACCCTCGTGTCTCTCCCCCTCTCTGTCTTTTGGAGTTTGGACAGAACTCCTTGAGGGAAATTGTTTCCAAACGATGCCAGTGTGCCACTACAGTACAAATGACAGGAAAGCAAGACATCTTGCTTGCACTATGCAGGTGGTAAGCTTATGTATAACCTTTAAGAGAAACAAGGGGTCCGCTGATTGGTTCCTTGTCTTTTGTGGAGTCGTACTTACGTCACCTTTATTACACTAACACACTGACAGTATTAAAAACTCATTCTCCCAGAAGACCTCTGGTTCTGATCCACACACAGTCTCACTCCCATCCCCCCAAGCCACCATGATACACATTCATCCACACACACACTGAGAGGAATGTGACTTGTGTGTCTTTATGTGGGGGTGTCTTTATGTGGGGGTGTTCTCCATATGAGAGCGCTTTGTCTGTGTGGACCTATACTGTACTGTGTGGACCTATACTGTACTGTACTGTTAAGTGATGAAATGTTTTATAATTGGGGAAAAAAGACAGGACAATTGATTTTTAAGTGTAATATTTAATTAATTGTTCTCTTTTTGTGTGTGTGTGTGTGTGTGTGTGTGTGTGTGTGTGTGTGTGTGTGTGTATGCCCGTGAAGGGTGGTTCATTTTTTTTTACAAAGGAATGTGTACTGGAATGCGGGTTTGTGGATAAATGGTGTCTTATGTACTTTATATAGTCTATTAACAGATGCAGTGGAACTGCCACGGGGCTAGTCTATGAGGGGTGAATTCACCCCAAGAGTTATGTGTTCTCTCTCCCATAGGAAATACATAGACTGAGCCTTTAGCCGCTAACATGCTAACTGTGAGTGATATCGTCTGGCAGTCTGATGGATCTGGGGGGAAGTAACCTCAGACGTGACACACACAAACCTCATTTACGATTCGTCCTTTAATATTGATGATAATGTCATTTTTGTGAAATAGGAATTAAGCACTGTTCAGAGTGGGCTGAACAAAGGAATTGATTTATACCAAATGGTTCAGACAGATTAGAACACTAAGTTTTATGCGTTTTCTCTGAAATGTTTCATATTTTTTGCCTTTTTACAATGAGAACCGAACAAAATGAACATTCTAAATGCCTTTGATGCTATCGTCTGATTGGACAGAGATGGGAAGGTTAGGTGGGAAGTGAGCGATGCAGCTCTGGCCCCACCCACTCTGTAAGCTACTTATCACTATGATGATAGGGGCCAGGCCTGACGCCTTTTCAATGCAGCTTCTGTGTTAAACCTGATATTTTCTGTGCTTTGATCTCTGTCTCTTTAAAAAGCCAAATTTGGGTCTATGTGGCTGGCTGGCACCTTGAGTAATATAGTATGTCATGTCCTGAACCATTGATATTTACACTGTCCATTGGTTACTCAAGAGTTCTGGCTCTATCCCAATTCCTGAATATATTCCCTGTGTCTGGAGAGAGAGCCATATCCCAGATTCACAGCCCAGGGCCTATAATTCCAGTGTCTAGATTCCGGTATGTTTTACCGACGCAGTAGCATTGCACGCTGTTAGGTTTAATCCGGTTATGGTTTTCCAAAACACACTTTTTAAAATGAGAACAAAATTAAATCCTCTTCCTTTTCTAGAAACATTGTGTCTTTTATCGTCGAGCTCTTCTCATCTTATCCTCTGAAGATTCATCAGAGTATTTCTACCCTGAACTGATCTCTTGATCAGGTCATCAATTGTACTTTATCTACCAGAGATGATGATGCAAGGAGTGAGGGCTCTGCACAGAAGGTGACGTTAATAACCTTTTAATCTGTTTATCAATATGTTCTGTGTAGATTCATGGCTGTGGGGAGATGTTAGGTTGGGGGTGCTGTTGACAGGGGTGGGGAAGTATTTCTCTGTGCTCTTACAGTGCTGTCAACAGGAGTAATAAATTACACATTTTAGATTACACACACACACAGTGCATTCAAAGTATTCAAACCCTTTGACTTTTCCCAAATTTTGTTACGTTACAGCCTTATTTTAAAATAGATTAAATTGTCAAATGTGTCTCAAGCTACACACAATACCCCATAATGACAAAGAGAAAATAGGTTTTCAAATGTATTCAAAATAAAAAACGGAAATATTATTTACTTAATATTCAGACCCTTTCCTATGAGACTCTAAAATGAGCTCAGGTGCATCCTGTTTCCATTGATCATCCTTGAGATGTTTCTACAACTTCATTGGAGTCCACCTGTGGTGAATTCAATTGATTGGACATGATTTGGAAAGGCACACACCGGTCTATATAAGGTCCCACAGTTGACAGTGCATGTCAGAGCAAAAACCAAGCCATGAGGTCAAAGGAATTGTACGTAGAGCTCCGAGACAGAATTGTGGCGAGACACAGATCTGGGGAAGGGTATCGAAAAATGTCTGCAGCATTGAAGGTCCCCAAGAAGACAGTGGCCATCATTCTTAAATGGAAGAAGTTTGGAACAACCAAGACACTTCCTAGAGCTGGCTGCCCGGCCAAACTGAGCAATCGGGGGAGAAGTGTTTTGGTCGTGGAAGTGACCAAGAATCTGATGGTCACTGACAGAGCGCTAGAGTTGCTCTGCGAAGATGGGAGAACCTTCCAGAAGGACAACCATCTCTGCAGCACTCCACCAATCAGGCCTTTGTGGTAGAGTGACCAGATGGAAGCCACTCCTCAGTAAAAGGCACATGACAGCCCGCTTGGAGTTTGCCAAAAAGCACCTAAACTCAGACCATGAGAAACAAGATTCTCTGGTCTGATAACCAAGATTGAACTCTGGCCTGAATGCCAAGCGTCACGTCTGGAGGAAACCTGGCACCATCCCTACAGTGAAGCATGGTGGTGGCAGACTCATGCTGTAGGGATGTTTTTCAGCGGCAGGGACTGGGAGACTAGTCAGGATTGAGGGGAAAGCTGAACGGAGCAAAGTACAGAGATCCTTCATGAAAACCTGCTCAGGACCTAAGACTGGGGTGAGGGTTCACCTTCCAACAGGACAATGACCCTAAGCACACAGCCAAGACAACGCAGGAGTGGCTTCAGGATAAGTCTCTGAATGTCCTTGAGTGGCCCGGACTTGAACCCGATCGAACATCTCTGGAGAGACCTTACAATGACTGCAGCGACGCTCTCCATCCAACCTGACAGAGCTTGAGAGGATCTGCAGATAATGGAAGAAACTCCCCAAATACAGGTGTGCCAAGCTTGTAGCGTCATACCCAAGAAGACATGGCTGTAATCGCTGCAAAAGATGCTTCAGCAAAGTACTGAATAAAGGGTCTGACTACTTACATAAATGTGATATTTCAGTGTTTCTTTTTTATAAATTTGCTAACATTTCTAAAAACCTGTTTTTGCTTTGTCATTATTGGGTATTGTGTGTGGATGGGATGGGGGGGGGGGGGATTAATTTTATAATAAGGCTGTAATGTAACAATGTGGAAAGTCAAGGGGCCTGAATACTTACCCTCAGCACCCCTCTCTAGCTTATTAACCAAATGGAACTGTACTCCATTTCACAACAAACCACGAGACTGAATGATATTGTGAAGAAGCAGTGACCAGTGGCATTTGTTTAGCTTAAATCTAGTGACATGAATAATGTGTATAATGAATAATGTTTTGCATACAGTAAGGGTGTTCAAACTCTCTTGGGCATCATTCAGGTTTTATCCAATTCCCCCTCCAATTCCCCCTGGGCAAACTTCATTATTTAGCTTGTACTCCAGTGCGTTTTGAAGTACCCTGTTTCTGCCAACTCCCATCAACTAGCTGGCAGCAGCTCCAAGGTCTGGGAACTGGGAGCTTCATTAAAGGCCCAGTGGAGCCACAAATTAGATTTGTCTGTTTTAAATATTTCCACACTGAGGTTGGGATAAAACTGCAATGATAATGCCCATTTAGTGTAAGAGCTGTTTGAAAAGACTGCCTGACATTTCTGCCTGTTTTGGTGGGATGGAGTTTTGGCCAATTGGTTAATAGAGCAATAAGAAATAGTTCCAAACCTCACTGCCAATAACAGCAAATTTGACATTTTTACCTCCCCAAGCACACCACTCCGACAATCCGGGCAAAATGATTGCTTGAGAAACGGCTTTTTACCAAGAAGCTTTTTCTTTTTGACCATTGTTTTAAATAAAAATCAGTGAAGTAGTTAATTGTCACACAAACGATTTGATATTGAGATAAATATGGCTGCATGACTTTAAACCATCTGCACTGTGCCACTGCGGCTTAAAGTGTGTATGTGCTACCACTTAGTGGTGAGTCTAGAGTAATGCAGCAAAATTAGGGTGCAATTCAACAACATAACCCTAGGGGGGAAGTAAACACTTTGATAGTCGCTGGATCCACAAGCTGTACCTTCCCCCAATTTAACTCAGACCTGCATAATTATACTCAACAAAAATATAAACGCAACATGTAAAGTGTTGGTCCCATGTTTAATAAGCTAAAATAAAAGATCCCAGGTATTTTCCGTACGCACCAAAAGCTTATTTCTCAAGTTTTGTGGACAAATTTGTTTACATCCCTGTTAGTGAGCATTTCTCTTTTGCCAAGATATGCCACACATGTCAGGTGTAAACGCAGATTATACACTGCTCAAAAAAATAAAGGGAACACTAAAATAACACATCCTAGATCTGAATGAATGACATATTCTTATTAAATACTTTTTTCTTTACATAGTTCAATGTGCTGACAACAAAATCACACAAAAATTATCAATGGAAATCAAATTTATCACCCATGGAGGTCTGGATTTGGAGTCACACTCAAAATTGAAGTGGAAAACCACACTACAGGCTGATCCAACTGATGTAATGTCCTTAAAACAAGTCAAAATGAGGCTCAGTAGTGTGTGTGGCCTCCACGGGCCTGTATGACCTCCCTACAACGCCTGGGCATGCTCCTGATGAGGTGGCGGATGGTCTCCTGAGGGATCTCCTCCCAGACCTGGACTAAAGCATCCGCCAACTCCTGGAAAGTCTGTGGTGCAACGTGGCGTTGGTGGATGGAGCGAGACATGATGTCCCAGATGTGCTCAATTGGATTCAGGTCTGGGGAACGGGCAGGCCAGTCCATAGCATCAATGCCTTCCTCTTGCAGGAACTGATGACACACTCCAGCCACATGAGGTCTAGCATTGTCTTGCATTAGGAGGAACGCAGGGCCAACCGCACCAGCATATGGTCTCACAAGGGGTCTGAGGATCTAATCTCGGTACCTAATGGCATTCAGGCTACCTCTGGCGAGCACATGGAGGGCTGTGCATCCCCCCAAAGAAATGCCACCCCACACCATGACTGACCCACCGCCAAACCGGTTATGCTGGAGGATGTTGCAGGCAGCAGAACGTTCTCCACGGCGTCTCCAGACTCTGTCACGTCTGTCACATGTGCTCAGTGTGAACCTGCTTTCATCTGTGAAGAGCACAGGGCGCCAGTGGTGAATTTGCCAATCTTGGTGTTCTCTGGCAAGTGGACGTCGGGCCCTCATGGAGTCTGTTTCTGACCGTTTGAGCAGACACATGCACATTTGTGGCCTGCTGGAGGTCCTTTTGCAGGGCTCTGGCAGTGCTCCTCCTTGCACAAAGGCGGAGGTAGCGGTCCTGCTGCTGGGTTGTTGCCCTCCTACGGCCTCCTCCACGTCTCCTGATGTACTGGCCTGTCTCCTGGTAGCGCCTCCATGCTCTGGACACTACGCTGACAGACACAGCAAACCTTCTTGCCACAGCTCGCATTGATGTGCCATCCTGGATGAGCTGCACTACCTGAGCCACTTGTGTGGGTTGTAGACTCCGTCTCATGCTACCACTAGAGTGAAAGCACCAC
Organism: Salvelinus fontinalis; assembly: GCF_029448725.1. NCBI lineage: Eukaryota > Metazoa > Chordata > Actinopteri > Salmoniformes > Salmonidae > Salvelinus > Salvelinus fontinalis. The sequence continues at coordinate 15,884,372 of NC_074703.1, read as the reverse complement.
CAGCATTCAAAGATGACCAAAACATCAGCCAGGAAGCATAGGAACTGAGAAGTGGTCTGTGGTCACCACCTGCAGAACCACTCCTTTATGTCTTTATGTCTCTCCTTTGTGTCTTGCTAATTGCCTATAATTTCCGCCTGTTGTCTATTCCATTTGCACAACAGCATGTGAAATTTATTGTCAATCAGTGTTGCTTCCTAAGTGGACAGTTTGATTTCACAGAAGTGTGATTGACTTGGAGTTACATTGTGTTTAGGTGTTCCCTTTATTTTTTTGAGAAGTGTAGTTTTTCAAATGAACCTCTGACTCTTTCCAGTCGCTATGCGGTCGATACTTTAAAAAAAGTACATTCTTTAAACCCATATAGTGTACCTATGTTGGCCCTCTGTTGCGTACCTTTGTTTGCTGAAATCCATACTTTTTAATATAACGTTAAACAAATGCAACCTCATTGAGATTCAATTGGCACAGGGACATGCTGAGTTGACATCTTAGAGCAATTGCAGTGAGGAAACAGTAGGTGGTTGTATTTGATTAACATTTTATTAAAACGTATGGATTTCTTCAAACAAAGATAGGCATGCAACACCAGAGGATAAACATAGGTACAGGGTAAGGGTTTAAGAGTACATTTTTTAAGCATGGACTGCAGAGACTCCAAGGAGTCGGAGGTTAATTTTAATAACTCTAGTCTGCACTCAACTCCCTGGAGGAGTTGATACAATTGGCTTGGTCAAAGAGGAATGCCGCGTTCAAAACAACTGGGAACTATGGAATCTCTGACTTCAGTGCTTTCATGACAACTTGGAACTCAGAAAAAAAACGAGCTCCGACAAATGAAAAAAATAAAAGAACACTCTAAATTGTGCAATTTTGTCACACAACGCCACAGGTGTCTCAAGTTTTAAAGTAACGTACAATTGGAATGCTGACTGCATGAATGGCCACCAGAGCTGTTGCCAGAATTTTATGTTAATTTCTCTACCATAAACTGCCTCCAACGTCATTTTAGAGAATTTGGCAGTATGTCCAACCGGCCTGACAACTACAGACCACGTGTAACCATGCCGCGTTCAAAACAATTGGGAACTTGGGATCCCTGACTTCAGTGCTTCCAAGACAACTTGGAACTCAGGAAAAAAACGAGCTCAGACTAGGAAAAATCGTTTTGAAAGCTCACACAACTCGGAATTCGAGGTCGGGAACTCCGGCCTCTTCCTCGAGTTCCGACCTGAAGATCACTAACCTCGTGGTTTTTGAAGTTCCCAGTTGTCTTGAAAGCACTATAAACCGTGGACATTCAACATTTGCACATGCTGAAAATGCCTGAGCTCAAAAGTATTACAAGTAATTTGGCCTTATCAGGGAGCTTTGGAATATTCTGAGTTAGTAGATGGAGTCCGATTTCATTGACGAAATGTATACATTTTTTGTTGTTGCCCTAAACGATTTATTTTATATTTCGGTGTAACGTAAACTCACTCATTTTTATACATCGCCTTGGTCCGCAGAATTTACCTTATTTTAGCTGTAACGATTGTTCTCCTCCTCGTCTGAGGAGGAGCAGGGATCGGACCAAAACGCAGCTTTTGTGGAATATATAATGAATTTATTTAAACAAGACGAACACAAAGCCCACTTGATAAATTACAAAATAACGACGTAGACCGACCTGGACATAAGAACTTACATAACACGAAGAACGCACGAACAGGAACAGACTAAACAAACGAAACAGTCCCGTGTGGTACAGACACGGAAGACAATCACCCACCAACAAACGGTGTGAACAGCCTACCTTAATATGGTTCTCAATCAGAGGAAACGTCAAACATCTGCCCCTGATTGAGAACCATATAAGGCTAATTAACAAATGAACCTACACAAGAAACGAATAACATAGACTGCCCACCCAGCTCACGCCCTGACCAACTAAACAAAGCTAAACAAAGGAAAATAAGGTCAGGAACGTGACATTAGCACCCAAAAAACGTAATACTTCCAGATCAACTGTAATGTCAATACCATTGTAAAGCACAATTTCTCCACCTTTCAACAGAATCAATTACATGAACTCCACGCTGCCCGTTTCTGCATGATTCAAGAAGGCAACGAGCTCCGTCGGGTCTTTTTAAAAATGGCGGGTGGGGAAGCGAAACTAATGCGTGGTAGTGAGAAGAAGAGATGTGTGTGGCAAAACTGCTTTTTTTCACTCGATCTGTCCAACTTATCACCTCTAAAGTGTAAATAAAACACTATAAAGAGTTTATATAATGTGTGGTGCTAAAGTGATCTTCAGAAGTTAACAGGGGCTTTGAGAGTCATGATGCTCGCAGTGATGATGCATAAAATTACTAGGTATCCCCCTTACCCCGTCATTGTCCATTTCTTGTTTTTAAACGATGAGAGAAGTGCTGCACCTGTTGGAGAGAGATTGTAAGACAGAAATAGTTGCTTTATGCTTGCTGTACGTTACGGCATGACACATAACGATGTAACGGAGAGTCAGTTTTTTCTACTTTTCTCCAATACTATAGAGCCATTACCATGTCGATCAACGCTTGAATAGAAACGTAGGTCATACCCCAGATTTTGAAGTCAACACAGTCGCTACAGTCCCATTAGTTTTCTTTGCAGCCTCCTTTGAATGTCGCGGCAAATTTGTTCGGAATGGGGTGAGTTTACTACAACGGAAACAAACGTATTATTGGTAAAACGAAAGTTAGATGATACAAACCGCAATGATTTAATGATGGTTTAAGTTATTTTCACCTGTGTACATTTGCTCTATTAGGGGACTGCAATAATAGTAGTGGAAGGTAAGCATACATATATATCTATGATGTACAGAAAGTTTTTTGTCCAAATTAATTTACATGAATTGTTATTCTAACATTTAGTTCATGCCCTCCATGATCACTTTAGAAGGGGTCCAAAATCGGGCAGCGTTGTCTAACATTTGTATTGCTTTGGGGAGGGTTCTGTGGTTTTTGATGGGCACAGGGGATGGTAGTGCTTTTCCCCCGGGTTTACATTCACCCGTTTGAAGGTTTTACTTCAACATTTCTTGCAACCTAATGTTTCTGTATGCTAGACTCCGTAACACCTACCAACATTTCCTCATCTGCTTACATGCGCCACTCCTATATCAGTGTTTATGGTACTTTTTAAACTTTTTTGTTTATTGTTTTTTACTTAACACGTATTTTTCTTAAACCTGCATTGTTGGTTAAGGGCTTGTAAGTAATCATTTCACTGTAAGGTCTACACCTGTTGTATTCGGCGCATGTGACAAATAACATGTGATTTGATACTGCAGTGAAAATCCTATTTGAATAACGGCACAAAATGCACGATGGCGCACGCGCGCAGCCGGTTTGGGCAAGGTGTTAGGCTATAACTAGCAATGCAAATGGCTCAGAGATTCTAATAATATTACTGCACAGATCATACACGTAACGTTACCTAGCTAGCCAGCCAGCTAACATTAGCTAGCTAGCTAACAGTACACTTTAATTTGAAATGAAATCAACTTTCTGACAAAATTAGAAACAACCAAATACAGACATTTGAAGGAGATGTATCTTCTGCTTGGATAGTTCCATCTGTGCTACTGACTTAGTCTTTAATTCCAGTTTGTCTACAAATGTATAATTGATATGTTGGATTCGTGTCTCCATCTCAACCAAAAATCTAACTTAAAGAATAGGACTAAATCAAACTTTTGCTATGAGAGATGGGTTTATTTACAGAGCAACTCAGTTGAGAAATTCCTGTTCACATATCAGTGCAACATAATGTAAAGTGTGACCTAGGTTTTTCGGAATTGTTGAATGAATCCCACATTCTCAACCATTTGAGACAGAAATCACTCTTATGGGATAGGCCTTTTCACACTGCCTCATCATTATTAGTTTCACAATCTACCATTTTATTTTCCACAGCCAACTATGGAAGGTTTGTTTCAACCTGGTATTTAAAAATATATATATATTTTTACTAATCTCACTTCTGCAGAAAGTGTCTCACTGTGAGTAATAGGTTCCCAAATGGCCTCACAATTGACCATTTCTTTATTTCTCTCCTCTGAAATGGTATTATTGTGAAACACACTTCCTCTTTTCTAGTAATTGTCAGGTGATTGGCAGAATGAGTCAGAAATGCTTTTGTAGTTTAGCTGTGAATGTCTTGAGATAAAGGCCACCCTCCAAAGTTGTTCTGATACTCCCACTGGAAGTTTTTAACATATTTATAAACTTTATATTAAAAGGGCAAATATGAAAATATATGCTGACTATTACTTGTTTATACATACTGTACAAAAAACCCCGGTGCAATTCAGTGATCTCTTATTGTCTACATTTTTTTCAAACAGCTATTTACTCTATTGCAAAAGTGATATTTAATTGTGTTTGGTTGTCAACACAACCAAATATGAACATTTGAAGGAGAATTATCCTCTGCTTGGATAGTTCCATCTGTGCCACTGACTTAGTCTGGCTTTAATTACAGTTTGTCTACAAATTAATAATTGATATGTTGGATAAATTGGATAAAAATCTAAGTTAAAGAGTTGGATGAAATCAAATCAAACTTTAAATGCACTTTAAATAAAGTTTGATGGCGTTTAGTCATATTATTTTACTTTGATTTTTGATGGAGATGTGAGCAACATTAACTTTTAATCAACCAAATCTTAAACCCTTAGGCCTATATTTATTGTCTATTTTTAGTTGAATCCTGGGTTAGAATAGAAACAATAGCTTTTGATAACTTCGCAAATGCTATAGCCTAAATAGTATCATTTAATGATATATGTGTAACACTTCCAGTGGTGGAATAAAAGAGTCAGGTGCAGAGAGCAGGAATATCTTCAACGAGTGGATATTTATTTCCTTATAGAAATAACATACAATACGGCGACGCCACACAAAACACTGGGCGCGTAAAGAATACTGTCCAAGGAAAAATGTATCACAGAAATCCACTACTGAACACCACCAACACGAAACAGAAAAACAAGCCCGCACAAAAGTCAGCGGGCAAACTGGGTTTAAATAACCCCTAACCTAAACACACAACAGGTGAAACAAATTAGACCAACTAAAAAGAAAACAGAAAAGGGGATCGGTGGCAGCTAGTAGACCGGAGACGACGACCGCCGAGCGCCGCCCGAACGGGAAGAGGCACCATCCTCGGCGGGATTCGTAACAGTACCCCCCTCCCGACGCGCGGCTCCCGCAGCGCGCCGACTCCGGCCTCGAGGACGACCCGGAGGGCGAGGAGCAGGGCGCTCCGGATGGAGGCGGTGAAAGTCCCTCAAAAGGGACGGATCCAAAATGTCCCCCACCGGTACCCAGCATCTCTCCTCCGGACCGTACCCCTCCCAGTCCACGAGGTACTGCAGGCCCCTCACCCGGCGTCTTGAGTCCAGAATGGCTCGTATCCTATACGCCGGGGACCCCTCGATGTCGAGAGGGGGAGGAGGGACCTCCGGTACCTCACCTTCCTGCAGGGGACCAGCTACCACCGGCCTGAGGAGAGACACATGAAACGAGGGGTTAATACGATAGTAAGAGGGAAGTTGTAACCTATAACACACCTCGTTTATCCTCCTCAGGACTTTAAATGGCCCCACACACTGCGGCCCCAGCTTCCGGCAGGGCAGGCGGAGGGGCAGGTTTCGAGCCGAGAGCCAGACCCTGTCCCCTGGTGCGAACACAGGGGCCTCACTGCGGTGGCGGTCAGCGCTCCTCTTCTGCCGTTCACTGGCCCGCTTGAGAGAGTCCTGGACCGCTCGCCAGGTCTCTCTAGAGCGCTGTACCCACTCCTCCACCGCAGGAGCTTCAGTCTGGCTCTGATGCCACGGAGCCAGGACCGGCTGGTACCCCAGTACACACTCGAAGGGCGACATGTTCGTTGATGAGTGGCGGAGTGAGTTCTGGGCCAACTCCGCCCACGGGACATACCTCGCCCATTCTCCTGGCCGGTCCTGGCAATACGACCTCAGAAACCTACCCACCTCCTGGTTCACTCTTTCCACCTGCCCATTACTTTCGGGGTGATACCCAGAGGTGAGGCTGACCGAGACCCCCAGACGCTCCATAAACGCCCTCCATACCCGGGACGTGAACTGGGGACCCCGATCAGATACGATATCCTCCGGCACCCCGTAATGCCGGAAGACGTGGGTAAATAGAGCCTCCGCAGTCTGTAGGGCCGTAGGGAGACCAGGCAATGGGAGGAGACGACAGGACTTAGAGAACCGATCCACAACGACCAAAATGGTAGTGTTCCCCTGAGATGGAGGAAGATCCGTCAAAAAATCTACCGATAGATGAGACCATGGCCGTTGTGGAACCGGAAGGGGTTGTAACTTCCCCCTCGGTAGGTGCCTAGGAGCCTTACTCTGAGCGCATACCGAGCAGGAGGAGACATAGAGTCTCACGTCCTTAGCCAAGGTGGGCCACCAGTATTTCCCTCTAAGACCACGCACTGTCCTCTCCACCCCCGGATGACCCGAAGCAGGTAGTGTGTGAGCCCACCGAATCAATCGATCACGGACACCAAGCGGTACGTACCTAAGGCCAGTCGGACACTGGGACGGCGCAGGTTCTACCCTCAACGCCCGCTCGATGTCCGCGTCCACCTCCCATACCACCGGAGCCACCAGATAAGAGGCGGGAAGGATGGGAGTCGGATCGATGGGCCGGTCATCCGTGTCATAGAGACGAGACAGCGCGTCGGCCTTAGTGTTGAGGGAACCTGGTCGGTAAGAGATCGTAAATCTAAAACGAGTAAAGAACATGGCCCACCTCGCCTGACGCGGATTCAGTCTCCTCGCCTCTCGGATATACTCCAGATTGCGATGGTCAGTCCAGATGAGAAAAGGGTACTTAGCCCCCTCAAGCCAGTGTCTCCACACCTTCAGGGCTTTTACCATAGCTAGTAGCTCCCTGTCCCCCACATCATAGTTCCGCTCCGCCGGACCCAGCTTCTTAGAAAAGAAAGCACAGGGACGGAGCTTCGGTGGCGTACCCGAGCGCTGTGATAGCACGGCTCCAACACCAGCCTCGGACGCATCCACCTCCACTATGAACGCTAATGAAGGGTCCGGATGCGTCAACACGGGAGCCTCAGTAAACCGTGCCTTCAACTGGTTGAAAGCTCCCTCTGCCTCGGCCGACCACTGTAGACGCACCGGCCCTCCCTTTAGCAGTGAGGTAATGGGTGCCGCCACTTGGCCAAAACCCCGGATAAACCTCCAGTAGTAATTGGCAAACCCTAAAAACCGCTGCACCTCCTTTACCGTGGTTGGAGTCGGCCAATTACGCACGGCGTTAACGCGATCACTCTCCATCACCACCCCTGAGGTGGAAATGCGATAACCCAGGAAGGAAACGGCTTGTTTGGAGAACACACATTTCTCAGCCTTGACGTATAGGTCATGCTCCAGCAGCCTCCCAAGGACCCTGCGCACCAGGGAGACATGCGCGGCGCGTGTAGCAGAATAGATCAAGATGTCATCAATATACACTACCACACCCTGCCCGTGCATGTCCCTGAGAATCTCATCTACAAAGGATTGGAAAACGGCTGGAGCATTCTTTAACCCATACGGCATGACGAGGTACTCATAGTGGCCTGATGTGGTACTAAACGCTGTTTTCCACTCGTCTCCTCCCCGAATACGCACCAGATTATACGCACACCTGAGATCCAGTTTTGTGAAGAAACGTGCTCCGTGGAATGATTCCACCGCCGTAGCGATGAGAGGTAGCGGATAACTAAATCCCACTGTGATTGAATTTAGACCTCGATAATCAATGCACGGATGCAGACCTCCCTCCTTCTTTCTCACAAAAAAGAAACTCGAGGAGACGGGTGACATGGAGGGCCGAATGAACCCCTGTCTCAGAGCTTCCGTGACATATGTCTCCATAGCCAACGTCTCCTCCTGTGACAAGGGGTACACATGACTCCTGGGAAGTGCAGCGTTCTCCTGGAGGTTTATCACGCAATCCCACCGTCGATGAGGTGGTAATTTGGTCGCTTTCTTCTTACTAAAAGCGATAGCCAAATCGGCATATTCTGGGGGAATGCGCACAGTGGAAACCTGGTCTGGACTCTCCACCGAGGTGGCACCGATGGAAACTCCCACACACCTACCTGAACACTCCTCTGACCACCCCTGAAGAGCTCCCTGTCTCCAGGAAATGAGGGGATTGTGAATGGCTAGCCAAGGAACCCCCAACACCACTGGAAACCCAGGTGAATCAATAAGGTAGAAACTAATCTGCTCCCTATGATCCCCCTGCGTTACCATGTCCAGCGGAATCGTGGCCTCCCTGATCAGCCCTGACCCTAGCGGTCGGCTATCTAAGGAGTGCACAGGGAAAGGAGGGTCTATCTGTACCAATGGAATACCCAACTTACGGGCTAGACCGCGATCCATAAAACTCCCAGCTGCGCCTGAGTCTACGAGCGCCTTATGCTGGAGAGAAGGGAAAAACGCAGGGAAAAAAATAACCAAAAACATGTGACCGACAGGAAGCTCTGGGTGAGTCTTGTGCCTACTCACCTGGGGTGACAAGGGAGTATTCCGCCTGCCATCTCTACTCCCAGAGGCGCTCCTCCAACACCGGTCTGAAGTGTGTCCTCTCCTGCCACAATAGGTGCAAGAGAAGTCACCTCCTCCGGCCCCCCTAGATGCAGCCCCTCCCAACTCCATCGGAGTTGAAGCGGGAGGGCTGGGAGGTGGAACTGACAGGACCCCCTCTGAACGCCCGCGGGCAGCTAGCAGGTTGTCCAGTCGTATAGACATGTCAATTAGCTCATCGAGAGAGAGTGTAGTGTCTCGACAAGCTAGCTCCCGACGGACGTCCTCCCGAAGGCTACATCGATAATGGTCCATCAGGGCCCTGTCATTCCACCCCGCACCAGCAGCCAAGGTCCGGAACTCCAAGGCGAAGTCTTGCGCACTCCTCGTCTCCTGTCTGAGGTGGAACAGTCGCTCACCCACCGCTCGGCCCTCCTGAGGGTGGTCAAATACGGCCCGAAAGCGGCGGGTGAACTCTGGGTAGTGGTCTCGAACCGAGTCTGGGCCGTTCCAGACCGCATTAGCCCATTCCAGGGCTCTACCCGTCAGACAGGAGATGAGGAGGCTAACACTCTCCTCTCCAAAGGGAGTCGGATGAACGGTGGCCAAGTAGAGCTCCAACTGGAGCAAAAACCTCTGACACCCAGCCACCGCTCCGTCGTACTCCCTTGGGAGCGCGAGACGCAATGCGCCTGAACCAGATGCCGACGTTGATGGAGAAGGTTGCGCCGTCTGGGAAGGAGCTGGTGTAGATGTCGGGATACCACTCCTCTCCCATCGTTCCATCCTCTCCATCATCATATCCATCGCCGACCCTATCCGATGGAGAACGGCGGTGTGATGAAGAACACGCTCCTCCATCGATGGAAGAGGGGTGGTTGCTGCTCCTGCTGACTCCATGTAATGGTGCGGGCTTCTGTAACACTTCCAGTGGTGGAATAAAAGAGTCAGGTGCAGAGAGCAGGAATATCTTCAACGAGTGGATATTTATTTCCTTATAGAAATAACATACAATACGGCGACGCCACACAAAACACTGGGCGCGTAAAGAATACTGTCCAAGGAAAAATGTATCACAGAAATCCACTACTGAACACCACCAACACGAAACAGAAAAACAAGCCCGCACAAAAGTCAGCGGGCAAACTGGGTTTAAATAACCCCTAACCTAAACACACAACAGGTGAAACAAATTAGACCAACTAAAAAGAAAACAGAAAAGGGGATCGGTGGCAGCTAGTAGACCGGAGACGACGACCGCCGAGCGCCGCCCGAACGGGAAGAGGCACCATCCTCGGCGGGATTCGTAACAATATGATTCACTCAAGTATGGTTACATTTCATTTGATCAGTTAAATCTTCTCTCTGAAATGACTTCGATAGTGAATGATATTATATTTTTAATTGGAGCATGTGTAATAATCATTCTCACGATAGCACATTGGTAGTAGTCTGTGACAAATATCAAAGATAAGCAGGGCTGGGCTTGATTAAAACCCTGGATGGAAAACCAAATGGTAGCTGTAGATATATTAATTCTCCAGTAGGAGGTGCTGCCCAGCCTATAGATTTTTTCTTATAGTGGAAATAACGTTGAAGATCTAACGTTGTTTCAAAGGTACAAATTCAAAATATTTCATATGAAGTTTGACAATGTTGAAAATTGGTTACCATGATGACATAATCCTGTGGTTGAAATTTCACCCTCAAAACAACAGTTTACGTTGATTACTTTTTGCAAATCCAATGTATTTTAAACATAGATTCCATGTCACAATACGTTGACAAATTACATTGAAACAACGTTGATTCAACCAGTTTGTGCCCAGTAGGTATGCTTTCCTTATTGGTTGTGGTGCATTGGTACGAAACCTGCTGGTGGAAAATTTGTTGCAAATATAATTATAGCATAAACATTTTGAAAATCAGATTTCCATTTAGCGGATCATTGTCTGCAGCTGGTTCTGGTCGTAGTGTAGGTCTAATGAAACAGGAAGGGAGAGTTAATTTGTCCGTGATGGTCGGCAAACCCTCAACCTTCTGGCCCGTAGCCATCGACTGTGCCACAAAAGCATGCTGAAGTGGCAAAGTTGATATCCAGGTTTATAAACACAGGGTCGCTGCAGTTATTGTTATTTGTGGACGTACATTTTTTTTAGTTAATTCAATAAGGGGAGAGGGTGTTCACTTTTTCTGCAGTACAAGGGGAGGGTCGTTTGAAAATATTAACATTGGGGAGGGGTGCATTTCTTTTATGGCACCTCGAGTTGTTTGTTTGTTTACGGTGAGGAATGAGATCTGGCTGTTCTTTGCCAAGGGGGACTGCAAACTAGGAGGTAAAGTTAAAGAGGGAGAGCGTTGCTGGGATCTTTAACTTTCCCACGTTTGCTTTGGTAGAACACCTGCGATCAGGGGAACTTTTCCCCCCTTTTTTTACTCAGGCAGAATCCAGGATAGCTGGCTGGATATGAGTTTATCTAGATCTAAAGGTTGTCAGTAGATACACAATACCATATCCTCCTCATAGGACAACATACAACCATGTACTGTACATCCACAATCATGCACTATGTTGTGCTTTATTTGATAAACCTTTCAAAGCAACAGTAGAAGACTAGCATCGATTTTGTGAATGGAGGCCATGGCAAGATATTCTGTTGTCCTTCTGGCTAACACGAGTCTCATGACACACTGTTACATAACTGTAACGTCTGTTATATAAACCTAACGTCTGTTCAGATTAATGCCGGAGCATCCACTATAAAAGGCCCTACAATTGGGAAGTGAAGAACGTTCAGACTTCGTTTGCCCTGCCAGAAAAACAACGATCTAGAGACTTCTGTGACCCTTCTAAGATACAAAGGTGCAGTATGTTATATCATATTCAACTAGATACAAATATTTCACAGTGTGAATGAAGTACATTCTTGGTATTGGAATTGGAAATGGGGATTGGTTGCTTTACCATTGGCATTTTCTTATGGCTTCCCAGCGAGGGATCCAAGTGTGTACATTTTGAAGCCATGAGCCTTGGATTCAGTGAAGTTCACCGTCCCTCCACAGTTTCATCTGTGACCGAGCCCATCTGCGTACTCACCACAGAGTGGGCGTGGTTCTGGGAGGACGAGTACGGCAAATGGGTCCAGTACGCATCCATTGTAAGTGGTGTAAAACACTCAAACAGGCTGATGTGTTATGAGGACAATAATAGAGATAGTAAACTGTTATTCCCCTTGAATTTGAGTTTTTTTCTATAAATCACAGAAAGAGATGCACAGATTGTCATCCATCACCAGTGAAGACCTTGAGAAAAGGTTCCAGGAGGATCAAAGTGCTGTGGTGAAGTTCACTGCAGGCCAGCAGTCTTATGAGCTGAGTTTCAGAGGTAACACACATCAACACTCTTGCACAAAATATATTTAATTTACAACAGACATGGTTCAAATAGTTATTCTCATAATTACAGACATGACGCAAAAAAACAAAAGATACGGTACTGTAAGGATGGTCAGGCGTCGTCCTGTGCTTGTTTCAACTGCAGACAGCAGGTAATGTACGGATGAGGAGGAACTAAGAGGATGTTCACCATGTTCTGTATTTAACCTAATAAACACTCACAATTGCATAATCAATATTTAGATAATAAGTGGAGAAATAAATATAGGTATAAAATTGAGCTACTTATTTTCTTAGTGTTGTATGTCATGTTCCCTTCTATATTTATCCTCAGGACAAATAGAACATGCAACTCCTCTCAGAATTTCAGAGATGTTCCTGGATTTTGGGACAAGTCTGCCATACCTGACATTGGATATAAGGTCACTTGTTTACATGTGTTTATTCTGCTTAGGCTTACAGGAAGGTTAGTGTTCAACTTTTTGTTTTAGCAGTGACAACTATTTTGTTTTCCCCTCCTGCAGACAGTCACTCTTCTGAGTTCTGACAGGGACTATCAGAAGGTCCAGAGACTTTTCAACAACACCATGAGGGGCTTCCAAATCACCAGCATCGAGAGGGTCCAAAACAGGGACCTCTGGGAAGTCTTCCAGTGGTATGTTTACATCAACTCTCACACACAATCCTAGCATGTTACTTCCAAACTACTAAGTAAACCCTGGCTTGAACAAGATTATGAGGAAGCAGCTAATGTTTTTACCCCTGTTTTCTCAGGAAAAGAGATTTGATGAAGAAAAACAGTGGAGGTAAAAACAGCAAGGAGCTACATCTCTTCCACGGAACGGACCCAAAAAACGTAGACGCCATTTGCAGAGATAACTTCGACTGGAGGCTGTGTGGAACAAATGGAACTGTGTATGGCGAAGGTACCTCATGTAACCAACTGTCAGAAGTGTAGTCAGATTTTAGAAGCAGTCATGATCTCATTATAGTCAGTCATTTTGTTTTACTGATGATCTTCTCTGTTTTAGGGAGTTACTTTGCCAGGGATGCCAAGTACTCACACTGCTTCATCAGCCACTCAGGAGTGAGGTCCATGTTTGTTTGTCGGGTGCTTGTTGGTGACTACACACAAGGGAACTCGGACCTCCGTCGCCCCCCTCCAAAAGGCGAGGGAAGCCCCACTCTCTATGACAGCTGTGTGGACAATGTCCTGAACCCATCCATATATGTGGTGTTTGAAAAGCACCAGGTGTACCCCGAGTTCCTCATCAAATACGATGATGGCGTCATGCACTTGTCCTCTTCGGCTCCAGCTCCTCCCAAAACTGTCTCTATCCAATCCACTTACATAGTCCAATACCCAACATCCAACCGGATTCAAGCAGCAGCAGCTGCTGCTACGCTGTCAAACTCTCGAGTTCCATCCACTTCCACTTTGAATCCATCTCAAGCAGCCACCACTTTCTCTAATCCAACCAATTCTCTTCCCCCTTCACGTCTCCCAAAACCCGCCCAAACCTCATTGGGATTCAGTCAATCTGCAGTCATCATGAAGCTAGCCCCAAGTTCTCAATTGGTGGATACCACCCTAGGCCAAGCTAATTGGTCTTACACTCCCTCATTCAGCAAACTCCCTCATAAACTTATTACCCAAGCCAGCACCACCTCTCGTACACCCACTACCCCACCCAGCACCCCCTCTTATACACCCACTACCCCCTCTTATACACTACCTACCCCAGCCAGTACCCCCTCTTATACACGCATTACCCCAGCTAGTACCCTGTCTTATACACGCGTTACCCCAGCCAGTACCCCCCCTCCTAAACGCATTACCCCAGCCAGTATCCCCTCTCGTACACGCATTACCCCAGCCAGTACCCCCTCTCGTACACGCATTACCCCAGCCAGTACACCCACTACCCCAGCCAGTACCCCCTCTCGTACACCCACTACCCCAGCTAGTACCCTGTCTTATACACGCATTACCCCAGCCAGTACCCCCTCTCGTACACCCACTTCCCCAGCCAGTACCCCCTCTCGTACACCCACTACCCCAGCCAGTACCCCCTCTCGTACACCCACTACCCCAGCCAGTACCCCCTCTCGCACACTCACTCCCTCAGTCAGTGCCCCCTCTCGCACACTCATTACCCCTGGCACTGCCCACACTCGCACACTCATTCGCTCAAGCAACCCCTTTCGCACACTCACTACCCCTGCCAGCCCCCCTTCTCGCACACTTTCCCGTTCAACTGACACACCCTCTCAGGCTCACACCAGCTCAACGACTACTACTCACAGTCTCCCTGCCAGCAGTACCTCTCACTCACTATCCCCTTCATACTCATTGAGCACACCTTACCACACACCTTCTCACTCATCATACACCCCCACTTCTACAGACTCTTCCACGCTCTTGGGGTCTCACCACTCCACATCGACCACTACTTCTGACACATCTGCTACTATCACATCATCTAGAGTGCAGGATTTAATTAAACAATTTGGTGGTCAAAGCTCAACCTGTTGACAATTTGTAGTGTTTCTGAATGATAATTGCATTTTCATGTTAAATATGCATAGTTGGTGTGTTAAACCCTTGCAACCCTTACAACAAACCAGAATGATGTTCAACACAGGAGGTTGGTGACACCTTAATTTGGGAGAACGGTCTTGTGGTAATGACTGGAGTGGAATAGGTGGAATGGTATCAAACTCATAGTTTCCAGGTGTTTGATGCCATTCAATTTCCTTCGTTTTGGCCATTATTATGAGCCGTTCTCCCCTCAGCAGCCTCCTGTGACGTTCAACTAGTAAAAAGGAATATGATGAGCACGTTTCCTTTACTCTGGGACTTCTGGTCTGCTGACACATTTTGTAAAGTAGTTGGATTTCTGTGTTTTCTGTGTATTCAACTAAATAAACTAAATGACCAATAGAAAGTAATTGACTGGATGTTTGTTTGACTAATGGTGTGGAGTAATGCAGAAGAAGTAGGGTGCAGTTCAGCAACATCACCCCTAGGGGGAAGAAAACAAACAAAAAGTAGACAGATTTTTTTTAATGCAGTTGTGCATTCAGAAACTACCATGACTGCATTTACACAGGCAGCCCAATTCTGATTATTTTGTCAACACTGTCTGAACTACATGATATGCCATTTATCAGACTCTTTTATCCAAAGTGATTTACAGACATGCATGCATTCACTTTACGTATGGGTGGTCCAGGGAATAAAAACCACTACCCTGGTATTACATACGCCATGCTCTACCAACAGCTAAAACATCATTTTAAAATAAAGTCCATAAATACAATTTATTTATACATAAAGGTAATTTCCCCCTAAATTTCAAAAGAAAAAATTGACTACCAAGACTTTGTAACATTCCTGACCTGTTTTCTGTTGTTTTTGTATGTGTTTATGGTCAGGGCGTGTGTTTTGGGTGGGCAGTCTATGTTTTCTGTTTCTATGTTGGTTTTGGGTTGCCTGGTATGGCTCTTAATTAGAGGCAGGTGTTTTGCGTTTTCCTCTAATTGAGAGTCATATTTAGGTAGGGTGTTCTCACTGTTTGTTTGTGGGTGATTGTCTCCTGTTTCGTTCATGTCTGTACCATACGGGACTGTTTGGCTGTTCGTTCGTTTTGATGTAGTCTGTTCCTGTCCGTGAGTTCTACGTTTAGTTATGTAAGTTCATGTTCAGGTTTTCGTCTACGTCGTTTTGTAATTTTGTAAGTGTTTTGTTTTCGTGTTGCCGTCGTTTCAAATAAAGAGATGGCTTATTTCCCTACTGCTGCGTATTGGTCCACTGATCCTTCTCTCCTCTCCTCATCTGAGGAAGAGGAGGACAACAGCCCTTACAGACTTATAGATTATCTAGTGATGCCATAGATTTACTTTTTGCTTTCATTTTAGTAAACTGTGATCTTCTTGTCCTTGATGGAGGTGCGCGTGGTATGGAGGTCATAGAGCCGACCCAGGGTGGTGGATGAGAAACGTAAGTCATCAGACCTGGCTGAAACAATGGATGTGTCAAGGAGTTCAGGGAGCCAAACTGTGCAGAAGCATGTGTCAAGGTAGGCCTGGGGGTTCTCTGTCCTGTTGGGCAAGGAGATCTGAACCTTGCATTGTTGGGCAGCACAGGGGTGGCTTGTGAGTGTAGCATGACTGGAATAGGTTGCCAGTGCATTTTGTGGTGGCTCTGGTTTTGGACAAAGTTAGGTGATGGAACATAGGTCTCAGGCCTGGACCCTTCCCTGTACTGAATAAGGTACTCTGGGTAAACCTGGTGCTTCCCGACCACCATAAATACAGAGGGGTTGTAGATATCATCCACACAGCTGTCATAGGAAGTGGTGTGACTTCCATCTTTTGAAGGGGGGCAGAGGTAGCTGGAGTGTCCTTGTGTGTAATTTCCCACCAGCACACGACAAACAAACATGGACCTAACTCCTGACTGGCTGGTGTAGCTGTGGGAGAACTTGGCATCCTTAGAAAAGTAGCTTCCTGGAAAGAGATGGTTAGAATTAGAACAATCACAGTGACAGTGTGACATTACAAAGACATTTGTTCTGTCAACTTTTCCACTGTAATTCCACAATGTGATGTGAAAGAATAGAAAAAAAGATGTTGTCCAATGCCATTTCCACGTAACATAACAAATTCTTATATAAACTTAATCTATTAAATATCACATAAAATACAGAACTCACCTTGCCCATAGGGTGTTCCTTGTGTTCCACCGATCCTCCAGTCCATGTTCTGCAGGCATATAGCGTCCACGTGTTTGGAGTCTGTTCCATAGAAGAGCTGCTTCTCATTGTCCTTCCCTGCGTTTGTTTTTCTCATCACATCTCCTTGCCTTGGGAGAGGAACAACAGATTAATTTGTCAGTATCTTTATTGGCATGCCACCTCAGCATTTGTGAGTGTCTGCTTGTTTGCTACTAGAATCTAAGTACCAGTTACCATTAACATGTTACATCTGTTTGCATATGTTATGTTGTAACTGCTTTGATTAATGCAGACAATATGAACATATTTCTTGGGTAGATTACATTTCTTTTGGCATGAGGAGTTGTGATTCTTACCACGAAAAGACCTCCCACAGGATCCAATTCTGCACCCTCTCAATACTCTTCACACTGAAGCCAGTCATAGTATGATGGAAAAAATCCAGAATATTCTTGTGCTCAGCTGAGGAACTCTGCAGAGCAACCCTCTAGAGAGAATGCATTTGAAAAGAACATACCTTTACCAATGTAATAGCTTTATAATGCACTGCCTTCTGACCAGATGGAAGATCTTATGAGTTAAAAAGTGATAATGAACCTTGAATCCAGTTTCAGGTACTGAAGATTTATCCCAGTGACTGGGTAAAGCTTTGGATTTCAGCAGGCAGTCAGAGTCTTTTTTGCTGAGGATAAGTAGAGAAAGTTAGACAGCATTATAATAAAATACAATCAGTAAAGTATAATCTTATCCACCTGGCAGCTCTCTCTCCTAATTCATATCCAATAGCAAAGTGATCCCGGGGACCGAGGTTACTGTAGTCTACTCTACAAGGTCTCTTACCAAAGTGTGTTACTAGCATCATTAGTATGCCCGATTGCCTGGATGTTGCGGTAGGTGGACAATATGGATGCCACCAGTTCATTAGGTACTCCCCTCTGCTGCAGGGTGTTGAGTGGGTGGGGCTCGTAGAAGTCGTGAGACCTGCCACAGTCCACGTCTGCAGCACAGGTTCCTGTAATGTAGCGCTCACAGACATGGAGTCTTCTGCAGCTCCCTTTGTCAGGACAATAGCCATACTCTCCACTACCTTTGTTGTATGTGAAGCAAACCTGGAGACAAATACAGACCACTCCTGATGAGGGCTTGATAAGGACATTGGATAAGTGCAAACTCTGTTTAAGTGCATCAGTCCCAATTCAAATACATCATTTTTATAGATATCCCAATTCAAAGTCCCAATTCCCAATTAAAATACATAATTTTTACACGCTCAGTTTAGTACACATACTAGGATGATAGCCTCAAGTCTGTGCATTCATCAGTAGTCAATTTGGACGTGGGGAAATACACATTGAATATACAATGCCTGTGAATCAAAAGTAAGAATCAGCTCATGTTCCCTGCTGGCGTTGCATCTTTAAGTGTGAATTCAATGTAATTGAAAAGTGGCTGACATAAACATTCAGAAAGTATTCAGACCCCTTGACTTTTTCCACATTGTGTTACGTTACAGCCTTATTCTAAAATTGATTAATTATTTTTTTCCCCTCATCAATCTACACCCAATACCCAATAATGACAAAGCAAAAACAGGTTTTTAGAAAAATACGGAAATATGTCATTTACATAATTATCCAGACCCTTTACTCAGTACATTGTTGAAGCATCTTTGGCAGCGATTACAGCCTTGAGTCTTCTCCCATTCTTCTCTGCAGATCCTGTCAAGCTCTGCCAGGTTGGATCGAGAGCATCTATGCACAGCTATTTTCAAGTCTCTCCAGAGATGTTAGATCGGGTTCAAGTCCGGGCTCTGGCTGGGCCACTCAAGGACATTCAGAAGACTTGTCCCGAAGCCACCCCTGCGTTGTCTTGGCTGTGTACTTAGGGTCGTTGTCCTGTTGGAAGGTGAACCTTCGCCCCAGTCTGAGGTCCTGAGCACTCTGGAGCAGGTTTTCATCAAGGATCTCTCTGTACTTGCTCCATTCATCTTTCCCTCGATCTTGACTAGTCTCCCAGTCCCTGACACTTAAAAACATCCCCAAAGCATGATTCTGCCACCACCATGCTTCACCGTAGGGATGGTGCCAGGTTTCCTTCAGTCGTGACACTTGGCATTCAGGCCAAATAGTTCAATCTTGGATGTCATCAGACCAGATAATCTTGTTTCTCTTGGTCTGAGAATCCTTTAGGTGCCTTTTGGCAAATTCCAAGCAGGCTGTTATGGGCCTTTTACTGAAGAGTGGCTTCAATCTGGCTACTCTACCATAAAGGCCTGATTGATGGAGTGTTGCAGAGATGGTTGTCCTTCTGGAAGGTTCTCCCATCTCCACAGAGGAACTCTGGAGCTCTGTCAGAGTGACCATCGGGTTCTTGGTCACCTCCCTGACCAAGGCCCTTCTTCTATAATTGCTCAGCTTGGATGGGCGTGCAGCTCTAGGAAAAGTCTTGGTGGTTCCAAACTTCTTCCATTTAAGAATGATGGCAGCTCTCTCTCTCTCTAATTCCTTCCACCTCATGGCTTGGTTTTAGATCTGACATGCACTGCCAACTGTGTGACCTTATATAGACAGGTGTGTGCCTTTTCAAATCATGTCCAATCAATTGCATTTACCACAGGGGGACTCCAATCAAGTTGTAGAGACATCTCAAGGATGATCAATGGAAACCGGATGCATGTGAGCTCAATTTAGAGTCTCATAGCAAAGGGTCTGAATGCGTTTGTAAAAAAGGTATTTCTGCTTTTTCTTTTTAATGCATTTGTAAAAATGTCAAAACAGTTTTTTCTTCGTCATTATGGGGTATTGTGTGTTGATTATTGAGGATAATTATTATTATTTTTTTTAGAATAAGGCTGTTACGTAACAAAATGTGGAAAAAGTCAAGGGGTCTGAATCCTTCCCGAATGCCTATAACGCACATACTGGGGGTAAAAGGGCGTTGTCATTCTGCAGCAGTAATGTACAAAGCTCCTTCCTGTCCAGTTCCTCCAGATAATGCTCTCTCAGGACTCTGATGTTATGCTCTGATGTCATCTCATGGCAGAGACGGCATCCTTGTCTGGAAATCACAAGAACGAGAGGCGATTTCTTATTAAGCTCTTTAAAACATATATTAGGTTTTCCTTAAATGTCAAATCTACAAACTGCCATGAACCTGTAGCAATTGACATTTATACTGTAGTGCATTACCTGTCACATTCTGTAAGACCACATGAATTTAGAACATTTCAGAAATAATAGTAGAATTAATAGAAGTAATATGACGGGTAAATAACTTCCGGAGTAAAAACAAACAGTAAAGTAAAAAAAGTTTACCTCTCATTGGATGGACATGTTCCATACAGATAAAACTTACACAGGTGTAAATTGCTGCAGCCACTACATCCATTAGCTCTGCATAACCTCATCTTCGTCTTGGCAACTATCAGTTTGTTTCCCTTAGAGACAGCCCTGGTAAACATCTCCTGATTCCCTAAAACACTTTCCAGGTCATCTTCCATCGTGCTAATGTTGGCATGTAATTCTCCCAGCTCAAAGGACCCATTTTGGGCACAGAGGACCTTGTAGATCAGAGCTGTTGTATCCATGTCAGTCACCATAGGACACCTGACTGTTGGCCCTCGCAAAACTGTACATATATTGTCAAATCTGAAGTAGAACTTTGCCCTTCATTAACTACAAAACAGGTGACCAGCATGCGACAAAACTATTTCTGACTAAATGAAACTTACAGCATATGTAACCACTCCCCTATTATGAAGGTAGCCAAGTATAACAAACAGGCAATGGAACACACTAATGACAGAACACACCCTTTTAAATACTCAAATTGAACTCTGTCCCAGTGGCATGTGGAACCTTCATTTACATCACAATAGGCCTGTTAGACACACAGGAGCAGCAGTAGTGAGTCATTGATTCAGTTTAATGTCAATAAAGATGATTTTTATCCCCCAAAAATTCATTTCTGACATTGTGTTGTGGAAATTCAGTCCTGAGAGAGACTTGGTCATTTCTTCAAACAATCATCTTAATTTTATATTGATTAATTATTGCAATAATGAGACCGTCAGCCCACCAGTCTTTACTGGCTGAGAGTCTGAATCATACACATAATGCACAGTTCATATAGCTAATACGCAAAATGCTTGGTTCCACCCCTTCCATATAGACTGGGGGGCACCGTAAGCCACTTTGGGCTCATCCTGTCTTTATCTGCCCCTGGCGTTATCTTAACCCCCGACCCTGGCCTAATTTCCCAGGTCAGGATGTCTAAGAACCATTGAGGCCTTTGTTCCACTCCTCTCTATCCCAGTTACAACCACCCCACATCCTGTCACTGGAATGCCAGCTGTAGGTTTTATCACAAGAAAGCTAGAGTGGACACCATAAAACTCAGCATCAGCAGGACAGATAGCTCACTGTTTAGGGAAATAATTGTTATATATCCAACAAATAAGGTGAATACATAATTTTTCCATCACAGGTGTTTGAAAATCTCTTAGAAAAGAGTAGACTTGTCCAAAAAACATCCAGAATCAATGGTTTTATGAGTTTAAAACACAGAAATCAAACTTGTTTCATTTACCAAATGTATCGACTGTGTCAGCAGACCTGAGTAAAGGAAACATGCTCATCAAATTACAAACGTCTGGTTCGTTGTGAACAGCTTTACTATTGTTAAGCCCCTTACAGGTAAAGATACACAGCTATACTACATATTTAATTTGCAAATGCATTATCCTTCATAATTTTAATACATTTTCTGTTTTGAAGATTTGAAGTTCGCCATCAAAACTTTCTATTAACTTACTGCTCCACCCTGACAAAGGCAAGTTATTGCAGAAGGCATTTGTTTTTTTCTTTGGTGTCCCTCCTTTGAGCTGTTGGAACACTATACAGTGACACAGGAGGAGATCTAGTGGTGCTTGTTGTGGTAGATAGTGGACGATAGAAGGCACCTGCCGAGGGAGAGAGCACCCGAGATGGGTTGCTTGCTGAGGGGGATAGTGTGCTTGGAGAATTGCTTGACGTGGAGGGGGAAGTGCGTGAGGGAGTTTGTGTGTAAGTGGGGGTGTATGATGAGTGAGAAAGTGTGTGATAAGGTGTGCTCAATGAGTATGAAGGGGATAGTGGGGGAGAGGTACTGCTGGCAGAGAGAGTGTGAGTAGTAGTTGTTGAGCGGGTGTGAGCCCGAAATAGGGTGCCAGTTGAAGGGGAAAGTATGCCAGGGGGAGTGCTGGCTGAGGGAGTGAGTGTAGGAGAGGGGGTAATGGCTGGGGTAGTGAGTGTGTGAGAAGGGGTACTGGCTGGGGTAGTGAGTGTATAAGATGGGGTACTGGCTGGGGTAGTGAGTGTGTGAGAGGGGGTACTGGCTGGGGTAGTGAGTGTGTGAGATGGGGTACTGGCTGGGGTAGTGAGTGTGTGAGAGGGGGTACTGGCTGGGGTAGTGAGTGTGTGAGAGGGGGTACTGGCTGGGGTAGTGAGTGTAAGAGAGGGGGTAATGGCTGGGGTAGTGAGTGTGTGAGAGGGGGTACTGGCTGGGGTAGTGAGTGTGTGAGAGGGTGTACTGGCTGAGGTAGTGAGTGTAGGAGAGGGGGTACTGGCTGGGGTAGTGAGCATACGGGAGGGGGTGCTGGCTGGGGTAGTGAGCATACGAGGGGGGGTGCTGGCTGGGGTAGTGAGTGTACGAGAGAGGGTGCTGGCTGGGGTAGTGAGTGTGCGAGAGAGGTTTGCAAATGAGGGATTGAAATCTGAGCCTAGGGTGGTATCCACCAATTGAGAACTTGGGGCTGGCTTCATGGGAGATTGACTGAATATCAATGGGGCTTGGCCAGGTTTTGGGCAAGACTCATGGACTAAACACGAAGTGGGACGAGAATCGGTTGGATTAGAGGAAGTTGTGGCTGCAGTTTTAGATGGACTCAAAGTGGATGGATCTCTCTTCGATGTGGTAGCAGCAGCTGTGGCTTGAATCCGGTTAGATGTTGGGGTTAAGGAAGTGGATTGGATAGAGACAGTCTTGGGTGGAGCTGGAGCCAAAGAGGACAATTGCATGACGCCATCATCGTATTTGATGAGGAACTCGGGGTACACCTGGTGCTTTTCAAACACCACATATATGGATGGGTTCAGGACATTGTCCACACAGCTGTCATAGAGAGTCGGGCTTCCCTCGCCTTTTGGAGGGGGGCGACGGAGGTCCGAGTTCCCCCGTGTGTAGTCGCCAACAAGCACCCGACAAGCAAACATGGATCTCAATCCTGAGTGGCTGGTGTAGCTGTGTGAGTACTTGGCATCCCTGGCAAAGTAACTCCCTAAAACAGAGAAGATCATCAGTAAAACAAAATGACTGACTATAATGAGATCATGACTGCTTCTAAAATCTGACTACACTTCTGACAGTTGGTTAACATACGGTACCTTCGCCATACACAGTTCCATTGGTTCCACACAGCCTCCAGTCGAAGTTATCTCTGCAAATGGCGTCTACGTGTTTTGGGTCCGTTCCGTGGAAGAGATGTAGCTCCGTGCTGTTTTTACTTCCATTGTTTTTCTTCATTAAATCTCTTTTCCTGAGAAAGAGGAAATTACCATTAGCTGCTGTTAAGACTTATATTTTTGGACGGTTATTCCCTATTGAAATTTGGCCTCTATGTACCGTCTATAAGGCCAGAGGTCACCGTAAAGCAGCTCTCAGTAACTGGTATCTGGGCCCCTGAGACATAAAATCGTCTATGGGTGTCTTTAAGCGATTCAGATGTTTCAAATGTATAGTCTATTCAAACCCAAGGTCTCTGCCCTGATTTAATGCTTTGGCACGTGGCACAGAAAGGTGAAACAGCAAACAGATAAGGCAAGAGTATTTAGGTCAGCTCTCCCCTCTGGAGGGGGAGAGATTTAATGTGGACTTCTTAGAGAAACATGTCTGTCTTCTCATATACATATGTCTGTATAGGTCTCTCTGTCTACTAAACCTTTAAATATAGGAGCTGTTCACCTTATATTTTGTATATAGCATTTCTACACACCTTGACCAGATTTTCAATTCTTAACACTGCTTATCCATAATCACATTCAAGCCAGGCTTTACATAGTAGTTTGGAAGTAACATGCTAGGATTGTGTGTGAGAGTTGATGTAAACATACCACTGGAAGACTTCCCAGAGGTCCCTGTTTTGGACCCTCTCGATGCTGGTGATTTGGAAGCCCCTCATGGTGTTGTTGAAAAGTCTCTGGACCTTCTGATAGTCCCTGTCAGAACTCAGAAGAGTGACTGTCTGCAGGAGGGGAAAACAAAATAGTTGTCACTGCTAAAACCAAATGAAAAGCAATTTTAAACAGTAGATTTCCCTGCAAGCCAAATCAGTAGAATCTCATGTAAACAAGCAGTGGTGGAAAATGTATCCAATTCTCATACTTGTGTAAATGTACTTTAATAGAAAATGACTCAAGTAAAAGTCACCAAGTAAAATACTACTTGAGTAAAAGTCTAAAAGTATATATACTAAGTATTAAAAGTAAATGTAATTGTCAAAATATATTTAAGTATCAAAATAATAATTTACAGTTCCTTATACAGTGCCTTTGGAAAGTATTCAGACCTTGACTTTTTCCACATTTTGTTACGTTAGACAATATAAGTACAACATAAGTATTCAGACCCTTTGCTATGACACTCGTAATTGAGCTCAGGTGCATCCGGTTTCCATTGATCATCCTTAAAATGTTTCTACAACTTGATTGGAGTCCACCTGTGGTAAATTCAATTGATTGGACATGATTTGGAAAGGCACACACCGGTCTAAAAAACGTCCCACAGTTGACAGTGCATGTCAGGCACATCGTGCCGAGGCACAGATCTGGGGAAGGGTACCAAAACATGCCTGCAGCATTGAAGGTCCCTAATAATACAGTGGCCTCCACCATTCTTAAATGGAAGAAGTTTGGAACCACCAAGACTCTTCCTAGGGCTGGCCGCCAGGCCCAAACAGAGAAAGGCCTTGGTCAGGGAGGTGACCAAGAACCCAATGGTCACTGACAGAGCTCTAGAGTTCCTCTGTGAAGATGGGAGAAACTTCCAGAAGGACAACCATCTCTGCAGCACTCCACCAATCAGGCCTTTGTGGTAGAGTGGCCAGACGGAAGCTACTCCTCAGTAAAAGGCACATGACGGTGAAACAAGATTATCTGGTCTGATGAAACCAAGA
This sequence comes from Salvelinus fontinalis, assembly GCF_029448725.1. Lineage (NCBI taxonomy): Eukaryota > Metazoa > Chordata > Actinopteri > Salmoniformes > Salmonidae > Salvelinus > Salvelinus fontinalis. The sequence continues at coordinate 15,859,429 of NC_074703.1, read as the reverse complement.
TTGAACTCTTTGGCCTGAATGCCAAACATCACGTATGGAAGAAACCTGGCACCATCCCTACAGTGAAGCATGGTGGTGCCAACATCATGCTGTGGGGATGTTTTTCAGCGGCAGGGACTGGGAGACTAGTCAGAATCAAGGGAAAGATGAATGGAGCAAAGTACAGAGATCCTTGATGAAAACCTGCTCCAGAGTGCTCAGAACCTCAGACTGGGGAGAAGGTTCACCTTCCAACAGGACAAGGACCCGAAGCACACAGCTAAGACAATGCAGGAGTGGCTTCGGGACAAGTCTCTGAATGTCCTTGAGTGGACCAGCCAGAGCCTGGACTTGAACCCGATCTAACATTTCTGGAGAGACCTGAAAATAACTGTGTAGTAATGCTTCCCATCCAACCTGGCAGAGGTTGAGAGGATCTGCAGAGAAGAATGGGAGAAAGTCCCCAAATACTGGTGTGCCAAGCTTGTAACGTCCTACCCAAGAAGACTTGAGGCTGTAATCACTGCCAAAGGTGCTTCAACAAAGTACTGAGTAAAGGGTCTGAATACTTATGTAAAATGTGATATTTCCATAAAAAAATTGCAAACATCTCTAAAAACCTGTTTTTGCTTTGACATTATGGGCTATTGTGTGTAGATTGAGAAAAATATATATATTTTAGAATAAGGATGTAACATAACAAAATGTGGAAAAAGTCAAGGGGTCTGAATATTTTCTGAAGGCACCGTATAGAGCAAACCAGACGGCATAATTTTGTTTTTTAAATGTATGGATAGCCTGGGGCACACTCCAACACTCAGAAATAATTTACAAACAAAGCATGTGTTTAGTGAGTCAGCCAGATCAGAGGCAGTAAGGATGACCAGGGATGTTCTCTTGATAGGTGTGTGAATTAGACCATTTTCCTGACCTGCTAAGCATTCCAAATCTAAAGAGTACTTTTGGGTGTCAGGGAAAATGTATGGACTAAAAAAGTACATAATTTTCTTTAGGAATGTAGTAAAGTAAAAGTGGTCAAAAATATAAATAGTAAAGTACTTTACGCCACTGTAAACAAGTTACCTTGTATCCAATGTCAGGTATCGCAGACTTGTCCCAAAATCCAGGAACAGCTCTGAAATTCTGAGAGGGGTTGCGTGGTCCATTTCGCCTGAAAATATATATGAAAAAGAACCTTGATATACAACACAAAGAAAAAAAGTAGTTCATTTGAAAATCTCTTAGTTCTCAACGGAAAATAAATCCCTCTTGTTTGCGATACAAAACAACACCACGTCTTATGGTCTTTACTGTTCGGTTCTAAAAACCCAAGAAAAAATTAACGGACAACTATAAAAGCTCAAACCAAGTTTATTCAACCAAAGGGTCAGACAGCTGAACAGACCAACCATTCACACAAGCACTGGAATTTATCCCTTTCTCCTATGCCGAGTCTGTCAGCAATCAAGAGTGTATATTAGGTAAATATAGAAACGGCTCGATTCAGAACATATACCCATTCTCAGTCCATTCCCATTCATACATTACCTGCTTCTTGCAGCTTGTGCGTCCACAGTTGAAACAAAGACAGGACGTCGTCTGACCATCCTTATAGTACCAAATCTTTCGTTATATTGCGTCATGTCTGTAATTACAATAATAACCATTTGAACCAGCATCCTTACAGTTACCGTTCAACATCTCTGACATCTAGTCTACCTGCTGCCGATTTTAGTACTAGAATTTGAGGCGTATAAGAGTAGCCTTTTTGACTAACTAACTTGTGCAAAGCGCTTATAACTCAAATATATTATTATTATTACAGTAGGATGTTTTTCAAGAGTGTTGATGTGTGTTACCTCTGAAACTCAGCTCATAAGACTGCTGGCCTGCAGTGAACTTCACCACAGCACTTTGATCCTCCTGGAACCTTTTCTCAAGGTCTTCACTGGTGATGGATGACAATCTGTGCATCTCTTTCTGTGATTTATAGAAAAAAACTCAAATTCAAGGGGAATAACAGTTTACTATCTCTATTATTGTCCTCGTAACACATCAGCCTGTTTGAGTTTTACACCACTTACGATGGATGCGTACTGGACCCATTTGCCGTACTCGTCCTCCCAGAACCACGCCCACTCTGTGGTGAGTACGAATGTGGGCTCGGTCACAGAGGAAACTGTGGAGAGACGGCGAACTTCACTGAATCCAAGGCTCATGGAGTCGAAATCCACACAGTCTGATCCCTCACTGTGAAGGCATAAGAAAATGTCAAATGGAATATATATATATATATATACACACTGCTCAAAAAAATAAAGGGAACACTTAAACAACACAATGTAACTCCAAGTCAATCACACTTCTGTGAAATCAAACTGTCCATTTAGGAAGCAACACTGATTGACAATAAATTTCACATGCTGTTGTGCAAATGGAATAGACAAAAGGTGGAAATTATAGGCAATTAGCAAGACACCCCCCAAAACAGGAGTGATTCTGCAGGTGGTGACCACAGACCACTTCTCAGTTCCTATGCTTCCTGGCTGATGTTTTGGTCACTTTTGAATGCTGGCGGTGTTCTCACTCTAGTGGTAGCATGAGACGGAGTCTACAACCCACACAAGTGGCTCAGGTAGTGCAGTTCATCCAGGATGGCACATCAATGCGAACTGTGGCAAAAAGGTTTGCTGTGTCTGTCAGCGTAGTGTCCAGAGCATGCAGGCGCTACCAGGAGACAGGCCAGTACATCAGGAGACGTGGAGGAGGCCGTAGGAGGGCAACAACCCAGCAGCAGGACTGCTACCTCCGCCTTAGTGCAAGGAGGTGCACTGCCAGAGCCCTGCAAAATGACCTCCAGCAGGCCACAAATGTGCATGTGTCAGCATATGGTCTCACAAGGGGTCTGAGGATCTCATCTCGGTACCTAATGGCAGTCAGGCTACCTCTGGCGAGCACATGGAGGGCTGTGCGGCCCCACAAAGAAATGCCACCCAACACCATGACTGACCCATCGCCAAACCGGTCATGCTGGAGGATGTTGCAGGCAGCAGAACGTTCTCCACGGCGTCTCCAGACTCTGTCACGTCTGTCACATGTGCTCAGTGTGAATCTGCTTTCATCTGTGAAGAGCACAGGGCACCAGTGGCGAATTTGCCAATCTTGGTGTTCTCTGGCAAATGGCAAACGTCCTGCACGGTGTTGGGCTGTAAGCACAACCCCCACCTGTGGACGTCGGGCCCTCATACCACCCTCATGGAGTCTGTTTCTGACCGTTTGAGCAGACACATGCACATTTGTGGCCTGCTGGAGGTCATTTTGCAGGGCGCTGGCAGTGCACCTCCTTGCACAAAGGCGGAGGTAGCGGTCCTGCTGCTGGGTTGTTGCCCTCCTACGGCCTCCTCCACGTCTCCTGATGTACTGGCCTGTCTCCTGGTAGCGCCTGCATGCTCTGGACACTACGCTGACAGACACAGCAAACCTTTTTGCCACAGTTCGCATTGATGTGCCATCCTGGATGAACTGCACTACCTGAGCCACTTGTGTGGGTTGTAGACTCCGTCTCATGCTACCACTAGTGAGAACACCGCCAGCATTCAAAAGTGACCAAAATATCAGCCAGGGAGCATAGGAACTGAGAAGTGGTCTGTGGTCACCACCTGCAGAATCACTCCTGTTTTGGGGGGTGTCTTGCTAATTGCCTATAATTTCCACCTTTTGTCTATTCCATTTGCACAACAGCATGTTAAATGTATTCTCAATCAGTGTTGCTTCCTAAGTGGACAGTTTGATTTCACAGAAGTGTGATTGACTTGGAGTTACATTGTGTTGTTTAAGTTTTCCCTTTATTTTTTTGAGCAGTGTATATATATTGTACTTTATTCACAGTTTGACATACTTTTGCTAGTTAAAGGTAGACTCAGGGAAATGACGTTGCCACGAGCAACACCGCAGATATTGAGATGAGTGAGATGCAAGACAGTCACACACAGTACTAAATCTGCACGGGTTTGCTTCATGCTGTTACAATGTGGAAGCCAAGGGACCAAAACATCGGGGAAGTTGAGTCTCGCGTTTCAACCCACTATGCTGTTCACTTTCTGCATCTATGTAATATCGCTGAGTCTACCTTTAAGTATGACATAACATACTATACCTGTGTATCTTAGAAGGGTCACAGAAGTCTCTCTCAATCACTTCATTTTCTGGCAGAGCTGACCAAGTCTGTCCATCTTTCACTTCCCACTTGTAGGGCATTTTGAAGTGGACTCTCCAGCATTTCTCTGAAAGTCATTAGTTTGCAGTGAGATGTGATATGTTGCTGAGTATCATTGTTGCACCTGGGTAACAGCCTGATTTGTCCCTGAATTGTGGTTTCACAGAGTTTGTATTGTGTATCTACTGACAACCTTGAAAGTTATATATAAACTCATATCCTCATATGATCACTCGGCTACACATGCCTCTCTCTAATGCCAATATGCCTTGTCTACTACGGTTTGGTTAGTTCTTATTGTTTTATTTCACTGTAGAGCCCCCAGTCCCACTCAACATGCCTTAGATAGCTCTTTTGTCCCACCCCCCACACATGCGGAGACCTCACATGGCTTAACTTGTGCCTCCAGAGACACAACCTCTCTCATCGTCATTCAATAACTAGGTTTACCTCCACTGTACTCACATCCTACCATACCCTTGTCTGTACATTATGCCCTGAATTTATTCTACCACGCCCAGAAATCTGCTCCTTTTATTCTCTGTCCCCAACGCACTAGACGACCAGTACGTGTACCCTTATCCTACTCCTCTGTTCCTCTGGTGATGTAGAGGTTAACCCATGCTCTGTGGCTCCCAGCGCTACACCTATTCCCCCAGGCGCTCTCATTTGTTGACTTCTGTAACCGTAAAAGCCTTGGTTTCATGCATGTTAACATCAGAAGCCTCCTCCCTAAGTTTGTTGTTTTATTCCCTGCTTTAGCACACTCCGCCAGCCCTGATGTCCTAGCTGTGTCTGAATCCTGGCTTAGGAAGGCCACCAAAAATTCTACATCATTTTCCAACAAGATAGAACTGCCAAAGGGGGCAGAGTTCTGTCATACTATCCAGGTCTGTGCCCAAACAGAGCTTCTACTTTTAAAAATTCACCTTTCCAGAAATGTCTCTCACTGTTGCCGCTTGTTATAGACCCCCCAGCTGTGCTCTGGACACCATATGTGAATGAATTGCCCCCCATTTATCTTCAGAGTTTATACTGTTAGGTGACCTAACACCCTGACCGTTCTACAATCTAAGCTAGATGCCCTTAATCTCACGCAAATTATCAAGGAACCTACCAGGTACAACCCTAAATCCATAAACATTGGAACCCTCATAGATATCATCCTGACCAACTTTCCCTCTAAATACACCTCTGCTGTCTTCAACCAGGATCTCAGCGATCACTGCCTGCGTCCGTTATGGGTCCGCGGTCAAACAACCACCCCTTATCATTGTCAAACGCTCCCTAAAACACTTTTGCGAGCTGGCCTTTCTAATCAACCTGGCCCAGGTATCCTGGAAGGATATTGATCTCATCCCATCAGTAGAGGATGCCTGGTAGTTCTCTAAAAGTGCTTTCCTCACCATCTTAAATAATCATGTCCCGTTCAAAAAATGTAGAACTAAGCACAGATATAGCCCTTGGTTCACTCCAGACTTGACTGCCCTTGACCAGCACAAAAACATCCTGTGGCGTAATGCATTAGCATCAAACAACCCCCGCGATATGCAACTTTTCAGGGAAGTCAAGAACCAATATAAACAGTCAGATAGGAAAGCTAAGGCTAGCTTTTTCAAACAGAAATGTGCATCCTGTAGCACTAATTCCAAAAAGTTTTGGGACACTAAAGTCCATGGAGAATAAGAGCACCTCCTCCCAGCAGCCCACTGCACTGAGGCTAGGAAATACTGTCACCACCGACAAATCTACGATCCTCGAGAATTTCAATAAGCATTTTTCTACAGCTGGCCATGCTTTCCACCTGGCTACCCCTAACCCGGCAAACCACCCCCACCGCCCCTAGCAGCAACTTGCCCAAGCCCCCCCTGCTTCTCCTTCACCCAAATCCAGATAGCTGATGTTCTGAAAGAGCTGCAAAATCTGGATCCCTACAAATCAGCTGAGCTAGACAATCTGGACCATCTCTAAAATGATCTGCCGAAATTGTTGCAACCCCTATTACTAGCCTGTTCAACCGCTCTTTCGTATTGTCTGAGATCCACACAGATTGGAAAGCTGCCGTGGTCATCTCCCTCTTCAAAGCGGGAGACACTCTAGACCCAAACTGTTATAGACCTATATCCATCCTGCCCTGCCTTTCTAAAGTCTTCAAAAGCCAAGTTAACAAACAGACCTCTGACCATTTCAAATCCGACCGTACCTTTTCCGCTGTGCAATCCGGTTTCCGAGCTGGTCACGGGTGCACCTCAGCCACGCTCAAGGTCCTAAATGATATCATAACCGCCATCGATAAAAGACAGTACTGTGCAGCCGTCTTCCTCGACCTGGCCAAGGCTTTCGACTCTGTCAATCACCACATTCTTATCGGCAGACTCAATAGCCTTGGTTTCTCTAATGACTGCCTCGCCTGGTTCACCAACTACTTCTCAGATAGAGTTTAGTGTGTCAAATTCAATTCTGGGTTCAATTCTCGGGCCAACTTTTTTCTCTGTATATATCAATGATGTTGCTCTTGCTGCTGGTTATTCTCTGATCCACCTCTACGCAGACGACACCATTCTGTATACATCTGGCCCTTCTTTGGACACTGTTAACAAACCTCCAAACGAGCTTCAATGCCATACAACACTCCTTCCGTGGCCTCCAACTGCTCTTAAATGCTAGTAAAACTAAACACGTGCTCTTCAACCAATCGCTGCCCGCACCCGCCCGCCCGACTAGCATCACTACTCTGGACGTTCTGACTTAGAATATGTGGACAACTACAAATACCTAGGTGTCTGGTTAGACTGTAAACTCTCCTTCCAGACTCACATTAAGCATCTCCAATCCAAAATGAAATCTAGAATTGGCTTCCTATTTGGCAACAAAGCCTCCTTCACTCATGCTGCCAAACATACCCTCGTAAAACTGACTATCCTACCGATCCTTGACTTTAGCGATGCCATTTACAAAATAGCCTCCAACACTCTACTCAGCAAATTGGATGTAGTCTATAACAGTGCCATCCGTTTTGTCACCAAAGCCCCATATACTACCCACCACTGCGACTTGTATGCTCTCGTTGGCTGGCCCTCACTACATATCCGTCGACAAACCCACTGGCTCCAGGTCATCTATAAGTCTTGCTAGGTAAAGCCCAGCCTCATCTCAGCTCACTGGTCACCATAGCAACACCCACCCGTAGGTATATTTCACTGGTCATCCCCAAAGCCAACACCCACTTTGGCCTTTCCTTCCAGTTCTCTGCTGTCAATGACTGGAACGAATTGCAACAAAAAAAAACTGAAGCTGGAGACTTATATCTCCCCTCTAACTTTAAGCATCAGCTGTCAGAGCAGCTTACCAATCACTGTACCTGTACACAGCCCATCTGTAAATAGCACACCCAACTACCCTCATCCCCATATTGTTATATTTTGTTGTTGCTCTTTTGCACCCCAGTATCTCTACTTGCACGTCATCATCTGCACATCTATCACTCCAGTGTTAATGCTGAATTGTAATTATTTCGCCACTATGGCCTAATTATTGCATTACCTCCCTAAATCTGACTACATTTGCACACTGTACATAGATTTTTCTATTGTGTTAATGACAGTACGTTTGTTAATCCCATGTGTAACTGTGTTGTTTTTCTCGCACTGCTTGGCTTTATCTTGGCCAAGTCGTAGTTGTAAATGAGAACTTATTCTCAACTGGCCTATCTGCTGAAATATTTAAAAAATAATAATAATATCCGGCCGGCTGCCATAGCTTCTGCCTGAGTAAAAACAGGGCAAAGCCCTTGTCGGCGTTTTGCCAAAGCAAATCCTCCAGACTCTGCCTCCACACACAATATCTCCCTCTTTAACTTTACCTCCTTGTTTGCAGTCCCCCTTGACAAAGAACAGGCAGATCTCATTCCTCACTGTAAATAAACAAATGAACAAACAAACATTTAGTTACATGAAATCAAAGTTGGCAACAGGGTTGGGATCAATCCCATTTCAATTCAGAAAGTAAACCAAATTCCAATTCTACATTTTCCTAACTAGCTAGGTTTCCATCCAAACTATATGCATATTTTTCCACCTGAGACGTGTTTCCATCAAATTGAACTGTTGTGGATAAAAGGCTGTGCATGATGACAGTGCACATAAAAATTACTTTTGTGGTTGAATTCCCATGTACCAAATATATTTTGGGCCGTTATATAGCTTATGTGCCCAAATACAGTGTGGGTATGGCTTACATGATGAGATTATTATGGACAAAAGAGCAAGATCACTTTTATTTGTCGAATGGCAGCCAAGCATTGATGATCATGTCACCAGAATAAAACCCTCAATGTTTATTGGAAAGGAGCATCAAGCGCATCATCTTGCACTTTAATATTATATCAATATTTTTGAATAAAATGTTTTCCACCACCATTTCTCACATAATTAATTTTACAGACCAAAAAATCCCACCTATTTTGTTTGGTCGACATTAAGTTTACCCAGAAATGTTCTGTTTCAGGCCCGTCATTAAACATTTTATCCAATATGTACTTTACTTGTATAAAAAGGTTGGATGAAAACCTGGTTATTGAAGAGAATTGGAATGTTAGTGTTCTTCCTGAATTGACTGGTCTGGAATTGAAATGTAATTGACACCAACCCTGGATGGCAAGCAAGTCCATCGAGGAATACTTCCAAGTTATAGAAGTTAAATATAGTGACTGTTCTGAAACATTATTCCCCAATGAACACAACCCTCATGTTTGTTCCTGCAGCCATCTACCTGTATTTCTCTGAGGACAGCTCTGGGGCCTGTTGATAGAAGCAGCACCGCTGGCACCTTCACTTTTCATGGCCTGGATGTTCCGGTAGGTGGACAACATGGACACCATTAGATCATTAGGCACTCCCCTCTGCTTTAGGGTCCTCCGTGGGTGGGGTTCGAAGAAGTCATGACACCTGTTGCAGTCGGCTCCCGAGGAACAGGTTCCTCTGATGTACCTGTCACACACATGAAGTCTTGTACACCCCTCCTGATCCGGGCAGTTGCCATAAGGCCCGGCGCCTTTGTTATAAGAGCTGCACACCTGAAAAAGTGAGTGAAAAGGCTTTTAAAATACTTGTTTACCATACCATTGTTGTATAAATGCAAGAAAGCATGAGATAAACGAGCTAGTCAAAATATGCAGACATCTTCATCAGTCATACAACACACACCATCCACTAATCCACATCAGCAGTTAGAAACAAATATAAAATATAATTAAAAAAATATGAACAAATATGAAAAATAAAATACTATAAAAACAAAAACGAGGAGAACGGTTGGTTACCGGTGGAAGGAGAGAGTTGTCATTTTGTAACAACAACTGCCGGATTTCTTGTCTACTCAGCGTCTCAAGTTTATACTCTCTTAAAACTCTGGAGTTGTGTTCGGAGTTCAGGTCATGACCGAAGCGGCATGTCCGTCTGAAGTCAAAGTAGCAAAAAAACAGGTCAATAATAATACAAATTACTATTCAGTTTGCAGAACAAATTTAACTAACTAAACCCCATATAATTATATACAACTCATGCTGTAGTCCTGGGCTGAAATATCTTAAAATGTGAAAAACTAAATAAACAACGACCGTATTTGTAATGAGACATTTATTCACACCATATGACTGGAGGAAATTCAATGAATATGGTAGGCAGTTTAACGTAACACTTCCGGTCCAACATAGCGTATGGCTGCATAATAATAATACAAACAAATTATGCTTACCTTCCCCTACTATTCTTACAGTCCCCAAATAAATAAAATTTACACAGGTGTAAATCATTGCAGCCATCACATTGCTGAGCCTTGCAGCGTCTAACCTTAGTTTTCGCAATAATGCTTTTGTTTCCATTGCACAACGCGATAGAAAATTCCTCGTTTTCATCAAGGGCACAGATAACATCTTCCCCGCACCCGATATCTGCCAGATCCGCATAATTTAGTGCTCCCTGGTGATAGCAAATTACTTTTAATAAATATTGCTGATCCATCTCGCAATGACTTGCACAACTGTTGTGCCTGGTCCAGGACAGGCTACCGCCACACCACAGAATTTCTAAACCAGAGGCGCTACATCGCGAGACTAAAGTGAACGCTTGTGAAACAGACCAAGCAGACCAGGCCGGGGTTTGAAGTGAAATATGCTTCCTTAGTTCTTCATTTTCTCTAAATCTAAAGGCACAACCTATACTCGAGCCAATGCCGTAAGTAGTTGAATATGTTATTACTCAGAACTCGTGAAAGTGTCAAACTGACACGTTTTCATTTTCGTCAAAAACAACTTTAAACCGGATGACGTATTTTTCCGCATGAGTTTAGCTAGCCAACGTCGCCATGACATCGCATACAAGCGTGATCTGGGATTTCTATTGGAGAAGAGGTTTTTGCCTATCTTCATACTGAACTGTCTTTGGCTACACCCTTGCTTACTCATTTGTGACGAAAGAAAAACGAAACTAAGGCAAAGGCCAAATGGGACACACACGCACACACAATTAATTGTATAAATTGGATTACCCCAGAGCCATATATGGATAATTATATGGATACATGATTAGTGCTTTTTGAGGTCGGTTCGGTTTTGGTTTGATTATTTACAAAATAATAATCACGGTTTTCGATTTTGGTTTCTGTTATTTTTTTAAAACATGAAATGAACTATGCATTAATGCTAGAACAACACAGAATAAAACAATTAATAAAAGTTCCATGATGATAGTGACTGCCCATTTACTGCTTATCATTATTAATTATTATTCGACAATTTATTCACATTAGTTTATAAATATTTCAGTTGTGCATATTACATTTGTTTTATTTGATGACGTTATTTAATCCATATCATCTAATTTCTACAGAGCTGCTGCCTATGGTGTCTGACAAAATCACAATTATAGTAGTTCCTCAAAGTAAAAGAGGCATATATTTGGCTGCTGAATATCAACTATCAATCTCTTAGATCATGTATTTTCAGGTAGAGATACTTTGCGTAGCAACTGCTATCTATCCTTCTCGATCATGCATTCTTCTGTCTCTTTTACGTAGCAAGCATAAAAGAAACACGGACAAGCAGGCGTGGAATGGATTATGGTCATTGTAGTTCATTACCATGTTTTCTGCACTACACTATGTATACTAAACAACAATATAAACGCAACATGTTTATAAAATTACGGGTTTTACTTTTTAATTACTGTTTATATTTTTAGTTGTTCCCTCACTCAACTTTTTTTCATTCAACTTTTTCACTCCAGACGCTTTATCTGGACATGGTTCGTCAGGACCTCCAACAGCTAAGTAGTAACATTAACATGATGCCTTCTAATTGCAGTCGCTGTAATAATAATATACAGGAGAACGATCGCCTTACGGCGAGGATAGCTGTGCTGCAAGCCCAGTTTCAGACGCAATCGTTAAGCAAGGGTAATTTCAGTGTAGGAAAAGATGAAACAGCATCTGTGCCACCAGTAAGTACAGATAGTAGTATAAATCCCCTTGCACGGTCCACGCAGCCGGACAACTTTCTCATGGCTTCTGGAGGGAAACGCTGTAGGAATGCTCAACCGGTGTCGCTCATTCAGCCGACAGAAACTTTCAACAGTTTCTCCCCATTAAGCAGCGAGTCAGAGGCCGAGCCTTCTCTTGTATCTACTCCTCCCGTTACGGGGTCTGAGACGACGAAGCCTCCCACCATTAGCTCTGACAAATTGAAAACCCTAATCATTGGCGACTCCATTACCCGCAGTATTAGACTTATTAAAACGAATCATCCAGCGATCATACACTGTTTACCATGGGGCAGGGCTACCAATGTTAAAGCTAATCTGAAAACGGTGCTGGCTAAAGCTAAAACAGGCGAATGTAGAGAGTATAGGGATATTGTTATCCACGTCGGTGTGAAGGATGGTTTTGTTCTCTTTTTAACAAAAATATATGCCTTATAGAAATAGGACATGTTAATCACAAAACATAGCGTGACTGCAGAAAAGCTGTTGTTAATCTAGGGTGTCGACTGTGCAAACCACAAGGTTGAGACAAGATGGAAAAATGCTGAATAACAAGAAAACAGGAACTGAGGAATGTGTAGGAAAAATGCTGAATAACAAGAAAACAGGAACTGAGGAATGTGTAGAAACCGACAACTCAGGTCAATCTTCACAAACACCATTCCGGACATCTGAATCCTGAGTGCTGTGGGGCTGGGACCAGTCTGGGCACCACCGATAGGCTAACAAGTTTAAACCATGCTAAGCCTCTACTGTGACAGGCCAACTCTACATTTACATTTACATTTAAGTCATTTATCAGACGCTCTTATCCAGAACGACTTACAAATTGGTGCATTCACCTTACTCTAAAGTTGGACCTACCTCTGTCACAGTATAAAAGAAGATGCCTGTACTATTTCGGTCAGTTCTCTGCTTTACCCTGCGTGGTGATACAGTGAACCCGTATATACGAAAATTGCATTTACCATTTATCGCTTATGTTAAATAAAAACTCTTAAAGTATATTCGGTGACTCTGAATCACATTTTATCCTGATACCAGATTCGATTGACGCAACCCTTTACATTTGCACCAACAATGTTAGGATGAAACAGTCAGAGGTCACCAAGCGCAACATAGCTTCAGCGTGTAAATCAGCTAGAAAGATGTGTCGGCATCGAGTAATTGTCTCTGGCCCCCTCCCAGTTAGGGGAGTGATGAGCTCTACAGCAGAGTCTCACAACTCAATCGCTGGTACCTCTCTGGACCCCCCATACCGGATCCGGGATAACTGTCATCAAAAACGCTGACTAGCATAGCCTAGCCTAGTGCCACAGGGATAAAATATAATTTCATGAAATCACAAGTCCAATACAGCAAATGAAAGATAAACATCTTGTGAATCCAGCCAACGTGTACGATTTTTAAAATGTTTTACAGCGAAAACACAACATTTATTTATGTTAGCTCACCACCATATCCCAAAAAACAGCCATTTTTTCACAGGAAAGGTAGCTTTCACAAAACCCACAAATAGAGATCAAATTAATCACTAACCTTTGAACAACTTCATCAGATGACAGTCATATGACATCATGTTATACAATACATTTATGTTTTGTTCGATTATGTGCATATTTATAGCCAGCAATTTTCACTTCCTGTTTGGAATTTTGCCTGCCATATGAGTTCTGTTTTACTCACAGATATAATTCAAACAGTTTTAGAAACTTCAGAGTGTTTTCTATCCAATAATAATAATATGCATATCATATGATCTAGGACAGAGTACGAGGCCGTTTAATTTGGGCACAAATTCATCCAAAAGTGAAAATGTCGCCCCCTATACCTAAGAAGTTTAAAACTGTTTTCTGCCCATCCCAAAAGATAGAATTTGTAGATAATTGGCTCTCTTTCTGGGACTCACCCAAAAACAGGACCAAGCCTGGCCTGTTGAGGAGTGATGGACTCCATCCTAGCTGGAGGTGTGCTCTCATCTTATCTACGAACATAGACAGGGCTCTAACTCCCCTAGCTCCACAATGAAATAGGGTGCAGGCCAGGCAGCAGGCTGTTAGCCAGCCTGCCAGATTAGTGGAGTCTGCTTCTAGCACAGCCAGTGTTGTCAGCTCAGCTATCCCCATTGAGACCGTGTCTGTGCCTCAACCTAGGTTGGGCAAAACTAAACATGGCGGTGTTCGCCTCAACATTCTCACTAGAATAAAGACCTCCATTCCTGCCATTATTGAAAGAGATCGTGATACCTCACATCTCAAAATAGGGCTACTTAATGTTAGATCCCTCACTTCAAAGGCAGTTGTAGTCAATGAACTAATCACTGATCATAATCTTGATGTGATTGGCCTGACTGAAACATGGCTTAAGCCTGATGAATTTACTGTGTTAAATGAGGCCTCACCTCCTGGTTACACTAGTGGCCATATCCCCCCCGCATCCCGCAAAGGTGGAGGTGTTGCTAACATTTACGATAGCAAATTTCAATTTACAAAACCCCCCCGGCGTTTTCATCTTTTGAGCTTCTAGTCATGAAATCTATGCAGCCTACTCAATCACTTATGGCTTTCACTTCAGCAGTAATAATTTCATGAACTTCTTTGAGGAAAAGATCATGATCATTAGAAAGCAAATTACGGACTCCTCTTTTAAATCTGCATATTCCTCCAAAGCTCAGTTGTCCTGAGTCTGCACAACTCTGCCAGGACCTAGGATCAAGGGAGACACTCAAGTGTTTTAGTACTATATCCCTTGACACAATGATGAAAATAATCATGGCCTCTAAACCTTCAAGCTGCATACTGGACCCTATTCCAACTAAACTACTGAAAGAGCTGCTTCCTGTGCTTGGCCCTCCTATGTTAAACATAATAAACAGCTCTCTATCCACCGGATGTGTACCAAACTCACTAAAAGTGGCAGTAATAAAGCCTCTTTTGAAGAAGCCAAACCTTGACCCAGAAAATATAAAAAACTATCGGCCTATATCGAATCTCCCATTCCTCTCAATTTTTTTTGAAAAAGCTGTTGCGCAGCAACTCACTGCCTTCCTGAAGACAAACAATGTATACAAAATGCTTCAGTCTGGTTTTAGACCCCATCATAGCACTGAGACTACACTTGTGAAGGTGGTAAATTACCTTTTAATGGCATCAGACCGAGGCTCTGTCCCTGTCCTCGTGCTCCTAGACCTTAGTGCTGCTTTTGATACCATCGATCACCACATTCTTTTGGAGAGATTGGAAACCCAAATTGGTCTACACGGACAAGTTCTGGCCTGGTTTAGATCTTATCTGTCGGAAAGATATCTGTTTGTCTCTGTGAATGGTTTGTCCTCTGACAAATCAACTGTAAATTTCGGTGTTCCTCAAGTTTCCGTTTTAGGACAACTATTGTCTTCACTATATATTTTACCTCTTGGGGATGTCATTCGAAAACATAATGTTAACTTTCACTGCTATGCGGATGACACACAGCTGTACATTTCGATGAAACATGGTGAAGCCCCAAAATTGCCCTCGCTGGAAGCCTGTGTTTCAGACAAGGAAGTGGATGGCTGCAAACGTTCTACTTTTAAACTCAGACAAAACAGAGATGCTTGTTCTAGGTTCCAAGAAACAAAGAGATCTTCTGTTGAATCTGACAATTAATCTTGATGGTTGTACAGTCGTCTCAAATAAAACTGAAGGACCTCGGTGTTACTCTGGACCCTGATCTCTCTTTTGACGAACATATCAAGACTGTTTCAAGGACAGCTTTTTTCCATTTACATAACATTGCAAAAATCTGACATTTTTTGTCCAAAAATGATGCAGAAAATTGAATCCATGCTTTTGTTACTTCTAGATTAGACTACTGCAATGCTCTACTTTCTGGCTACCCGGATAAAGTACTAAATAAACCCAGTTAGTGCTAAATACGGCTGCTAGAATCCTGACTAGAACCAACAAATTTGTTCATATTACTCCAGTGCTAGCCTCCCTACACTGGCTTCCTGTTAAGGCAAGGGCTGATTTCAAGGTTTTACTGCTAACCTACAAAGCATTACATGGGCTTGCTCCTACCTATCTTTCCGATTTGGTCCTGCCGTACATACCTACACTTACGCTACGGTCACAAGACGCAGGCCTCCTAATTGTCCCTAGAATTTCGAAGCAAACAGCTGGAGGCAGGGCTTTCTCCTATAGAGCTCCATTTTTATGGAATGGTCTGCCTACCCATGTGAGAGACGCAGGCTCGGTCTCAACCTTTAAGTCTTTACTGAAGACTCATCTCTCCAGTAGGTCCTATGATTGAGTGTAGTCTGGCCCAGGAGTGTGAAGGTGAACGGAAAGGCACTGGAGCAACGGACCGCCCTTGCTGTCTCTGCCTGGCCGGTTCCCCTCTCTCCACTGGGATTCTCTGCCTCTAAACCTATTACTGGGGCTGAGTCACTGGCTTGCTGGTGCTCTTCCATGCCATCCCTAGCAGGGGTGCGTCACTTGATTGGGTTGAGTCACTGACGTGGTCTTCCTGTCTGGGTTGGCGCCCCCCCTTGGGTTGTGGGCTATACTCGGCCTTGCCATCTTTGTGGGCTATACTCGGCCTTGTCTCAGGATGGTAAGTTGGTGGTTGAATATATCCCTCTAGTGATGTGGGGGCTGTGCTTTGGCAAAGTGTGTGGAGTTATATCCTGCCTGTTTGGCCCTGTCCGGGGGTATCATCTCCTGTCTCAGCCTCCAGTATTTATGCTGCAGTAGTTAGTGTCAGGGGGCTAGGGTCAGCCTGTTATATCTGGAGGATTTCTCCTGTCTTATCCGGTGTCCTGTGTGAATTTAAGTATGCTCTCTCTAATTTTCTTTCTTTCTTTCTTTCTTTCTTTCTTTCTTTCTTTCTTTCTTTCTTTCTTTCTTTCTTTCTTTCTTTCTTTCTTTCTTTCTTTCTTTCTTTCTTTCTTTCTTTCTTTTCTTTTCTTTTCTTTTCTTTTCTTTTCTTTTCTTTTCTTTTCTTTTCTTTTCTTTTCTTTTCTTTTCTTTTCTTTTCTTTTCTTTTCTTTTCTTTTCTTTTCTTTTCTTTTCTTTTCTTTCTCTCGGAGGACCTAAGCCCTAGGACCATGCCTCAGGACTACCTGGCATGATGACTCCTTGTTGTCCCCAGTCCACCTGGCCGTGGACATAAAAGAGATACAGAAACTGTGGACATAAAAGAGATGCAGAATAAGTAGGATCAGTGGTGTAAATTACTTATTTAAAATTACTTGAAAGTACTACTTAAGTAGGTTTTTTTTGGTATCTGTACTTTACTATTGACATTTTTGACAACTTTTACTTTTACTTTACTACATTCCTAAAGAATATAATGCACTTATTTATTTTTGTATCTCTTTTTCTCCCAAATTGGTAGTTACAGTCCTGTTCCATAGCTGTAACTCCCGTACGGGCTCGGGAGAGGTAAAGGTCGAGGGCCGTGCATCCTCCGAAACACAACCCAGCCAAGCCGCACTGCTTCTTGACACAACGCCCGCTTAACCCGGAGGAAGCACCGTACACCTGGCGACCGTGTCAGCATGCATTGCGCCTGGCCCGCTACATGAGTTGCTAGTGCGCGATGGGACCGGAACATCCCTGCCGGCCAAACCCTCCCCTAACCTGGCCACTTGTGTGCCGCCCCGTGGGTCTCCCGGTTGCGGCCGGCTGCGACAGAGCCTGGACTCGAACAAGGTTTTCTAGTGGCACAGCAAGCACTGGGATGCAGTGCCTTAGGCCACTGTGCCACTCGGGGAAATAATGTACATTTTACTCCATACATTTTCCCTGACATCCAAAAGTACTCTACGTTTTCAACGCTTAGCAGGACAGGAAAATGGTCCAATTCAAGCACTTATCGAGACAACACATGGTCATCCCTCTGCTCTGGCGGCCTCCCTAAACACAAATGCATCTTTTGTAAATGATGTCTGAGTATTGGAGTGTGCCCTTTGCTATCCACACATTTTAAAAACAAGAACATGGTACCGCCTGCTGTGCTTGATAGAAGGAATTTTAAATTATTCATACTTTTACTTTTGATACTTAAGTGCCAGCAGCATACCACCCTGCATACCACTGCTGGCTTGCTTCTGAAGCTAAGCAGGGTTGGTCCTGGTCAGTCCCTGGATGGGAGACCAGATGCTGCTGGAAGTGGTGTTGGAGGGCCAGTAGGAGGCACTCTTTCCTCTGGTCTAAGAAATATCCCAATGCCCCAGGGCAGTGATTGGGGACACTGCCCTGTGTAGGGTGCCGTCTTTCGGATGGGACGTTAAACGGGTGTCCTGACTCTCTGAGGTCATTAAATATCCCATGGCACTTATCGTAAGAGTAGGGGTGTTAACCCCGGTGTCCTGGCTAAATTCCCAATCTGACCCTCAAACCATCATTGTCACCTAATAATCCCCAGTTTACAATTGGCTCATTCATCCCCCTCCTCTCCCCTGTAACTATTCCCCAGGTCGTTGCTGCAAATGAGAACGTGTTTTCAGTCAACTTACCTGGTAAAATAACGGTAAAAAAAAAATAATAATAATAATAATAAATATTTAGGACCAAATACTTTAAGACTTTTACTCAAGTAGTATTTTACTGCGTAACTTTTACTTGAGTAACTTTCTATTAAGGTATCTATACTTTTACTCAAGTACTGCCGATCCATCACGACTGGACTGCCAACGTGATCGCCCGATGTGGTCTCAACTGGCTATTCTGTTTTGATATTGTCGAAGAACCATCTTCTAGCACCGGCCCGCTAGATTTTCTGAACGCTGTGTCCCCTGCTCGCCTAGCATAGTAGTGACTACCGAACAGCATCCTGACTCGCCTATTGCTGCTCTTTTGACCCTATAATCACTCAGCTACACAGCTGATGCCCCCTGGACTGTTTCAATAACACGGTACCTCACTTTGTTTACCTGTCGGCCCCAGCCTCGAAATCAGGTCCTGTATGTACCTAACTGACCCGCTCTGCCCATTCATCGCCATTTACCCGTTGTTGTCTTCGCTCTCCTGATCAACACCTGTGATTGCTTTATGCCTCTCTCTAATGTCAATATGCCTTGTCTACTGCTGCCTTGGCTAGTTTGTATTGTTTTATTTCACTGTAGAGCCCTCAGTCCCGCTCAAAATGCCTTAGATAGCTCTTTCGTCCTACCACACACACATGCAGAGACCTCACCGAGGTTAACTGATGCCTCCAGAGACGTAACCGCTCTCATCGTCATTCAACGCATAGGTTTACCTCCACTGTACTCACATCCTACCTTACCCTTGTCTGTACATTATGCCTCGAATCTATTCTACCACACCCAGAAATCTGCTCCTTTTATTCTCTGCTCCCAACGCAATAGACGACCAGTTCTTATAGCCTTTAGCCGTACCCTTATCTTACTCTTCCTCTGTTCCTCTGGTGATGTAGAGGTTAACCCAGGCCCTGAAGCCCCCAGTTCCACTCCTATTCCCCAGGCGCTATCATTTGTTGACTTCTGTAACCATAAAAGCCTTGGTTTCATGCATGTTAACATCAGAAGCCTCCTCCCTAAGTTTTTTTCTCTTCACTGCTTTAGCACACTCCGACAACCCTGATGTCCTAGCCGTGTCTGAATCCTGGCTTAGGAAGGCCACTAAAAATTCTTAAATTTCCATCCCCAACTACAACATTTTCCGCCAAGATAGAACTGCCAAAGGGGGCGGAGTTGCAATCTACTGCAGAGATAGCCTGCAGAGTTCTGTCATACTATCCAGGTCTGTGCCATAACTGTTTGAGCTTCTACTTTTAAAAATCCACCTTTCCAGAAATAAATCTCTCACTATTGCCGCCTTTTATAAACCCCCCTCAGCTCACAGCTGTGTATATGTGAATTGATTGCCCCCCATTTATCTTCAGAGTTCATACTGTTAGGTGACCTAAACTGGGATATGCTTAACACCCCGGCCCTCCTACAATCTAAGCTAGATGCCCTCAATCTCACACAAATTATCATGGAACCTACCAGGTACAACCCTAAATCCGTAAACACGGGCACCCTCATAGATATCATCCTAACCAACTTTCCCTCTAAATACACCTCTGCTGTCTTCAACCAGGATCTCAGAGATCACTGCCTCATTACCTTAAATAAGCATGCCCCATTCAAGAAATGTAGAACTAAGAACAGATATAGCCTTTGGTTCACTCCAGACCTGACTGCCCTTGACCAGCACAAAAACATCCTGTGGTGTACTGCATTAGCATCGAATAGCCCCTGCGATATGCAACTTTTCAGGGAAGTTAGGAACCAATATACACAGGCAGTTAGGAAAGCAAAGGCTAGCTTTTTCAAACAGAAATTTGCATCCTGTACCACTAATTTCGAAAAGTTCTGGGACACTGTAAACTCCATGGAGAATGAGAGCACCTCCTCCCAGCTGCCCACTGCACTGAGGCTAGGAAACACTGTCACTACCGATAAATCCACGATAATTGAGAATTTCAATAAGCATTTTTCTATGGCTGGCCCTGCTTTCCACCTGGCTACCCTGGCCAACAGCTCTGCACCCCCCACAGCAACTTGCCCAAACCTCCCCCATTTCTCCTTCACCCAAATCCAGATAGCTGATGTTCTGAAAGAGCTGCAAAATCTGGACCCCTACAAATCAGCTGGGCTAGACAATCTGGACCCTCTCTTTCTAAAATTATCCGCCGCAATTGTTGCAACCCCCTACTAACCAGTTCAACCTCTCTTTCATATCTTCTGAGATCCCCAAAGATTGGAAAGCTGCCGCGGTCATCCACCTCTTCAAAGTGGGAGACACTCTCGACCCAAACTGTTACAGACCTATATCTATCATACCCTGCCTTTCTAAGGTCTTCGAAAGCCAAGTTAACAAACAGATCACCGACCATTTAGAATCCCACCGTACCTTCTCCACTAGGCAATCTGGTTTCCGAGCTGGTCATGGGTGCACCTCAGCCACACTCAAGGTCCTAAACGATATCATAACCGCCATCGATAAAATACAATACCGTGCAGCCGTATTCATCGACCTGGCCAAGGCTTTCGACTCTGTCAATCACTGCATTCTTGTCGGCAGACTCAACAGCCTTGGTTTCTCAAATGACTGCCTCGCCTGTTTCACCAACTACTTCTCAGACAGAGTTCAGTGTGCCAAATCGGTGGGACTGTTGTCCGGACCTCGGGCAGTCTCTATGAGGGTGCCACAGGGTTCAATTCTCGGGCCGACTCTTTTCTCTGTATACATCAATGATGTCACTCTTGCCGCTGATGATTCTCTGATCCACCTCTACGCAGACGACACCATTCTGTATACTTCTGGCCCTTCTTTGGACACTGTGTTAACAAACCTCCAGATGAGCTTCAATGCCATACAACACTCCTTCCGTGGCATCCAACTGCTCTTAAATTCAAGTAAAACTAAATGCATGCTCTTTAACCAATCGCTGCCCGCACCTGCCCTCCCATCTAGTATCACTACTCTGGACGGTTCTGACTTAGAATATGTGGACAACTACAAATACCTAGGTGTCTGGTTAGACTCTAAACTCTCCTTCCAGACTCACATTGAGCAGGTCATCTATAAGTCTTTGCTCGGTAATGCCCGCCTTATCTCGGCTCACTGGTCACCATAGCAGCACCCACCCGTAGCACGCGCTCCATCAGGTATATTTCATTGGTCACCCCCAAAACCAATTCCTCTTTGGCCACCTTTCCTTCCAGTTCTCTGCTGCCAATGGCTGGAATGAATTGCAAAAAAAAATCACTGAAGCTGGAGACTTATATCTCCCTCACTAACTTTAAGCATCAGCTGTCAGAGCAGCTTACCGATCGCTGCAGCTGTACACAGCCCATCTGTAAATAGCCCATCCAACTCCCTACCTCATCCCCATATTTGTTTGAGTTTTTCTGCTCTTTTACAAACCAGTATTTCTACATGCACATCCTCATCTGCACATCTATCACTCCAGTGTTAATTGCTAAATTGTAATTACTTCGCTATTAGGGCCTATTTATTGCCTTACCTCCTTACTTCATATGCACACACTGTATACAGATTTTTCTTTTGTGTTTTTGACTGTACGTTTATTCCATGTGTAACTCTGTGTTGTTGTTTTTGTCACACTGCTATGCTTTATCAAGGCCAGGTCGCAGTTGTAAATGAGAACTTGTTCTCAACTGGCCTACCTGGTTAAATAAAGGTGAAATAAAATATAAAAATTAATGTTCCATACAGATAAAACTTACACAGCTGTAAATTGCTGCAGCCACTACATCCATTAGCTCTGCATAACCTCATCTTCGTCTTGGCAACTATCAGTTTGTTTCCCTTAGAGACAGCCCTGGTAAACATCTCCTGATTCCCTAAAACACTTTCCAGGTCATCTTCCATCGTGCTAATGTTGGCACGTAATTCTCCCAGCTCAAAGGACCCATTTTGGGCACAGAAGACCTTGTAGATCAGAGCTGTTGTATCCATGTCAGTCACCATAGGACACCTGACTGTTGGCCCTCGCAAAACTGTACATATATTGTCAAATCTGAAGTAGAACTTTGCCCTTCATTAACTACAAAACAGGTGACCAGCATGCGACAAAACCATTTCTGACTAAATGAAACTTACAGCATATGTAACCACTCCCCTATTATGAAGGTAGCCAAGTATAACAAACAGGCAATGGAACACACTAATGACAGAACAAACCCTTTTAAATACTCAAATTGAACTCTGTCCCAGTGGCATTTGGAACCTTCATTTACATCACAATAGGCCTGTTAGACACACAGGAGCAGCAGTAGTGAGTCATTGATTCAGTTTAATGTCAATAAAGACAATTTTTGTCCCCCAAAAATTACGTTTCTGACATTAGGGTGTTTCCAAATCTCTTAGAAAAGAGTAGGCTTGTCCAAAAAACATCCACAATCAATGATTTTCTGAGTTTATTCAGTTTAAAACACAGACATCAAACTGGTTTCATTTACAAAATGTATGGACTGTGTCAGCAGACCTGAGTAAAGGAAACATGCTCATCAAATTCATATTTGTGCAAAATTACAAATGTCTGGTTTGTTGTTAACAGCTTTACTGTTATGTAGCCCTTACAGGTAAAGATACACAGCTATACTACATCTTTGATATGCAAATTAAATGATCATTCATAATTTTAATACATCTTCTTTCTTATTTTCTTTTCTTTTTTAGAAGTTTGCCATCAAAACATTCTACTTACTGCTCCTGACAAAGTCAAGTTATTGCAGAAGGCATTTGTTTTTTTCTTTGGTGTCCCTCCTTTGAGCTGTTGGAACACTATACAGTGACTCAGGAGGAGATCTAGTGGTGCTTGTTGTGGTAGATAGTGGACGATAGAAGGCACCTGCCGAGGGAGAGAACACCCGAGATGGGTTGCTTGCTGAGGGGGAGAGTGTGCTTGGAGAATTGCTTAACGTGGAGGGGGAAGTGTGTGAGAGAGTTTGTGTGTAAGTGGGGGTGTATGATGAGTGAGAAAGTGTGTGGTAAGGTGTGCTCAATGAGTATGAAGGGGATAGTGGGTGAGAGGTACTGCTGGCAGAGAGAGTGTGAGTAGTAGTCGTTGAGCGGGTGTGAGCCAGAGATAGGGTGCCAGTTAAAGGGGAAAGTGCAGGAGACAGGGTGCTGGCTGAGAGAGTGAGTGTAGGAGAGGGGCTGGGGGGTTGGAGAGCCAGTCTACGAGAGGCTGTGCTGGCTGGGGTAGTGAATGTATAAGAGGGGGTACTGGCTGGGGTAGTGAATGTATAAGAGGGGGTAATGGCTGGGGTAGTGAATGCAAGAAAGGGTGTATTGGCTGGGGTAGTGAGCGTACGAGAGGGGGTAATGGCTGGGTTAGTGAGCGTACGAGAGGGGGTAATGGCTGGGTTAGTGAGCGTACGAGAGGGGGTACTGGCTGGGGTAGTGAGTGTATAAGATGGGGTACTGGCTGGGTTAGTGAGCGTAAGAGAGGGGGTCCTGGCTGGGGTAGTGAGCGTACGAGAGGGTGTACTGGCTGGGGTAGTGAGTGTGTGAGAGGGGGTACTGGCTGGGTTAGTGAGCGTAAGAGAGGGGGTACTGGCTGGGGTAGTGACCGTACGAGAGGGTGTACTGGCTGGGGTAGTGAGTGTACGAGAGGGTGTACTGGCTGGGGTAGTGAGTGTACGAGAGGGGGTACTGGCTGGGGTAGTGAGAGTACGAGAGGGGGTACTGGCTGGGGTAGTGAGAGTACGAGAGGGGGTGCTGGCTGGGGTAGTGAGTGTGTGAGAGGGGATACTGGCTGGGGTAGTGAGAGTACGAGAGGGGGTACTGGCTGGGTTAGTGAGCGTAAGAGAGGGGGTACTGGCTGGGGTAGTGACCGTACGAGAGGGTGTACTGGCTGGGGTAGTGAGTGTACGAGAGGGTGTACTGGCTGGGGTAGTGAGTGTACGAGAGGGGGTACTGGCTGGGGTAGTGAGAGTACGAGAGGGGGTACTGGCTGGGGTAGTGAGAGTACGAGAGGGGGTGCTGGCTGGGGTAGTGAGTGTGTGAGAGGGGATACTGGCTGGGGTAGTGAGAGTACGAGAGGGGGTACTGGCTGGGGTAGTGAGTGCGTGAGAGGGGATACTGGCTGGGGTAGTGAGCGTACGAGAGGGGGTGCTGGCTGGGGTAGTGAATGTGTGAGAGGGGATACTGGCTGGGGTAGTGAGCGTACGAGAGGGGGTACTGGCTGGGGTAGTGAGAGTACGAGAGGGGGTGCCGGCTGGGGTAGTGAGTGTGTGAGAGAGGTTTGCAAATGAGGGAGTGATCTCTGGGCCTAGGGTGGTATCCACCAATTGAGAACTTAGGGCTGGCTTTATGAGGACTGGAGATTGACTGAATGCTAATGGGGTTTGGTCAGGTTTTGGGAGAAACCGCGAGGCGGGAAGAGAACGGGTTGGATTTGAGGAAGTTGTGGCTGCAGTTTTAGATGGACTCAAAGTGGATGGATCTCTCTTCGATGTGGTAGCAGCAGCTGTGGCTTGAATCCGGTTGGATGTTGGGGTTAAGGAAGTGGATTGGATAGAGACAGTCTTGCGTGGAGCTGGAGCCGAAGAGGTCCAGTGCATGACGCCATCATCGTATTTGATGAGGAACTCGGGGTACACCTGGTGCTTTTCAAAAACCACATATATGGATGGGTTCAGGACATTGTCCACACAGCTGTCATAGAGAGTCGGGCTTCCCTCGCCTTTTGGAGGGGGACGACGGAGCGCCGAATTACCCCTTGTGTAGTCGCCAACAAGCACCCGACAAGCAAACATGGACCTCACTCCTGAGTGGCTGGTGTAGCTGTGTGAGTACTTGGCATCCCTGGCAAAGTAACTCCCTTAAACAAACAGAGAAGATCATCAGTAAAACAAAATGACTGACTATAGTGAGATCATGACTGCTTCTAAAATCTGACTACACTTCTGACAGTTGGTTAACATGAGGTACCTTCGCCATACACAGTTCCATTGGTTCCACACAGCCTCCAGTCGAAGTTATCTCTGCAAATGGCGTCTACGTGTTTTGGGTCCGTTCCGTGGAAGAGATGTAGCTCCTTGCTGTTTTTACCTCCATTGTTTTTCTTCATCAAATCTCTTTTCCTGAGAAAGAGGAAATTACCATTAGCTGCTATTAAGAATTATATTTTTGGACGGTTATTCCCTATTGAAATTTTGCCTCTATGTACCGTCTGTAAGGCCAGAGGTCACCGTAAAGCAGCTCTCAGTAACTGGTATCTGGGCCCCTAAGACATAAAATCGTCTATGGGTGTCTTTAAGCGATTAAGACGTTTCAAATGTATAGTCTATTCAACCTCAAGGTCTCCGCCCTGATTTAATGCTTTGGCAGTGAAAAAAGATAGGCAAGAGTATTTAGGTCAGCCCTCCCCTGAGGGGGGAGGGGGTGAGATTTGTTGAAGACCTCTTACATGAACATGTATGTCTATGTCTCTCTTGTCTAATAAACCTTTAAATATAGGAGATGTTCACCTTATATTTTGTGTCTAGCATTTCTACACACCCTGACCATTTCTACACACCCATTTCTACACACCCTGGTTTTCAATTCTTGCTTACCAATAATCTTGTTCAAGCCAGGCTTTACATAGTAGTTTGGAAGTAACATGCTAGGATTGTGTGTGAGAGTTGATGTAAACATACCACTGGAAGACTTCCCAGAGGTCCCTGTTTTGGACCCTCTCGATGCTGGTGATTTGGAAGCCCCTCATGGTGTTGTTGAAAAGTTCCTGGACATTCTGATAGTCCCTGTCAGAACTCAGAAGAGTGACTGTCTGCAGGAGGGGAAAACAAAATGGTTGTCACAGCTGAAACCAAATGAAAGGCAATGTTAAACTTCCCTGCAAGTCAAAGCAGTAGAATCTCATGTAAACAAGTTACCTTGTATCCAATGTCAGGTATCGCCGACTTGTCCCAAGATCCAGGAACAGCTCTGAAATTCTGAGAGGGGTTGCGTGGTCCATTTCTCCTGAAAGGACATATGAAAAAACCTTCATATACAACACTAAGAAAATAACTTTATGATTATAAGTAATCTATTAGGTAAATATAGAAATGGTGTAATAAAAAAAAATTGATTCAGAACATATACCCATTCTTAGTCCATTCCCATTCATACATTACCTGCTTCTTGCAGCTTGTGCGTCCACAGTTGAAACAAAGACAGGACGTCGTCTGACCATCCTTATAGTACCAAATCTTTCGTTATATTGCGTCATGTCTGTAATTACAATAATAACCATTTGAACCAGCATCCTTACAGTTACCGTTCAACATCTCTGACATCTAGGCTACCTGCTGCCGATTTTAGTACTAGAATGTGTACGAGGGGCGTACACTACCGGTCAAAAGTTTTAGAACACCAATTTATTCAAGGGTTTTTCTTTATTTTTACAATTTTTTACATTGTAGAATAATAGTGAAGACATCAAAACTATGAAATAACACATGGAATCATGTAGTAACCACAAAATTGTTAAACAAATCCAAATATATTTTATATTTGAGATTCTTCAAATAGCCATCCTTTGCCTTTGATGACAGCTTTGCACACACTTGGCATTCTCTCAACTAGCTTCATGAGGTAGTCACCTGGAATGCATTTCAATTAACATGTTGTCACGCCCTGACCGTAGAGATCCTTTTTATGTCTCTATTTTGGTTGGTCAGGGCGTGAGTTTGGGTGGGCATTCTATGTCTGGAGTTCTATGTTGTCTATTTCTTTGTTTAGCCGTGTGTGTTGTTCTCAATCAGAGGCAGCTGTCTATCGTTGTCTCTGATTGAGAACCATATTTAGGTAGCCTGTTTTCCCACTTTGAGTTGTGGGTGATTATTTTCTGTTTAGTGTTTGTCGTCACCTTTCAGAACTGTTCGTTTGTCATGTTGTTGTTTAGTTAGTGTTCATATTTAATAAAGAAACGTATTTATGAATACTTACCACGCTGCACCTTGGTCCTCTTCTCCTTCTCCAGATGACAATCGTTACAGAATCATCCACCAACAAAGGACCAAGCAGCGTGGGAACATGGACTCCTGGACATGGGAGGAAATTTTGGACGGCAAAGGACCATGGGCACAGCCGGGAGAGTATCGCCGTCCGAAAAAGGAGCTGGAGGCAGCAAAAGCGGAGCGGCGACACTACAAGGATGTGGCGCGAGGTAACTGGCACGAGAGGCAGCCCCAGAATTATTTTGGGGGGGGCGGCACACGGGGAGATTGGCGGACTCAGGTAGGAGACTTGAGCCAACTCCCCGTGCTTACCGTGGCGAGAGAGTGACTGGGCAGGCACCGTGTTATGCGGTGAAGCGCACGGTGTCTCCAGTGCGCACGCATAGCCCGGTGTGTTACATCGCAGCTCCTCGAATCGGCCGGGCTAGAGTGGGCATCGAGCCAGGAGGGATGATGCCGGCTCAGCGCATTTGGTCTCCAGTGCGTCTCCTCGGCCCGGGGTATACTGCACCAGCCCTACGCACGGTGTTCCCGGTTCGCCAGCACAGCCCAGTGCGGCCTGTTCCAACTCCCCGCACTTGCCGGGCTACAGGGGGGATCCTGCCAGGAAGAGTTGTGCCAGCTCTGCGCTCGAGACCGCCAGTACGCCTCCACGGTCCAGTGCATCCGGTGCCTCGGCCAAGGACAAGGCCTCCTGCATGTCTCCCCAGCCTGGTGAGTTCTGTGCCTGTGCTAAGCCCTAACCCTCCTGCATGTCTCCCCAGCCTGGTGAGTCCTGTGCCTTCTCCCAGAGCCAGGCCTCCTGTGTGTCTCTCCATTCCAGTGATGAGCCATGGCAAGAAGCCTCCAGTGATGATCCATGGCATGAAGCCTTCAGTGATGATCCATGGCACGAAGCCTCCCGTGATGATCCATGGCACGAAGCCTCCCGTGATGATCCATGGCACGAAGCCTCCCGTGATGATCCATGGCACGAAGCCTCCCGTGATGATCCATGGCACGAAGCCTCCAGTGATGACCCATGGCACGAAGCCTCCAGTGATGATCCATGGCACGAAGCCTCCAGTGATGATCCATGGCACGAAGCCTCCAGTGAGGATCCATGGCACGAAACCTCCAGTGAGGAGTTATGGCATGAGGCCTCCAACGAAGGACGCTAGTCCGGAGCCTCCAGCTACGCCCTCTAGTCCGGAGCCTCCAGCGTCGCCCTCTAGTCCGGAGCCTCCAGCGTCGCCCTCTAGTCCGGAGCCTCCAGCGTCGCCCTCTAGTCCGGAGCCTCCAGCGACGCCCTCTAGTCCGGAGCCTCCAGCGTCGCCCTCTAGTCCGGAGCCTCCAGCGACGCCCTCTAGTCCGGAGCCTCCAGCGACGCCCTCTAGTCCGGAGCCTCCAGCGACGCCCTCTAGTCCGGAGCCTCCAGCGACGCCCTCTAGTCCGGAGCCTCCAGCGACGCCCTCTAGTCCGGAGCCTCCAGCGACGCCCTCTAGTCCGGAGCCTCCAGCGACGCCCTCTAGTCCGGAGCCTCCAGCGACGCCCTTTAGTCCGGAGCCTCCAGCGACGCCCTCTAGTCCGGCGCCTCCAGCGACGGGCTTCAGTCAGGAGCAGCCGGAGTCTCCCTCCTGTCCGGAGCAGCCGGAGTCTCCCTCCTGTCCGGAGCAGCCGGAGTCTCCCTCCTGTCCGGAGCAGCCGGAGTCTCCCTCCTGTCCGGAGCAGCCGGAGTCTCCCTCCTGTCCGGAGCAGCCGGAGTCTCCCTCCTGTCCGGAGCAGCCGGAGTCTCCCTCCTGTCCGGAGCAGCCGGAGTCTCCCTCCTGTCCGGAGCAGCCGGAGTCTCCCTCCTGTCCGGAGCAGCCGGAGTCTCCCTCCTGTCCGGAGCAGCCGGAGTCTCCCTCCTGTCCGGAGCAGCCGGAGTCTCCCTCCTGTCCGGAGCAGCCGGAGTCTCCCTCCTGTCCGGAGCAGCCGGAGTCTCCCTCCTGTCCGGAGCAGCCGGAGTCTCCCTCCTGTCCGGAGCAGCCGGAGTCTCCCTCCTGTCCGGAGCAGCCGGAGTCTCCCTCCTGTCCGGAGCAGCCGGAGTCTCCCTCTTGTCCGGAGCAGCCGGAGTCTCCCTCTTGTCCGGAGCAGCCGGAGTCTCCCTCTTGTCCGGAGCAGCCGGAGTCTCCCTCTTGTCCGGAGCAGCCGGAGTCTCCCTCTTGTCCGGAGCAGCCGGAGTCTCCCTCTTGTCCGGAGCAGCCGGAGTCTCCCTCTTGTCCGGAGCAGCCGGAGTCTCCCTCTTGTCCGGAGCAGCCGGAGTCTCCCTCTTGTCCGGAGCAGCCGGAGTCTCCCTCTTGTCCGGAGCAGCCGGAGTCTCCCTCTTGTCCGGAGCAGCCGGAGTCTCCCTCTTGTCCGGAGCAGCCGGAGTCTCCCTCTTGTCCGGAGCAGCCGGAGTCTCCCTCTTGTCCGGAGCAGCCGGAGTCTCCCTCTTGTCCGGAGCAGCCGGAGTCTCCCTCTTGTCCGGAGCAGCCGGAGTCTCCCTCTTGTCCGGAGCAGCCGGAGTCTCCCTCTTGTCCGGAGCAGCCGGAGTCTCCCTCTTGTCCGGAGCAGCCGGAGTCTCCCTCTTGTCCGGAGCAGCCGGAGTCTCCCTCTTGTCCGGAGCAGCCGGAGTCTCCCTCTTGTCCGGAGCAGCCGGAGTCTCCCTCTTGTCCGGAGCAGCCGGAGTCTCCCTCTTGTCCGGAGCAGCCGGAGTCTCCCTCTTGTCCGGAGCAGCCGGAGTCTCCCTCTTGTCCGGAGCAGCCGGAGTCTCCCTCTTGTCCGGAGCAGCCGGAGTCTCCCTCTTGTCCGGAGCAGCCGGAGTCTCCCTCTTGTCCGGAGCAGCCGGAGTCTCCCTCTTGTCCGGAGCAGCCGGAGTCTCCCTCTTGTCCGGAGCAGCCGGAGTCTCCCTCTTGTCCGGAGCAGCCGGAGTCTCCCTCTTGTCCGGAGCAGCCGGAGTCTCCCTCTTGTCCGGAGCAGCCGGAGTCTCCCTCTTGTCCGGAGCAGCCGGAGTCTCCCTCTTGTCCGGAGCAGCCGGAGTCTCCCTCTTGTCCGGAGCAGCCGGAGTCTCCCTCTTGTCCGGAGCAGCCGGAGTCTCCCTCTTGTCCGGAGCAGCCGGAGTCTCCCTCTTGTCCGGAGCAGCCGGAGTCTCCCTCTTGTCCGGAGCAGCCGGAGTCTCCCTCTTGTCCGGAGCAGCCGGAGTCTCCCTCTTGTCCGGAGCAGCCGGAGTCTCCCTCTTGTCCGGAGCAGCCGGAGTCTCCCTCTTGTCCGGAGCAGCCGGAGTCTCCCTCTTGTCCGGAGCAGCCGGAGTCTCCCTCTTGTCCGGAGCAGCCGGAGTCTCCCTCTTGTCCGGAGCAGCCGGAGTCTCCCTCTTGTCCGGAGCAGCCGGAGTCTCCCTCTTGTCCGGAGCAGCCGGAGTCTCCCTCTTGTCCGGAGCAGCCGGAGTCTCCCTCTTGTCCGGAGCAGCCGGAGTCTCCCTCTTGTCCGGAGCAGCCGGAGTCTCCCTCTTGTCCGGAGCAGCCGGAGTCTCCCTCTTGTCCGGAGCAGCCGGAGTCTCCCTCTTGTCCGGAGCAGCCGGAGTCTCCCTCTTGTCCGGAGCAGCCGGAGTCTCCCTCTTGTCCGGAGCAGCCGGAGTCTCCCTCTTGTCCGGAGCAGCCGGAGTCTCCCTCTTGTCCGGAGCAGCCGGAGTCTCCCTCTTGTCCGGAGCAGCCGGAGTCTCCCTCTTGTCCGGAGCAGCCGGAGTCTCCCTCTTGTCCGGAGCAGCCGGAGTCTCCCTCTTGTCCGGAGCAGCCGGAGTCTCCCTCTTGTCCGGAGCAGCCGGAGTCTCCCTCTTGTCCGGAGCAGCCGGAGTCTCCCTCTTGTCCGGAGCAGCCGGAGTCTCCCTCTTGTCCGGAGCAGCCGGAGTCTCCCTCTTGTCCGGAGCAGCCGGAGTCTCCCTCTTGTCCGGAGCAGCCGGAGTCTCCCTCTTGTCCGGAGCAGCCGGAGTCTCCCTCTTGTCCGGAGCAGCCGGAGTCTCCCTCTTGTCCGGAGCAGCCGGAGTCTCCCTCTTGTCCGGAGCAGCCGGAGTCTCCCTCTTGTCCGGAGCAGCCGGAGTCTCCCTCTTGTCCGGAGCAGCCGGAGTCTCCCTCTTGTCCGGAGCAGCCGGAGTCTCCCTCTTGTCCGGAGCAGCCGGAGTCTCCCTCTTGTCCGGAGCAGCCGGAGTCTCCCTCTTGTCCGGAGCAGCCGGAGTCTCCCTCTTGTCCGGAGCAGCCGGAGTCTCCCTCTTGTCCGGAGCAGCCGGAGTCTCCCTCTTGTCCGGAGCAGCCGGAGTCTCCCTCTTGTCCGGAGCAGCCGGAGTCTCCCTCTTGTCCGGAGCAGCCGGAGTCTCCCTCTTGTCCGGAGCAGCCGGAGTCTCCCTCTTGTCCGGAGCAGCCGGAGTCTCCCTCTTGTCCGGAGCAGCCGGAGTCTCCCTCTTGTCCGGAGCAGCCGGAGTCTCCCTCTTGTCCGGAGCAGCCGGAGTCTCCCTCTTGTCCGGAGCAGCCGGAGTCTCCCTCTTGTCCGGAGCAGCCGGAGTCTCCCTCTTGTCCGGAGCAGCCGGAGTCTCCCTCTTGTCCGGAGCAGCCGGAGTCTCCCTCTTGTCCGGAGCAGCCGGAGTCTCCCTCTTGTCCGGAGCAGCCGGAGTCTCCCTCTTGTCCGGAGCAGCCGGAGTCTCCCTCTTGTCCGGAGCAGCCGGAGTCTCCCTCCTGTCTGGGGCCCGCTGCGAGGGCACCAGAGCCGCCACCGCGGTGAAATGCCCACCCAGACCCTCCCCTATAGGTTCAGGTTTTGCGGCCTGAGTCCGCACCTTTGGGGGGGGGTACTGTCATGCCCTGACCGTAGAGATCCTTTTTATGTCTCTATTTTGGTTGGTCAGGGCGTGAGTTTGGGTGGGCATTCTATGTCTGGTGTTCTATGTTGTCTATTTCTTTGTTTGGCCGTGTGTGGTTCTCAATCAGAGGCAGCTGTCTATCGTTGTCTCTGATTGAGAACCATATTTAGGTAGCCTGTTTTCCCACTTTGAGTTGTGGGTGATTTATTTTCTGTTTAGTGTTTGTCGTCACCTTTCAGAACTGTTCGTTTGTCGTGTTGTTGTTTTGTTAGTGTTCATATTTATTAAAGAAACGTATTTATGAATACTTACCAGGCTGCAACTTGGTCCTCTTCTCCTTCTCCAGACGACAATCGTTACACATGTGTGCCTTCTTAAAAGTTAATTTGTGGAATTTCTTTCCTTCTTAATGCGTTTGAGCCAATCAGTTGTGTTGTGACCAGTTAGGGATGGTATACACAAGATAGCCCTATTTGGTAAAAGACCAAGTCCATATTATGGCAAGAGCAGCTCAAATTAGCTAAGAGAAATGACAGTCCATCATTACTTTAAGACATGAAGGTCAGTCAATCCAGAAAATGTCAAGAACTTTGAAAGTTTATTCAAGTGCAGCCACAAAAACCATCAAGCGTTATGATGAAACTGGCTCTCATAAGGACCGCCACAGAAATGGAAGACCCAGAGTTACCTCTGTTGCAGAGGATAAGTTATTTAGAGTTACCAGCCTCAGAAATTGCAGCCCAAATAAATGCTTCACAGAGTTCAAGTAACAGACACATCTCAGCATCAACTGTTGAGAGGAGACTGTGTGAATCAGGCCTTCATGGTCGAATTGCCTCAAAGAAACCGCTACTAAAGGACACCAATAATAAGAAGAGACTTGCTTGGGCCAAGAAACACGAGCAATGGACATTAGACCAGTGGAAATCTGTTCTTTGGTCTGGAATCCAAATTGGAGATGTTTTGTTCCAACCGCCGTGTCTTTGTGAGACGCAGTGTGGGTGAACGGATGATTTCTGCATGTGTATTTCCCACTGTAAAGCATGGAGGAGGAGGTGTTATGGTGTGGGTGTGCTTTGCTGGTGACACTGTCTGTGATTTATTTAGAATTCAAGGCACAGTTAACCAGCATGGCTAACACAGCATTCTGCAGCGATACGCCATCCCATCTAGTTTGGGCTTAATGGGACTATCATTTGTTTTTCAACAGGACAATGACCCAAAACACACCTCCAGGATGTGTAAGGGCTATTTTACCAGGAAGGAGAGTGATGGAGTGCTGCATCAGATGACCTGGCCTCCACAATCCCCTGACCTCAACCAAATTGAGATGGTTTGGAATGAGTCGGACCTCAGAGTGAAGGAAAAGCAGCCAACAAGTGCTCAGCATATGTGGGAACCGCTTCAAGACTGTTGGATAAGCATTCCAGGTGAAGCTGGTTGAGAGAATGCCAAGAGTGTGCAAAGCTGTCATCAAGGCAAAGGGTGGCTATTTGAAGAATTCCAAAATAAAATATATTTTGATTTGTTTAACATTTTTTTGGTTAGTACATGATTATTTCATAGTTTTGATGTCATCACTACTATTCTACACAATGTAGAAAATAGTCAAAATAAAGAAAAACCTTGAATGAGTAGGTGTTCTAAAACTTTTGACAGGTAGTATATAAGAGTAGCCTTTTAGACTCTAACTGTAACTTGTGTTAAGCGCTTATAACTAAAATATATTATTATTATTACTATTACTATTACAGAAGGTTGCACATGAGAGCTGTTTTTCAATAGTTTGAAATGTGTTACCTCTGAAACTCAGCTCATAAGACTGCTGGCCTGCAGTGAACTTCACCACAGCACTTTGATCCTCCTGGAACCTTTTCTCAAGGTCTTCACTGGTGATGGATGACAATCTGTGCATCTCTTTCTGTGATTTATAGAAAAATAACTCAAATTCAAGGGGAATAACAGTTTACCATCTCTATTATTGTCCTCTTAACACATCAGCCTGTTTGAGTGTTTTACACCACTTACGATGGATGCGTACTGGACCCATTTGCCGTACTCGTCCTCCCAGAACCACACCCACTCTGTGGTGAGTACGTATGTGGGCTTGGTCACAGAGGAAACTGTGGAGAGACGGCGAACATCCCATAATCCGCGGCTCATGGAGTCGAAACGCACACGCTCAGCTCCCTCACTGTGAAGGCATAACACATGTAAATGGTTAAAAAATGGTTAAAAAAACTTTTGCTAGTTAAAGGTAGACTCAGCGAAATGACGTTGCCACGAGCAGCACCGCAGATATTGAGATGAGCGAGATGCAGGACAGTCACACACAGTACTAAATCTGCACGGGTTTGCTTCACGCTGTTACAATGTGGAAGCCAAGGGACCAAAACAGCGTGGATAGTTGAGGCTTGCGCACCAACGCTCTTAGTTGTTGCGGAAATTGCTGAGTCTATCTTTAAGTATGACATAACAACATACTGTACCTGTGTATCTTAGAAGGGTCACAGAAGTCTCTCTCGATTGCTTCGTTTTCTGGCAGAGCTGACCAAGTCTGTCCATTGTTCACTTCCCACTTGTAGGGCATTTTGTAGTGGACTCTCGAGCATTTCTCTGAAAGTGATTCATTTGCAGTGAGATGTGATATGTTGCTGAGTATCATTGTTGCACCTGGGTAACAGCCTGATTTGTCCCTGAATTGTGGTTTCACAGGGTTTGTATTGTGTATTTACTGACAACCTTGAAAGTTATAGATAAACTCATATCCGGCCGGCTGCCATATCTTCTGCCGGAGTAAAAATGGGGCAAAGCCCTTGCAGCTGTTCTGCCAAAGCAAACATGGGAAAGCTATCCTCTAGTCACTCTGCCTCCACACACAATATCTCCGTCGTTAAATGTACCTCCTTGTTTGCAGTCCCCCTTGACAAAGAACAGGCAGATCTCATTCCTCACTGTAAACAAACAACAAATAAACACACATTTTGTTAAATGAAATCAAAGTTGGCAACAGGGTTGGGGTCAATTCCAGTTCACTCATGAAGTAAACCAAATTCCAATTCTACATTTTCCTCACTAGCTAGGTTTCCATCCAAACTATCTGCGCATTTTCCCACCAGAGACGTGTTTCCATCAAATTGACTTGTTGTGGATAAAAGGATGTGCATGATGACATAGTGAACAGAAAAATTACTTTTGCCGTTAAATTCCCATGTACCGAATAATTGTTTTTGCGTTATATAGCGAATGTGCCCACTCAGGTATTGGCACGTGCGCTCTAGCCACCAGCTCGCAAATACAGTTGTGGGTACAGTCTACATGATGAGATTATTATGGACAAAAGAGCAAGATAATTTTTACTTGTCAAATGGCAGCCAAGCATTGATGATCATGTCACCAGAATAAAACCCTCAATGTTTATTGGAAAGGAGCATCAAGCTTATCACCTTGCACTTTCACCACCCTGAGAAGTTCATCATAACTTGTTTCATCTGTGGCCTGGTAAACTGCATGCTTTCCCGAGTCGTAGGGGGAGGACCACACAACATGTCATCCCGTGACTCCAAGTTTACTTCAATATTTGTGAATAAAAGCGTTTCCGCCATTTCTCGCATAATAACTTACGTTGTCCAGCGTATTTTTATGTCGACATTTGGAAAGTTTACCAATACATTTTATTTTTCAGGCCTGTCATGACATTTTTCATCCAACATGTACAGTTGAAGTCGGAAGTTTACGTGCACCTTAGCCAAATACATTTAAACTCAGTTTTTCACAATTGCTGACATTTAATCCTAGTAAAAAATTCCCTGTCTTAGGTCAGTTAGGATCAGCACTTTATTTTAAGAATGTGAAATGTCAGAATAATAGTAGAGATAATGATTTATTTCAGCTTTTATTTCTTTCATCACATTCCCAGTGGGTCAGAAGTTTACATACGCTCAATTAGTATTTGGTAGCGTTGCCTTTAAATTGTTTAACTTTGGTCAAACGTTTCGGGTAGCCTTCCACAAGCTTCCCACAATAAGTTGGGTGAATTTTGGCCCATTCCTCCTGGCAGAGCTGGTGTAACTGAGTCAGGTTTGTAGGCCTCCTTGCTCACACACACCTTTTCAGTTCTGCCCACAAATTGTCTATAGGATTGAAGTCAGGCCTTTGTGATGGCCACTCCAATACCTTGACTTTGTTGTCCTTAAGCCATTTTGCCACAACTTTGGAAGTATGCTTGGGGTCATTGTCCATTTGGAAGACCCATTTGCGACCAAGCTTTAACTTTCTGACAGATGTCTTGAGATGTTGCTTCAATATATCCACATAATTTCCCTTGCTCATGATGCCATCTATTTTGTGAAGTGCACCAGTCCTTCCTGCAGCAAAGCACCCCACAACATGATAATGCCACCTCCGTGCTTCACGGTTGGGAAGGTGTTCTATGGCTTGCAAGCCTCCCCCTTTTCCCTCCAAACATAATGATGGTCATTATGGCCAAACAGTACTATTTTTGTTTCATCAGACCAGAGGACATTTTTCAAAAAAGTACGATCTTTGTCCCCATGTGCAAACCGTAGTCTGGCTTTTTTATGGCGGTTTTGGAGCAGTGGCTTCTTCCTAGCTGAGCGGCCTTTCAGGTTATGTCGATATAGGACTTGTTTTACTGTGGATATAGATACATTTGTACCTGTTTCCTCCAGCATCTTCACAAGGTCCTTTGCTGTTGTTTTGGGATTGATTTGCACTTTTCGCACCAAAGTACGTTCATCTCTAGGAGACAGAACGCGTCTCCTTCCTGAGCGGTATGACGGCTGCGTAGTCCCATTGTGTTTATACCTGCGTACTATTGTTTGTACAGATGAACGTCGTACGTTCAGGCATTTGGAAATTGCTCCCAAGGATGAACCAGACTTGTGGAGGTCTACAACTTTTTTTTCTGAGGTCTTGGCTGATTTCTTTTGATTTTCCCATGATGTCAAGCAGAGGCACTGAGTTTGAAGGTAGGCCTTGAAATACATCCACAGATACACCGCCAATTGACTCAAATTATGTCAATTAGCCTATTAGAAGCTTCTAAAGCCATGACATCATTTTCTTGAATTTTCCAAGCTGTTTAAAGGCACAGTCAACTTAGTGTATGTAAACTTCTGACCCACTGGAATTGTGAATTATAAGTGAAATAATCTGTCTGTAAACAATTTTTGGAAAAATGAATTGTGTCGTGCACAAAGTAGATGTCCTAACTGACTTGTCAAAACTATAGTTTGTTTACAAGAAATTGTGGCTGAAAACGAGTTTTAATGACTCCAACCTAAGTGTATGTAAACTTACGACTTCAACTGTACTTTACTCGCATAAAAAGGTTTAATGGAAACCTAGTTATTGAAAAGCATTTCAGAGAATTGGAATTTCATT
Source organism: Salvelinus fontinalis (assembly GCF_029448725.1). Taxonomy (NCBI): domain Eukaryota; kingdom Metazoa; phylum Chordata; class Actinopteri; order Salmoniformes; family Salmonidae; genus Salvelinus; species Salvelinus fontinalis. The sequence continues at coordinate 15,821,972 of NC_074703.1, read as the reverse complement.
GTACTTATTTAATTGACTGGTCTGGAATTTAAATAGAATTGACCCCAACCTTGGCTGGCAAGCAAGTCCATAGAGAAATACTTCCAAGTAAGGGTTTGCAGACAACTATAGTGACTGTTCTGAAACATTATTCCCCACTGAACACAACCCTCATGTTTGTTCCTGCAGCCATCTACCTGTATTTCTCTGAGGACAGCTCTGGGGCCTGTTGATAGAAGCAGCACCGCTGGCACCTTCACTTTTCATGGCCTGGATGTTCCGGTAGGTGGACAACATGGACGCCATTAGATCGTTTGGCACTCCCCTCTGCTGCAGGGTCCACCGTGGGTGGGGCTCAAAGAAGTCATGACACCTGTTGCAGTCGGCTCCCGAGGAACAGGTTCCTCTGATGTACCTGTCACACACGTGAAGTCTCCTGCACCCCTCCTGATCCGGGCAGTTGCCATATGGCCTAGTGCCTTTGTTATAAGAGTTGCACACCTGAAAGAGTGAGTGACAAGGCTTTTAAAATACTTGTTTACCATACTCTATATGCAAGAAAGCATGAGATGAACACACAGAGCTATTGGGTAAACCCATTTAAATTCAATCACTTTTTGACAGAACCCCTATTGATTTGAACAGAACTTTCCATACATATTTACCCAATGTAGAAGTGCTACAGTTTTTGGACCTTAATGCCAAAACATTCAAGAGATTAAAAACAAAAAATTATGTTTTAAGTGAGAATAAAACAGCCTAATTCATACTCTTAGAGGTGCTTCCACAATAATGTGGTTTGTACCACATACAAGGTAAAGCATTGGATTCTTCACCCACCACAGTAAGACATTATACCATTACGCTACCTTTTCATGCTTTAAAAAAAATGTAATTAAAACAAGCTTTGCTTTTATACTTACAAGACGATCAGGCTTGATTGAACTGTTTTGTCTTGTAGTAATGTGGTGCATCCCTGTATTTTCTTAAACCTTTATTTTAGCAATACATGTCATTGAAAAAATAACATCCTTTTTTGGTCAGTATGTGCCCAACAGGTCTGCATACCTCATTTCTGTAACTGTAATATTGACAAATATTGACAAACCACTTGTGTTTCAAATAGGGTCCTGTTTTATCAATTGCTGTGCTGATCAATGGACAGTTCATTACCGATGTCAAAATTCGATGTAGCGTAAAGTTGTTTGTACTTGTATTTATTTTTGCAATAAAGATGGTTATGCAACAATAATACACTGTACAGTCCATTATCCCCCTGAAGAGTATGAATTCGGCTGTTTGAGAAGGTTTGAATCCTAAGCAACCTGCCTACACAGTTTGAAGTACAATACCAACATAGCTACTGTAGTAGGTCAAAGCTGTGTGCTGGAAAACCTTGGTAGAGCATGGGTGGAATAGGCATTGTGTTACGTCCGTCGTTGGAATGAGACCAAGGTGCAGTGTGGTAGGCGTTCTTTTATTGATGACACTAAAATATATATATAATAATACAAAAACGAACGTAAAGTTCTGTAGCGCTGGAAAGCAACAGTACAAAAACAAGATCCCACAATCTAAGGTGGGGAAAAAGGGCTGCCTAAGTATGCTCCCGAATCAGAGACAACGATAAACAGCTGCCTCTGATTGGGAACCATACTAGGCCAACAAAGAAATAGAAACATCGATTTGCCCACCCAAGTCACACCCTGACCTAACCAAATAGAGAATAGGGCGTGACAGTAACCCCCCCCCCCCAAAGGTGCGGACTCCGGACGCAAACATGAACCTATAGGGGAGGGTCCGGGTGGGCATCTCATCTCGGTGGAGGCTCCAGTGCGGGACGCAGACCCTGCTCCGCTTGAGGCTCCCCCCACTTTGGTGGCGCCTCTGGTGCGGGGATCGTTGCCGGGGACTCCGGACTGTAGATCGTCGTCGCGGACTCCGGACCGTAGATCGTCGTCGCGGACTCCGGACTGGGAACCGTCTCTGGAAGCTCCAGACTGGGGACCGTCACTGGAGGCTCCGGACTGGGAACCCTCGCAGGCGGCTCCGGACTGGGAACCCCCGCTGAAGGCTCTAGGCTGCAGACTGTCGCTGAAGGCTCTGGACTGCAGACCATCCCTGGAGGCTTCGTGCCATGGATCATCACTGCAGGCTTCGTGCCATGGATCATCACTGCAGGCTTCGTGCAATGGATCATCACTGCAGGCTCCGGACGATGGATCATCACTGGAGGCTTCGTGCCATGGATCATCACTGGAGGCTTCGGGCCATGGATCATCACTAGTGGCTTCGGCCCATGGATCATCACTGGAGGCTTCGTGCCATGGACCATCACTGGAGGCTTCGTGCCATGGATCATCACTGGAAGCTTCGGGCCATGGATCATCACTGGAGGCTTCGTGCCATGGATCATCACTGGAGGCTTCGGGCCATGGATCATCACTGGAGGCTTCGGGCCATGGATCATCACTGGAGGCTTCGGGCCATGGATCACCACTGGAGGCTTCGGGCCATGGATCATCACTGGAGGCCTGGTGTGTAGAGCTGGCACAGGACACATCGGGCTGGAGAGACGCACTGGAGGCCTGGTGCGTGGAGCTGGCACAGGGCTTACCAGGCTGGGGAAATGCACTGGAGGCCTGGTGCGTAGAGCTGGCACAGGGCTTACCAGGCTGGGCAGACGCACAGGAGACCGGGTGCGTGGAGCTGGCACAGGATATACTGGGCCGTGGAGACGCACCGGAGGTCTGGAGCACAGAGCTGGCACAACCCGTCCTGGCTGGATGTTCAACCTAGCCCGACAACTGCGGGGCGCTGGCACAGGATGCACTGGGCTGTGAAGGCGCACCGGAGATACAGTGCGCAGAGCCGGCGCAGGATATCCTGGGCCGAGGAGAAGCACTGGAGGTCTGGAGCGTAGAGCTGGCACAACGCGTCCTGGCTGGATGCTCACCCTAGCCCTAGCGCAGGATATCCTGGGCCGAAGAGACGCACCGTTGACCAGGAGCGCTGAGCCGGCACAATCCATCCTGGCTTAATGCCCACTCTAGCATGGCAAATGCGGGGAGCTGGCACAGAGCGCACCGGGCTGTGGATGCGTACCGGAGACACAGTACGTGTAACCGCAAAGCATGGTGCCTGAAGGGTCACACGCTCCTCAAAGTGACTGTCTTGCTCCAGACTCCAAGTTCTCCAAACTCTTTCATCCCTCTCCACTGCGAATCACTCCTCGCTCAAACGGTCCAAGAATTCCTCCTCGGTCTCGGAGTCACCCCTCAGCACCGACGCCCACGTCATCTGCCACCCCAATTTTTGGGGGGGGGGGCTGCCTCTCGGGTTTCCGTCGTGTCTTCTCCTCCTGACCACGCTGCTTGGTCCGTTTGTGGTGGGATCTTCTGTTATGTCCGTTGTTGGAATGAGACCAAGGTGCAGTGTGGTAGGCGTACATCTTTATTTTATTGATGACACCCCCAAAAAATGTAAATATAAAAACGAACGTAAAGTTCTGTAGCGCTGGAAAGCAACAGTACAAAAACAAGATCCCACAATCTAAGGTTGGCAAAAAGGGCTGCCTAAGTATGCCCCCCAATCAGAGACAACGATAAACAGCTGCCTCTGATTGGGAACCGTACTAGGCCAACAAAGAAATAGAAACATAGATTTGCCCACCCAAGTCACACACTGACCTAACCAAATAGAGAATAAACAAGGCTCTCTAAGGTCAGGGCGTGACACATTGTGGTGCTCGTGTGAATTTCATTTCTTTTTCGGCTTCAGACCAATGCCTATTCTCACTTAAAACATAGTTTTTTGTTTTTCATTTCCATGGTTTTTCACCAGAAAGTGATTATTCAACATTATTATACAGCTTAACACATGCTCTCCCTGTGAACCCTCACAATGTTGTGCATTTTATTTATTGATAAGATCCCAGTTCATAATCCTATTGATCATTGCTCAAAGCAAATTGGTGAGAGCAAGGAAACAAAGACTGAAGCAAATATTTACTATGCGATTACACAATGTGGCCAGATGACTACAGAAGCGCGAAAAATGGATGAGCTGTTCTTAATGGAAGGGTTCTGAAATATTCTCTCTCACCAAGGCGAGGTGTGACTGTGAATGTATCATAGTCCTCCACATCGGTGGACGCGACGTGGGACACACAAAGGAGACAGCCCTGGTGCGTCAGATGTGAGCTGATTTGGAGGTAGTCATCTGAATATCTGACAACGGTGACCTACTCTGACATCCCACAGTGGAGGAGTTGGATGTTTCAGTGGGATGGGGAACATCAACAAGCGCATAGAGATGGCACAGCGCTCCGTCAACCAGCTGGTGTTTGCATTTCTCTGTGACAGGCGCATGCCCACAATCTGCCACTCTGCCATAAAGTACTGTATCCCTGGGAGTACCTTAGGGATGGCGTGCATCTCACTGATCAGGGCAACGACCTCTTCCTTGAGCGTCTGAGAGTTGGGGTCGTATCCACAAAGCATCTCAGGGTAGACAATTGTCCATAAATGCGGAGCATAGAGACAATAAAAAAGCTATGCAAGAAGCATCTTTAGTCGTAAGAATCACACCTAGACGACAGATGTTTAGGACACGTCATGAGCTGTCCTAACCAGATAAGAGTTACCAGCAGGTGTCTTGATATAGAAAAAGGCAGTGAGTCAGTGGTTCCGGCAAGGAGGGGTGCTGCGCATCCCCTGAAATATCAGAATAAATAAAAAATCATAATAATAAAAAATAGACATTTTGATTTAAAAAATAATAATAATTCACAATTTGGGCCTTTACTAGTCCTGACCGATATAGCCATCTGTAGCGATTTTTATCAATTGCGATCTGAGCCAGTTGTGCATGATTTGAAAGCTTGTTCTATTGTCAACAAGACTAGCTAAGTTATAAAATATGATATTACAGTGTCAGGCTTTCACAATGCGGTTCAGGAAACCGATTGTAATTTTGGTGCACATAGAAAAAGATTCATGAATACATTCACGTGCCTGTGCAGCAGCAATTTTTTTTCACAGTAGACAAACATAGGCTTATTCTGTTCAGGGTATGATGCCATGTCATATTGTAACTGTACAAACAGTGATAATAAACGTTGACACTGTATATGATATGAGTTTTATGATAAGAAAATGTGAAGTGCACATTTGGACAGGTGTTTGGCTTGCTTGTATGACATCAAAGCAGCATTTATTATAATCCTCAACGTCTCATATTTCAAGGTATTGTACATTGAGTCCTCTTATTTAACAGCATTTCTCTCACTCAGTAAACAAAACATTTACAAAAGTTGCCCAATTAGCGGGGAGAGTGCACAATTGTTTCTAGTTTCACTTTGTATTAAAAAGATGTGGAACTCAAGCCACGCTGCGCCTTGGTCCGCTCATTTTGAAGAACGTGACAGAATATCCCACCAAACAAGGACCAAGCAGTGTGCAACGATGGGAAAAGTAAGTTGGACCTGGGAGGAGACCATGGGATGACACGAGACCCTTCCTTGGCAGGAAGGACAGGGATGACGCTGGGGACCCCGGCCACAGAAAGCTGAAGATTTTTGGGGGGGCGGGCACATGGAGCTGGCGGCTGAGCAGAGGGAAGAGCCAGAGAGCGTCAGGGAGACGATAGAGAAGTGGTCGGTCGACCCAAGGAAAGTGCCAGAGCCTGTTTGGGAGTCGGGGGAGGAATTTGATGAAAGGTTCCGGAGAGAGGTGGTAGCGATGAGAATGCTGCAGCACAGGCGTGCTGAAGAGCGTGGCATCAGTCCGGTGCCATCTGCACCGGTTTCACGCATCAGGCCTCCAGTGCGTCTCCCCAGTCCGGTACATCCTGTGCCAGCTCTCCGCACTCACCCTGAGGTGCATGTCACCAGTCCGGTGCCACCTGTGCCGGCTCCACGCACCAGGCCTTCAGTGCGCCTCCCCAGTCCGGTACGTCCTGTGCCAGCTCCCCGCACTCTCCCTGAAGTGCGTGTCACCAGTCCGGTGCCACCTGTGCCGGCTCCACGCACCAGGCCTCCAGTGTGCCTCCCCAGTCCCGCTCCATGGCAGGAGCCTTCCTCTGCGCCGGTACCCAGTCAAGGCACGGCATCCAGTCCAGCTCCAAGGCCGGAGCCTTCCTCTGCGCCGGTGCTCAGTTCGGGCACGGCGTCCAGTCTAGCTCCAAGGCCAGAGCCTTCCTCTGCGCCGGTGCTCAGTTCGGGCACGGCGTCCAGTCCAGCTCCATGGCCGGAGCCTTCTTCTGCGCCGGTTCTCAGTCCAGGCACGGCGTCCAGTCCCGCTCCATGGCAGGAGCCTTCCTCTGCGCCGATGTCCAGTCCAGGCACGGCGTCCAGTCCTACTCCATGGCCGGAGTCTTCTTCTGCACCAGTGCCCAGTCCAGGCACAGCGTCCAGTCCCGCTCCAAGGCCGGAGCCTTCTTCTGCGCCGGAGCCCAGTCCACGCACGGCGTCCAGTCCCGCTCCATGGCAGGAGCCTTCCTCTGCGCCAATGTCCAGACCAGGCACAGCGTCCAGTCCCGCTCCATGGCCGGAGCCTTCCTCTGCGCCGGTGCCCAGTCCGGGTGCGGCGTCCAACCCAGCTCCATGGCTGGGGCCCTCCTCTGCTCCGATGTCCGGGCACGGCGTTCTACCCGGCTCCATGGCCGGACCCGTGGTCTGGCCAGGGGCAAAGACCCGCACTGGCGCCGCCACCAACACTAGTCACCCCCCCCCCCCCTACCCTCCACATTTGGTTTCAGGTTTAACGCCCGGAGTCCGCACCTCTGGGGGGGGGGGGGGGGGGGGTACTGTCACGCCCTCGGCTCTCTATGGTGTTTAGGTCAGGGCGTGACTGGGGGGGTTATCTAGTTTTTAGATTTCTAGGTTGGTGGTTTGTGTGGTTCCCAATTAGAGGCAGCTGGTAATTGTTGCCTCTAATTGGGGATCATATTTAGGTAGGCTTTTTCCCCACCTGCATTTGTGGGATATTGTTAGTGTGTTTGGGCACATTCTTTGTAAGTTTTGTTTCTAGTTTCACTTTGTATAAAAAGATGTGGAACTCAATGCACGCTGCGCCTTGGTCCGCTCATTTTGAAGAACGTGACATCTTTGTGGTAGAAATTAGAAGTTAAAATTTCAATTCAATTTACATTTCAATGGTGTACTAGCTAAATTGTTCTGAAGTAGCAATGTGCGAGTTGAATTATAACCTGCAGTCCCCGTAGTTATATCCGCGGGGTGGGCAGGTATAAGGTCATTAAATATTGTGTGGCTGAATGGCGGGTGTGTGGCAGGTGGGTTGAATAAAGAGAAAACAATACCATAAAAATCCATACAGTGCATTCGGAAAGTATTCAGACCGCTTGACTTTTTCCACATTTTGTTGCATTACAGCCTTATTCTTCCCCCCCTCATCAACCCACACACAATAACCCATAACGCCAAAGCAAAAACAGGTTGAGAAATTTTTCCTAATTTATGAAAAATAAAAAACTGAAATATCAAATTTACATAAGTATTCAGACCCTTTACTTCATCCATTGAAGAATAATGGAAGCCACTGTGTTCTTGGAGACCTTCAATGCTTCAGACATTTTTTGGTATTCTTCCCCAGATCTGTGCCTTCACAAAATCCTGTCTCGGAGCTCTATGGACAATTCCTTCGACCTCATGGCTTGGTTTTTGCTCTGACATGCACTCTCAACTATGGGACCTTATATAGACAGGTGTGTGCCTTTCCAAATCATGTCCAATCAATTGAATTTACCACAGGTGGACTCCAATGAAATTGTAGAAACATCTCAAGGATGATCGATGGAAACAGGATGCACCTGAGCTCAATTTCGAGTCTCAAAGCAAAGGGTCTGAACACTTATGTAAATAAGGTATCTGTTTTTTACATTTTTAATACATTTGCAAAAAACTAAAAAAAATACTGTTTTCGCTTTGTCAGTATAGGGTATTGTGTGTGGATTGATGAGGGGGGAAAAAACTATTTGATCCATTTCTTCAGGATCGGTGTCCCGTCCGCGGGACGGTTGAGCTAACGTAGGCTAATGCGATTAGCATGAGGTTGTAAGAAACAAAATAAATTCCCAGGACATAGACATATCTGATATGGGCAGAAAGCTTCAATTCTTGTTAATCTATCTGCACTGTCCAATTTACAGTAGCTTTTAGGATGAAAGAATAACATGCAATTGTTTGAGGAGAGTGCACAATTATGAACTTGAAAATGTATCAATAAACCAATTAGGCACATTTGGGCAGTCTTGATACAACATTTTGAATAGATATGCAATAGTTCATTGGATCGCTCTAAAACTTTGCACATACAGTGCTGCCATCTAGTGGCCAAAGTCTAAATTGCGCCTGGGCTAGAATAATTAATTATACCGTTTCTCTTGCATTTCAAAGATGATGGTACAAAAAAATACAAAACAAACGGTTTTTTTCTTTTCTTTGTATTATCTTTTACCAGATCTAATGTGCTATATTCTCCTACATTCCTGTCACATTTCCACAAACTTCAAAGTGTTTCCATTCAAATGGTATCAACAATACGCATATCCTTGCTTCAGGGCCTGAGCTACAGGCAGTTAGATTTGGGTGTCATTTTAGGCTTTCTGAATGTACTGTAAATGTATAATTCCTGTGCAATTTATATCTATAAGCTACATTAAGGTTTTTCTTGAATGACAAGCGACAGGTCTGGAGGAAACCTGGCACTATCCCTATGGTGAAGCACGGTGGTGGCAGCATCATGCATGTGGGGATGTTTTTTAGCGGCAGGGACTGGGAGACTAGTCAGGATCAAGGAAAATATGAATGGAGCAAAGTACAGAGAGATCCTTGATGATAACCTGCTCAGGACTTCAGACAGGAGCAAAGGTTCACCTTCCAACAGGACAACAACCCTAAGCACACAGCCAAGACAATGCTGGAGTGGCTTCAGGACAAGTCTCTGAATGTCTTTGAGTGGCCCAGCCAGAGCCCGGACTTGAACCCAATCGAACATCTGGAGTGACCTGAAAATAGCTGTGCAGCAACGCTCCCCATCCAACCTGACAGAGCATGAGAGGATCTGCAGAGAAGAATGGGAGAAACATCCCAAATACAGGTGGGCCTAGCTTGTAGCGTCATACCCAAGAAGACTCAAGGCTGTAATCACTTCCAAAGGTGCTTCAACAACGTATTGAGTAAAGGGTCTGAACACTTATGTAAATGTCATATTTCCGTTTATTTTTATTTGCAACATTTTCTAAAAACCTGTTTTTGCTTTGTCATAATGGGGTATTTAAAAATATATATATTTTAGAATAAGGCTGTAATGTAGCAAAATGTGGAAAAAGTCAAAGGGTCTGGATACTTTCCGTATGCACTGAAGGGTGTAAACATGTTTTGATTCAAATCCTAGGCCTATTATATTGAATGTAGGCTACCCGTCCTGCGTGTGTTCATGTGTGTAAAATTGTCTCGGTTGACAGGGTAGGCTACCGGCAGTGCTGTAGGCCTACTGGAGGGTAAACGCAAGTAAATTCCATTTACCCACCTTTTTCAGAAAAATGCATTGAAAGTATAGGGAGCGTTGCTTTTTTCACCGTGACCGGCAATCAGAGTTTACCCATCTATGTTTTTTTTACCACAACATCTCTGGCTACCGGTAGGTCTATTAGAAGTTCATGGTAATACACATTGTAGCCTAGTCTGGTAAAGTTGACCATGTGTGTTAGGGTGACCATCCCAGTTTTCCCAGGACAGTTTCAGCCCCATGTCAGGTGTTCTGCCTTTTCAGGCTACTAAAAAAGGTACATTTGTCAGTTAATGTAGGCTAATGAATGGTAATCCCTGAATGTCATTAGGTGCACTTTTTGGTGTTTTGTAACAGATGTCTATTTCCATTGATCAAATGGAAAGTATACATGAAGTATGGATGCCGGTTATTTTGGAGTGGACGAACATGCACAGGTTCAAGTCCAAAAGATCACTATCTGACCACTTCTTCCATGGGCAAACATATGGAAAGTTTTATTTACATAAAATGGGATGCTGTCAAAAAGTGATTGAATTCAAATGGATTTTAATATGTTCAGAAAGCACCTCTTCATCAGTCACACAGACACACATGGCAGGTTCTATCCTTTTGGGGCCTCTAAGAGAGATTTGGTTGCCCCCTCACCTCACACATTTTGCCATGACTTATGCCATGTTAATGATATCTGAGTGAAAGTAACTAACAAAATCAATGGGGGCCCTCTGGAGGTCAGCGGCCCTGGGCATGTGCCCTGCATGCCTGGTTGGTATTTGGCCATGATTACTACAAGTTTAGATACCTGGATAGACTAATTTACCAATCTCAAAATGGTTAGCTGACATGACTAATTGAGTAACTGTCAGTGACTGACCTACTAAGAGAAGAATTGCTGACAAACTAATTTTGAAATTGCACCTTGTGTATTACACTATTCTAACTCTCAACAATAAATTGAGACCCGATAGATTCCCCCACCCCATTGCTTATGCCTGGATCTGGCCCTGCACACACACAGACACACACATTACACTGATCCACATCAGCAGTTAGAGGTAAACGGTTGGCTCTTACCGGTGGAAGGAGGGAATTGTCATTCTGTAATAATAGCTGCCGGAGTTCCTGTCTACTCAGCGTCTCAAGTTTATGCTCTCTCAAAACTCTGGAGTTGTGTTCAGAGTGCAGGACATGGCCAAAGCGGCATGTTCGTCTGGGAGTCAAAGTATCAATAAACAGGTCAATAAACATTCAGTTTGCTGAATTAATTCAACATCTAAACCCCATTGAATTTTTCAACACTGTTGCAGTTTCAAGTTTTGGCCTGAAATACCTCAAATGTAATAATAGTAATAACCAGTTGCAATGACACATTTAATGTGTAGGCACACAGTCTAACTTTGGGCGAGTTTGGTTTGCATGGCCTGGTGCCCTGGATAAGTTTAACCAGGCCATGCAAAACAAACTGTTCTACTTTAAGACTTCTCTGGTCCTATCGTTGCGTTTAGACAGGGAGCCCAATTCTGATATTTTTTCAATAATTGGTCCTCTGTCTAATCACATCAGCTCTAAAAAGATCAGATTAAGGAAATAAGTTCCGAATTTGATTGCCTGTCTAAACGCAGCCTATTTAGCCCATCTCGTATAAAACATATTTTATGCTTACCTTCCCCTACTATTCGTGCAGTCCCCAAATAGATACAATTTACATAGGTGTAAATCATTGCAGCCATCACATTGCTGAGCCTTGCAGCGTCTAACTTTCGTTTTTGCAATAATGCGTTCATTTCCTTTGGACACTGCTATAGAACATAAATCGTTTTCAACAAGTTTTTCAAGAGCGCAGATCATATCATACCCAATATCTGCCAGATCTGCATAGTCCAATGTTCCCTGATGATTGCAAATTACTTTTAATAACAATTGCTGAGCCATCTCGCAATGACTAAAGCGACTGTTTTTCCTGGTTTAGGACAGTGGACCACAGGATACCGCTACATCAAAGACAGTACAGTATGAAGATAGGCTAAAACTGCTCCTCCAATAGAAATCCCCGATCACACTCGGCGATGTCATGACGACGTTGGCTAGCAAAGCGCATATGCGTATATTTTTTTTTAGAAAAATAATTTTTGTTTTCATTTCACATTCAAATACAATTACAAAATCAGTGCATTATGTTGTACATAACATGTATTCATAAAAACAGTATCAAAAAGTAGTGTAACAATATAACAATAGCAAAACTCCTCAAAAAAGTGCAGTTCTGCAGAACCTGACCAGTGTTATTTCATTCAAGTTTAACATGTCTCTAACAATCTCTAAAAAACAATACAAATTATTCTATAAATACAAACATATACATATACCAAAGTGAACTCTGAATAAACCTCAGTGCATATGAAATATGTCTAAAGGCTTAGCCTACATTTTAATTATACTTATGTAATACAATTATATATAAGCTATAAAAACATTTACAATGAAGGGTAAATCCCTTTCCATCTCTGTTTCACTGTTACAATGCCCCACTTATCTATTTCGAATTGTATTCTCTTCCAAATGTCCTGTTTTATAAATTCAACTAATCCCGTCGGTGACCACTTGAGGGTGTCATTGACCGCACCACATCTGGCCTCCCAAAGTTTGGTCTTGATAAGGGACACCAGAGTCACTAATGCTAAATAATTGCACCCTTTCCACATTTTTTAGTTCAAGTTTGGCTACCCCTTCATAATCAATGTTTTTTTAAATCTCAAAAAATAGTTTAATTTTTCTCCAAACTAATTTGGCAAAAGAACATTCCCATAAAACATGGGGAATTGTTTCAATTGCAAAACAATTGTCCCTGGGACAAAATTTATTCATGGTCAAATTATGATCATATAATGTTGATCGGATCGGAAGACGTCTGTGTAAAACAAGCCAATTAAAATCTTTCAGTCTGTTGTCTAAACCTTTTAATTGTGTCCGTAGCCAGGTGGAAGGCGATATTGGTAATCTGTCTCTAGGACGACAATTTTCTATTAATTTCTCGTATAGCAATCTGTGGTTGGTTGCGCTTTCTTTTACTTTGCAGACAGGGGTTTTCTTTGCCCATTCCACTATTTTCTTAAAATGTAATGGGATAATTTCAGCTTTTGGCTTACTATTATCCCATTCCACCATGAACCTTAACGGTACTGACAGCCAGAATTTGATTAAACTGTTACATTTGTGTACAGAAGAAGACAAAAGACAACAAACGTTTGAATAAAACAACGCATCTAGCTTGAGAGGAATATGACGGAAATCCCTTCCACCAGCCTCTATAGGCTGGTATATCCGATCTCTACGGATGTACTCATATCCCCCCCAAAAGAAATTAAACAGTGCCCGTATGAAAGTTTTTCTGAGAGACACCGGCATGGGAAACACATATGCAAGGTGAAGTAATGAAGGCAGAATGTCCGCCTTCAGCACTAACACCTTCCCACTAAAAGATAGTCGCCTCGCTTTCCACAGTCCCAATCTTTTATTAAGAGATACTAGTTTTTCTTTCCAATTAAACATGTCATCTTTAATTTCATTTCCGAATGATATGCCGAGCACTACCATTGGTCCTGTGCACACAGTCAAACCACATAACTGATCAGTTCTCCATTTCCACTGTCCCATATACTTTATTTCTGTTTTATTCTTGTTTATCTTTGACCCAGAGGCAACAGAGAATTCATCAATGACTTTGATAGACTCTTTCAAGCTCAGGTCGTCTTGTAAATATAAAACTGTGTCGTACGCATATTGCGAAATTTTAAGAATATCCCCTCCGGGTAAACGGATGCCTTTGATGTTGTAATTTGTCCTAATTGCGCATGCGAAAGGTTCAATATATAAAACATACAATAGAGCAGATAGAGGGTCCCCCTGTCTGACACCTCGTAATTGCTTGATAACAGCTCCAATATTCCCATTAATATTTACCCTGCTACCCACATTATTATAAAGAATGTTTACCCATTTCATAAAATTATTTCCAAAACCAAATTTTCCCATAACTCTAAATAAAAACTCATGGCTTACCATGTCAAAGGCTTTTTCCTGGTCCAAATTCACAGTAATAGCGGGCAAGTGCCTTTCCTCTAAATATGCTTGAACGTCTCTCAATTCTCATCATTTTCCCATTTATCCTGCTGACTTTTAAACATGAAGTCTCGAGCTTTCTTTTCAAAAAAGGCATGCTGCTTTTTCTGCAGGATACATAATTTGTCTTTATCTAATACACCACCATTCAAATTACCTTGGATGTGTAGATCTTTTAGTTCATTCTGCAATTCATAAAAATCTTTGTGGGTATTACGTACTTTGTCTTTGCAAAAGTTCTGAATGAAAATCTTGATTCTTAATTTTGTGCTCTCCCACCACTCTATGACAGTAGAATAAAACGGTTTCATAGTTACACAACCCTGGAAAAAAGACCTAAATCTTGTCTCAAAAGTTGTCTCAAGTAAAATGCCGTTATTAATTTTCCAATACCCTTTCCCAAATTCAATTGTTTTTAATTCTACTGTCACGGACAGGCAGCTGTGGTCTGAATAGAATACCGGAGTGACGCGCGCAGAGGACACACCGAGTCCACGCGGAGCAAACAGATAATCTATTCGGCTCCTCGCGCCCCTGCTGTTTTCCCAAGTGAAACCTGTATCATCCGCATGCTCCACTCTATATGTATCAACCAAATTATATTTACCTATTAAACTTTTTACAAGATGCCCTCCTAGATTACCTCGGTCGTATGATACATTAAAATCTCCCCCCATAAACATCGCTTCTCGGCCTTTTGGCTAAGAACAAGAAAAAGATCGCGAGAAGTACCCGCGGGATCCACAAGGTGGTGCGATGTCGACATCGGCCACATCACAGTCAGCAGCCGCTGACCTGAAGAACACGCTGCGTTTTCAATGGACCGGAAAAGAGAGTTTGATGGAGAGATTTCGTTTTCTACAAATACAAATTTTATTTCACCACCTGGGCAGTGTTTGGCCTACGTTTTTACAACACTGTCTGCGATCATTGCTTTAAATACAACGTGTATAATATACACTGCTCAAAAAAATAAAGGGAACACTTAAACAACACAAAGTAACTCCAAGTCAATCACACTTCTGTGAAATCAAACTGTCCACTTAGGAAGCAACACTGATTGACAATAAATTTCACATGCTGTTGTGCAAATGGAATAGACAAAAGGTGGAAATTATAGGCAATTAGCAAGACACCCCCAATAAAGGAGTGGTTCTGCAGGTGGTGACCACAGACCACTTCTCAGTTCCTATGCTTCCTGGCTGATGTTTTGGTCACAAATGTGCATGTGTCTGCTCAAATGGTCAGAAACACACTCCATGAGGGTGGTATGAGGGCCCGACGTCCACAGGTGGGGGTTGTGCTTACAGCCCAACACCTTGCAGGACGTTTGGCATTTGCCAGAGAACACCAAGATTGGCAAATTCGCCACTGGCGCCCTGTGCTCTTCACAGATGAAAGCAGGTTCACACTGCACATGAGCACATGTGACAGACGTGACAGAGTCTGGAGACGCCGTGGAGAACGTTCTGCTGCCTGCAACATCCTCCAGCATGACCGGTTTGGCGGTGGGACAGTCATGGTGTGGGGTGGCATTTCTTTGTGGGGCCGCACAGCCCTCCATGTGCTCGCCACAGGTAGCCTGACTGCCATTAGGTACCGAGATGAGATCCTCAGACCCCTTGTGAGACCATATGCTGACACATGCACATTTGTGGCCTGCTGGAGGTCATTTGGAAGGGCGCAGGCAGTGCACCTCCTTGCACAAAGGCGGAGGTAGCGGTCCTGCTATTATCTGGGGGAGTGACGAGGTCCAGGAGGATCTGAAGGGCTGCACCAAAAACAGACACATTTTCACCGAGATCTCTCAGGCCATGGCCAACAAGGGCTACCTGAGGACAGCCGAACAGTGCCAGTCTAGAGTGAAGCGGCTAAAGGCCAACTTCCAATAAAATGCAAATGAATTACTTAAAAATCATACAATGAGATTTTCTGGATTTTTGTTTTAGATTCTGTCTCTCACAGTTGAAGTGTACCTATGATAAAAATTACAGACCTCTACATGCTTTGTAAGTAGGAAACACTTTTGCAGTGTCACGCTCTGACCCTAGTTATTGTGTTAATCCTTTGTTTTGTTGGTCAGGACGTGAGCTGGGTGGGCATTCTATGTGTTGTGTTTCTATGTTGGGTTTAATGTGCCTGATATTGTTCTCAATTAGAGGCAGGTGTTTGACGTTCCTCTGATTGAGAACCATATTTAAGGTAGGCTGTTCTCACTGTTTGTTGGTGGGTGATTGTCGCTGTGTCTGTGTTTATTGCACCACACGGTACTGTCTCGTCTCGTTCGTGCGTTCTTCATTTTATGTAGTTTGCATGTTCAGGTCAGTCTACGTTGTTTGTTTGTTATTTTGTATTTATCAAGTATAGTTCGGTTCAGTGTTCGTCTTGTCTAATAAATTCATGATGTCGACATACCTCGCTGCGTATTGGTCATCTGATCCTTCTCGCCTCTCCTCGTCTGAGGAGGAGGACGAAGTAGACAGTTGTTACATGCAGGTTATCAAATACTTGTTCTCCCCACTGTATATCAATAATAATATTTATATTCAGAACTATTCATTACTATATGTAATATTTATTTCATATACATGTTTTTATTCTATTTTTCAGAATCCAGAGGACAGTACATTGTGACTTCTCACAGGACAGAAAGTCACGATTGACTGTAAAACCAGCAGTAAACCAGCGGTGATGTCTACCTAGCCTGGTATCAACAGAACCCTGAAGGAGCTCCTAAACTCCTTATTTACTATACTACAACACTTCAGTCTGGGACTCCATCTAGATTCAGTGGCAGTGGAACTCATATTGACTTCACTCTGACCATCAGTGGAGTCCAGGCTGAAGATGCAGGAGATTACTACTGTCAGAGTTACCACAGTGGTGGAGTGTTCACACAGTGATACAGAGTCTGACAAAAACCTCCCTCAGTCAGACTGCACAGTGACTGTACTGCTACAGCTGGGACCTACTGCAGGTGCTGAGGGGAGGAGATGATCCAGTACAATGACACAGTGTGTAGTAGAGATGAACAACAATATCTTTTTCTGATAACTCAAAGCTGTTAGATCATATTCAGCCACTATCCCATGGGTTCTTTTTCTTGAGGTCATGGAGAACCGTATCTTCAAAAATCCTTCAAATCTAGTATCATACAAAACAGACTTCCTGATACCTTGACATTTAAAAAAAAAATGACTTCAGGCCCATTGGACATTGTATTATTAAGAAGTTGAGGAGATGCTGGGTTTCATGTACTGTAATGATGGTCTGATCAGAGACACAGGAGAGGAGGGAGGGAGCTGAACTCAGTCAGGAACAGAGTAGCAGTCCTGCACAGTGGAGCCCCTCTTCTCTCAGTATCAGTCCAGTAGTCCAGCAGTCCACATAGCTCCCTGCACTAACACAACTCTCCCTGCAGGGGGAGGTACATTACCATAAACAACAAAAAAATAAAGATATCTAGGCAAGCCAGATAAGAACAAATTCTAATTTACAATGACAGCCTACTCCAGCCAAACCCGGACGACGCTGGGCCAATTTTGCACCGCCCTATGGGATTCCCAATCATGGCCGGATGTGATTCAGTGATCACCGGGAGGTGGAAACTGACTGGTATTCCTCTTTTCCATAGATATCAATATTTTACCAGACCATATAACCGTAACACTAATCAACCATACCATACCATATTACCATAACACTAATCAACCATACCATATTACATTAACACTAATGAACCATACCATATTACCATAACACTAATCAACAATACCATATTACATTAACACTAATGAACCATACCATATTACCATAACACTAATCAACCATACCATATTACATTAACACTAATGAACCATACCATATTACCATAACACTAATCAACCATACCATATTACATTAACACTAATCAACCATACCATATTACATTAACACTAATGAACCATACCATATTACCATAACACTAATCAACCATACCATATTACCATAACACTAATCAACAATACCATATTACATTAACACTAATGAACCATACCATATTACCATAAAACGAATCAACCATACCATATTACCATAACACTAATCAACCATACCATATTACATAACACGATCAACCATTCCATATTACCATAACACTAATCAACCATACCATATTACCATAACACTAGTCAACAGACAAAGTGATATTCTGTATGTTCAGAAGTGACATTATCCAGTATTCATTATGGTATTGTCTTGCTAAACAACATTGATAGTGATCATATGTTATGGTACTTAAACCAATAATAGCATTGAATTTATGCACGTGATTTATTTTCAATATTCATATGGACTTCTAGGATTATTAGGTGACAATTGTGGGAGCAAGATCTTCAGGTTGTAACAGACTCTCAGTTCTAATCTGATGGATCCTTAGTGGTCTAGGTTGACTGAATAATGGTAGATGGGGTGCAGGCCAAAAGATTATTTGCATAGTGATGATGCTCTGCATAGACAGCACATGCTTCAGTGGTCTTGGAGTGTTTATATCCCTGTGAGTTTAACACTTCATGACTGAGAGCTGTCCTTCATGACAACAGAACTTCAACAATGACTTTTATCAGGTGCTTTGTGTGGATATTGATGCTCTTAATTCAGGGTAAGATTTTGTAATATCATGCTCTTAAATTTACTTTTTTATCGATGTATTACATCAAACTATTGCCTCTTCCCTGAGAGAATGACATTATTTAAAATTCAGACAAAACAAACACAGTTAAAAAAACTTAAAACGTCTCTGTTTCAGGATCCAGAGGACAGGTCACTGTGACTCAGACTCCTACAGAGAAAACTGTTCTCCCAGGACAGACAGTTATTATAAACTGTAAAACCAGTGTGACTGTATCAAATGCTTGTTCTGTATTCTGGAACACCTGTATGGCCTGGTACCACCAGAAACCCGGAGGAGCTCCTAAACTCCTTATTTACTGTGCTACAACCCTTCAGTCTGGGACTCCCTCTAGATTCAGTGGCAGTGGATCTGGGAGTGACTTCGCTCTAACCATCAGTGGAGTCCAGGCTAAAGATGCAGGAGATTACTACTGTCAGAGTTACCACGATGGTCCAGTGTTCACACAGGGATACAGAGCCGTACAAAAACCTCCCTCAGTCAGACTGCACAGTGACTGTACTGCTACAGCTGGGACCTACTGCAGGTGCTGAGGGGGAAGAGACAGTGACATGGAACACTGATCAGCGAGGAAACCTTGAATAAGGATAGAAAGCCTAATTTAAATCAGATGTTCTCCATCATCATGGTTGTGACTCGTTATATTCTTTATGATCTGAAAGATAATATAAAAGTTATTTGAGGTTTTGAAAACACAATACCTGTCCAAATGCAAAATAAGAAGTAAAACGAAAGATGTTATGACCTCAACATTACTTCAACGTTACAATCACTTCAGCCCCGAAAACAATTCCAAAAATGGAGCTCACAACCAAATTGAAATGGATTTGATCTCACAGCCTTCTTTTAACTATTTTCATGAGCAGGTTCCTGACTGTTAGATCTGTGAATGAGACATGATGCTGGGTTCAAACATGAGACACATGTACACTACATACACTATCTACATAAAGATTAATATCCATTTTATCTGTCATGAATTATATGGTGGCATATCTCCCGCCCCAAGTCCACCATAGAGGTTAAAACCAGCCCAGTCCAGGGTACTTCATGCAGTGAAACTGTTCAACTGCTAGACTGGTAGCTGTGAGAGTGAAACTGAGATTTGCATAGACAGGGCTGGGCTGTTCTGCTTGTCCCAGAATAGAGCAGTACTGTCACCATATTAGGAATTAACCGTTATAAATATATATATTATGGTTTATTATCAAATATCACAAATGATTATCATTGGTATTGGTGCTACAGTATAACAGGATCATTAAGTTGTAGAAATGATTGCAGAGTATTTGTTGGATCAGATGTCCTTTTAATTATGTTTGAGAACATGAGAGTAGCTATATGCTACAATGCTGAAATTATTGATCTAAATTAGTATGAAATGTTCTGCCTATTTATGAGATAGTGATGAATGAGGATTAATTGGGGTTATTTTTCAATCAAAATAAGCTTTATTTGAAATCAAGGGCAAGTACAACATAATCTCAAAATACTTAGTTTAGCACACAGCTCTACTCATATTATTCACTATTATACTGTAACATTCAGGTGTAAAACACTAATGTTTCCAGAACTAGCACCATGTGGGGACTCTCTAGCGCCCTACAATGGCTTCTCCTGACTCTAGACATTACATTGACTTTTCCGGACGGTTGCCAAATCACTGGTGTCCTCATGAGCGACCCTGCAGGTGTACACCTCTCCCTCTTCCCAGCGTGCCTTGCTCAGGGTCAGGGTGCTGCAGCGGCTGTAGCGTCCACCCTTCTCTTCTTCTGTGGTGGTCAGGACCCCGTCCTTCACCTCCGCCTCGTCCACCTCCCAGCTCACCATCGCCCCCTGGGGGGAGTAGCCACTCATCAGGCAGGCCAGTGTGGCCGAGCCCCCAGAGAGCTGCTCAGAGGCCGGGGGGAGCAGAGACACTGTGGGCCTGATAGAGAGACCAGCTGGAGGAGAGATGAAAGAGGAGGGTCAGCTACTACTACTACTGTATAATGGAATACATTAGGAGAGGAGTGGACAGGGGAGGGGTGGGGAGGAGAGGAGAGAGTCAATACACACGGGATAAACAACTAGCTACAGTATTGAGAACAGCTGACAACAACAAAACACTTCATTTATGAAGATAAAGGCAAAAATAAACTCTGAAAATATTTTGGGACAAAACAATCCGTCAGATAAATGTATGTTACATTCATGCTCTACAGTTTAACCCACTAAGAGCAACAAAACACTTGGAGGGGGTTTCCTCGACACAGATGAATCCTTGTCAAAGACTAAAACACACTTTAAATTAAGATTATCCATTGCGCTTGCTGTTTAGTCCAGGACTAGGAGGAATGTGTCCAGGAAACTGCCCCTAAGTCTACAAGGAAATGCAGTATATTCAGATTTTATAATCAGCTTTACTATTCACTGTGTAAATCTCCATATCAATTTTGTAAAATACTGAGACACAAGCCAAATGACCTCAAAATACTATTCAAAACTGTAGATGAGGTTAACCTTTAAACAACGTCAGCGTTAACGTCTACCATGAATACAATACAAAGTGTTGCTTATCTTATAGAAATAGTAGTTGCTACAATTAGACAGAAAAATTAGCTGACATGCAATAATGTATTTCAAAATGTGCTCTTTTAAATCACTAGTTAGAATAGTTATGGTTTTATTGCCAAACAATCTTGGTGGTATGTGAACAATTCTCTCACTTGGTGACTGCCATTTACCAATCTACCAAGGTGTCCATAGAGATCTCTAAAATGATATAGCCTGAATATATTTCCTCTGGAGAAGATGATAACATCTCATAACGTTGTTCAATAGCATGATTACATGTTGTTTTATGATAGAATACAAAAATGTACTTACTTTTCAGCACAAGTTTTGTGCCGCTTCCAAAAGTCCACCACAGTGATTCATGCTGGTGAAGTCGCCATACAAAAACCTCCTTCACACAAGACTGAGCAGCTTCACGCACAAAGCACTCTCAGTCCCACCCTGAATACTGAAGTACTAGTATAAAACAATACTGGCTAACAAAGGTAAAACGCAATAACTATGTCATAGTTTTTTCTGTATAAACAGACAGCAATTTCTGATAACCCATGATATATTCTGATCAACTGGCTTGTTGTTGTGTCAGGAAAGTAAATATCACATTAATCAGATAATATACTTGGCCAAAAGATCAAAGATTTCTGACGAAATTCGTTGTTACTGAGTTTTGCTTTTGTAGGGCAGAATAGGGACTGATAGCACTGAAGTACTAGCATAATACAATAAGGACTGATAGTACTGAAGTACTAAACTCAGCAAAAAAAGAAACGTCCCTTTTTCAGGACCCTGTCTTTCAAAGATAATTTGTAAAACTCCAAATAACTTCACAGATCTTCATTGTAAAGGGTTTAAACACTGTTTCCCATGCTTGCTCAATGAACCATAAACAATTAATGAACATGCACCAGTGGAACGGTCGTTAAGACACTAACAGCTTACAGACGGTAGGCAATTAAGGTCACAGTTCTGAAAACTTAGGACACTAGAGAGGCCTTTCTACTGACTCTGAAAAACACCAAAAGAAAGATGCCCAGGGTCCCTGCTCATCTGTGTGAACGAGCCTTAGGCATGCTGCAAGGAGACATGAGGACTGCAGATGTGGCCAGGGCCAGGACATTGCAATGTCTGTACTGTGAGACGCCTAAGACAGTGTTACAGGGAGACAGGACGGATAGCTGATTGTGGCAGACCACGTGTAACAACACCTGCACAGGATCGGTACATCCGAACATCACACCTGCGGGAAAGGTGCAGGACGGCAACAACAACTGCCCGAGTTGCACCAGGAACGAATAACCCCTCCATCAGTGCTCAGACTGTCCGCAATAGGCTGAGAGAGGCTGGACTGAGGGCTTGTAGGCATATTGTAAGGCAGGTCCCTACCAGACATCACCAGCAACAACGTCGCCTATGGGCACAAACCCACCATCGCTGGACCAGACAGGACTGGCAGAAAGCGCTCTTCCCTGACGAGTCGCGGTTGCCCGACAGGATGCTCTCAATGTGCATCTGTAAAAGTTTGTGAGGGTTTTAGGTGACAAGCCACATTTCATCAGTCTACTGAGGTTGAAGAGGCGCTGTTGTGCCTTCTTCCCCACGCTGTCTGTGTGGGTGGACCATTTCAGTTTGTCCGTAATGTGTTGGCCGAGGAACTTAAAACCTTCCACCTTCTCCACTACTGTCCTGTCAATGTGGATGGGGGTGCTCCCTCTGCTGTTTCCTGAAGTCTACGATCATCTCCTTTGTTTTGTTGACGTTGAGTGAGAGGTTGTTTCCCTGACACCACACCGCCAGGGCCCTCACCTCCTCCCTGTAGGTTGTCTCGTCGTTGTTGGTAATCTAGCCCACTACAGTTGTGTCGGCTGCAAACTTGATGATTTAGTTGGAGGCGTGCATGGCCACGCAGTCATGGGTGAACAGGGAGTACAGGAGGGGGCTGAGCACGCACCCTTGTGGGGCCCCAGTGTTGAGGATCAGCGAAGTGGATATTTTGTTCCCTACCTTCACCACCTGTGGGCGACCCGTCAGAAAGTCCAGGACCCAATTGCACAGGGCGGTGTTGAGACCCAGGACCTTAAGCTTAATGATGAGCTTGGAGGTCACTTTGGTGTTGAATGCTGAGCTGTAGTCAATGAACAGCATTCCTACAATGGTCCAGATGTTCAGATGGGATAGGGCAGTGTGCAGTGTGATGGCGATTGCATCATCTGTGGACCTGTTGGGGCGGTATGCAAACTGAAGTGGGTCTAAGGTGGAGGTTATTTGATCCTTGACTAGTTTCTCAAAGCAATTCATGATGACAGAAGTGAGTGCTATGGGGCGATAGTAATTTAGTTCAGTTATCTTTGACTTCTTTGGTACAGGAACAATGGTGGCCATCTTGAAGCATGTGGGGACAGCAGACTGCGATAGGGAGAGATTGAATATGTCTGTAAACACACCAGCCAACTGGTCTGCTTATGCTCTGATGCTAGGGATGCCGTCTGGGCCAGCAGCCTTTACTAGGGTTAACACGTTTAAATGTCTTACTCACGTCGGCCACGGAGAAGGAGAGGGGGGGCCCGCAGTCCTTGGTAGCGGGCCGCATCGGTGGCACTGTATTATCCTCAAAGTGGGCAAAGAAGGTGTTTAGCTTGTCTGGAAGCAAAATGTCAGTTTCCATGATGTGGCTGGTTTTCTTTTTGTAGTTCGTAATTGCCTGTAGACCCTGCCACATATGTCTCCTGTCTGGGCCGTTGAATTGCGACTGCATTTTGTCCCTATACCGACATTTCGCTTATTTGATTGCCTTGCAGAGGGAATAACTACACTGTTTATTTTCAGCCATATTCCCCGACCTCTTTCCATGGTTAAATACGGTGGTTCGCGCTTTCAGTTTTGCGCGAATATCCACGGTTTCTAGTTGGGGTAGGTTTTTATAGTCACAGTGGGTACAACATATCCAATGCACTTCCTAATAAACTCACTCACCGAGTCAGCGTATAAATCAATGTTATTGTCTGAGGCTTCCCGGAACATTTTCCAGTCCACGTGATCAAAACAATCTTGAAGCGTGGATTCCGATTGGTCAGACCAGCGTTGAATGGTTCTCGTCATGGGTACATCCTGTTTGAGTTTCTGCCTATAGGACGGTACAAGCAAGATGGAGTCGTGGTTGGATTTGCCGAAGGGAGGGCGAGGGAGGGGCTTGTATGCATCACAGAAGTTAGAGTAGCAGTGATCCAGAGTTTTGCGCGAGCGGGTACAACGGTCAATGTGCTGGTAGAATTTAGGTAGTGGTTCTGCTTGTCCCAGAGTAGAGGAGTACTGTCACCAGATGTTCAGCCTGTCCCCAGGGAGTTGGAAGTTGAGAAAACCCAGGGAAGCTACAGTGTAGACTACACATGGTTAAAAACCATAGCAGAAACAATTGAATAAAATCATTTTAGAAAATAAACATTTGAAATAGATAAGTTATGGAAATGTACTGTTTATCAGTGTGAGTTCTGAGAGCAGATCTTAGGTTTATCACTAAATATCACTAGTTATTATCACTGGTATTGATGCTCCAGTTTCAGTGTCAGGTGCCCTTTAAATCAAAATGTGTATGAAATGTGCTGCCTTCATTAGACAGTGTTCACAGGAATCATGATTAAAGTAACTCTTGCGGTTATATTTCAATTAAAACAAGCTGTATTTGAACTCCGAGGCAAGAAGACAATGCACAACTTAACCCCAAAATTTATTTAGCATACAGCACTACTAATATTATTCACTATTATACTGTAACATCAGCTCTAAAACACTAATATTTCCAGAACAGCACCATGTGGGGACTACAATTGCCTCTCCAGTCTCTAGACAAGTGACTTTCCCGGAAGGCAGCCGTATTCCCTGGTATAGTCGTGGGAGACCCTGCATGTGTACACCTCTCCCTCTTCCCAGCATGCCTTGCTCAGGGTTAGGGTGCTGTAGCGGCCACCCTCCTCTTTTTCTGTGGTGGTCAGGGCCCCCTCCTTCCCCTCCGCTCCGTCCACCTCCCAGTTCACCATCGCCCCCTGGGGGGAGTAGCCACTCAGCAGACAGGCCAGTGTGGCCGAGCCCCCAGAGAGCTGCTCAGAGGACAGGGGGAGCTGTAACGTTCGTCTTGCGGAGAGAGATTGGACCAAGGCGCAGCGGGCAATGAAGACATGAATGAATTTATTTAACAAGACGTAAACGAACACTAACACGAAAATATACTTGAAAAATTACAAAACAACAAAACGACGTAGACAGACCTGAACTTGAGCACTTACATAAACACGAAGAACGCACGAACAGGAACAGACTACACAAACGAAACAGTCCCGTGTGGTAACACATACAGACACGAGATACAATCACCCACAAACAAACAGTGAGAACATCCTATCTTAATATGGTTCTCAATCAGAGGAAATGTCAAACACCTGCCTCTAATTGAGAACCATATCAGGCAACCCATTTAAACAAACATAGAAACACATAACATAGAATGCCCACCCCAACTCACGCCCTGACCAACTAAACACATACAAAAATAAGAGAAAACAGGTCAGGAACGTGACAGGAGCAGAGTAAACCGATGCACTATATTATCTCATCAGGTATATGCTTAAACATTACAAAGCACAAATGATCATGACATGGGGCTCTATATCCACAGCCTATTAAGACTGAATGCATCTTATGTATGGTAAAATCAGCATCCAAAGAGTCAACGGTTTCCTTTTTCTTTTTTCTTTTTTCTTTTTATTTCACCTTTATTTAACCAGGTAGGCTAGTTGAGAACAAGTTCTCATTTGCAACTGCGACCTGGCCAAGATAAAGCATAGCAGTGTGAACAGACAACAACACAGAGTTACACATGGAGTAAACAATAAACAAGTCAATAACATGGTACGAAAAGAGAATCTATATACAATGTGAGCAAAAGGCATGAGGTAGGCAATACATCGAATAATTACAATTTAGCAGATTAACACTGGAGTGATAAATCATCAGATGATCATGTGCAAGAAGAGATACTGGTGTGCAAAAGAGCAGAAAAGTGAATAAATAAAAGCAGTATGGGGGTGAGGTAGGTAAATTGGGTGGGTAGTTTACAGATGGACAATGTACAGCTGCAGCGATCGGTTAGCTGCTCGGATAGCAGATTTTTAAAGTTGTTGAGGGAGATAAAAGTCTCCAACTTCAGAGATTTTTGCAATTTGTTCCAGTCGCAGGCAGCAGAGAACTGGAAGGAAAGGCGTCCAAATGAGGTTTTGGCTTTAGGGATGATCAGTGAGATACACCTGCTGGAGCGCGTGCTACGGGTGGGTGTAGCCATCGTGACCAGTGAACTGAGATAAGGCGGCACTTTACCTAGCATAGCCTTGTAGATGACCTGGAGCCAGTGGGTCTGACGACGAACATGTAGCGAGGGCCAGCCGACTAGGGCATACAGGTCGCAGTGGTGGGTCGTATAAGGTGCTTTAGTAACAAAACGGATGGCACTGTGATAAACTGCATCCAGTTTGCTGAGTAGAGTATTGGAAGCTATTTTGTAGATGACATCGCCGAAGTCGAGGATCGGTAGGATAGTCAGTTTTACTAGGGTAAGTTTGGCGGCGTGAGTGAAGGAGGCTTTGTTGCGGAATAGAAAGCCGACTCTAGATTTGATTTTGGATTGGAGATGTTTGATATGAGTCTGGAAGGAGAGTTTGCAGTCTAGCCAGACACCTAGGTACTTATAGATGTCCACATATTCTAGGTCGGAACCGTCCAGGGTGGTGATGCTAGTCGGGCGTGCGGGTGCAGGCAGCGAACGGTTGAAAAGCATGCATTTGGTTTTACTAGCATTTAAGAGCAGTTGGAGGCCACGGAAGGAGTGTTGTATGGCATTGAAGCTCATTTGGAGGTTAGATAGCACAGTGTTCTTATACACATTAACATGAGCATTTCAAATCTCACACCTGTGTTGCTTATATACTTTGTCCAAAGTAACCCCACTATGTACTCTAGCAAATGTCTTCCCCAACAAGTCAGCTTTTTCTTTAACATTTATTGACGCACAACCATAACTGGAATTCAAGTGGAGTTTCCTCTTTCAGTCATCTTCTTCAACATAGACCATACATCTGCCAGCTCAGTACCCCTGCCTATTGTAGAGCTGCACTGTCTCCATGAATTTCTCTTGACAGACTTTTTTATTTATTTTACCTTTATTTAACCAGGTAGGCCAGTTGAGAACAAGTTCTCATTTACAGCTGCTACCTGGCCAAGGTAAAGCAAAGCAGTGCGACTAAAACAACACATAAACATAGTTACACATAAACATAGTTACACATAAACAAACGTACAGTCAATAACACAAAAGAAAAGAAAAATAGAAAAATCTATATACAGTGTGTGCAAATGTAGAAGAGTAGGGAGGTAGGCAGTAAATAGGCCATAGAGGCAAAAATAATTACAATTTAGCATTAATACTGGAGTGATAGATGTGCAGATGATGATGTGCAAGTAGAGATACTGGGGTGCAAAAGAGCAAGAGGGTAAGCAATTATATGGGGATGAGGTAGTCGGGTGTGCATATACAGATTGGCTGTGTACAGGTACAGTGATTGGTAAGCTGCTTAGACAGCTCAAGTTTAAAGTTAGAGAGGGAGATATAAGACTCCAGCTTCAGAGATGTTTGCAATTTGTTCCAGTCATTGGCAGAAGAGAACTGGGAGGAAAGGCAGCCAAAGGAATTGTTGGCTTTGGGGATGACCAGTGCAATATACCTGCTGGAGTAAGTGCTACAGGTCGGTGTTGCTATGGTGACCAGTGAGCTGAGATAAGGTGGGGTTTTACCTAGCAAAGACTTATAGATGACCTGGAGCCAGTGGGTTTGTCGACGGATATGTAGTGAGGGCCAGCCAACGAGAGCATACAGGTTGCAGTGGTGGGTAGTATATGGGGCTTTAGTGATAAAACGGATGGCACTGTGATAGACTACATCCAGCTTGCTGAGTAGAGTGTTGTGGGCTATTTTGAAAAATGACATCGCCGAAGTCAAGGATCGGTAGGATAGTCAGTTTTACAAGGGTATGTTTGGCGAAATGAGTAAAGGATGCTTTGTTGCGAAATAGGAAGCCGATTCTAGATTTCATTTTGGATTGGAGATGCTTAATGTGAGTCTGGAAGGAGAGTTTACAGTCTAACCAGACACCTAGGTATTTGTAGTTGTTCACATATTCTAGGTCAGAACCGTCCAGAGTGGTGATGCTGGTCGGGTGGGTGGGTGCGGGCAGCAATCTGCTGAAGAGCATGCATTTAGTTTTACTAGCATTTAAAAGCAGTTGGAGGCCATGGAAGGAGTGTTGTATGGCATTGAAGCTCGTTTGGAGGTTTGTTAACACAGTGTCCAAAGAAGGGCCAGAAGTATACAGAATGGTGTCGTCTGCGTAGAGGTGGTTCAGAGAATCACCAGCAGCAAGAGCGACATCATTGATATATACAGAGAAAAGAGTCGGCCCGAGAATTAAACCCTGTGGCACCCCCATAGAGAATGCAAGAGGTCCGGACAACAGGCCCTCCGATTTGACACACTGAACTCTATCTGAGAAGTAGTTGGTGAACCAGGCGAGGCAGTCATTTGAGAAGCCAAGGCTATTGAGTCTACCGACAAGAATACGTTGATTGACAGAGTCGAAAGCCTTGGCCAGGTCGATGACGACGGCTGCACAGTACTGTCTTTTATTGATGGCGGTTATGATATCGTTTAGGACCTTGAGCGTGACTGAGGTGCACCCATGACCAGCTCGGAAACCAGATTGCATAGTGGAGAAGGTACGGTGGGATTCGAAATGGTCGGTGATCTGTTTATTAACTTGGCTTTCGAAGATTTTTAGAAAGGCAGGGCAGGATGGATATAGATGTAAAGCAGTTTGGGTCTAGAGTGTCTCCCACCTTTGAAGAGGGGGATGACAGCGGCAGCTTTCCAATCTTTGGGGATCTCAGACGATATGAAAGAGAGGTTGAATAGGCTAGTAATAGGGGTTGCAACAATTTCTGCTGATAATTTTAAAAAGAGAAGGTCCAGATTGTCTAGTTATTATTTGCACCTGTGCCTCATTTTCTCATTGTTCCTCAGTTCTTTGCTCTGTGTTTGTATGTTACCACCCAGCCCCAGCCATGCTGTGAACATTTATTTCTCTAGTTTGATTTTCCTGAGGTACTCTGGTTTTGTTCTTGTTTATTTTTGATTATTCTTTTGAGGTTTGTTTTTTTCCCTGCTGTTCTTACCACTTTGTGGATTTTCATTGTATCTTGGAGGATATTCATTTTTTCTCTTGGCATTACTTTTGACATTGTGGATTCATATTTTTTGCCTGAAGATCTTTTCCCTTTATTAAACCACCATCTCTAGTACTGCTGTGTCTGCCTCATCTTCTGGGTTCTGCCGACTATTAGTCACTGTTTCTCACACCGGGTCCTGACACTATCCTAACTGACTGAGAATATTGGTTTCTGACTTCCCTGAAAAGTTATCGCGGGGGCTATTCGATGCTAATGCATTACGCCACAGGATGTTTTTGTTCTGGTCAAGGGCAGTCAAGTCTGGGGTGAACCAAGGGCTATATCTGTTCTTAGTTCTACATTTTTTGAATGGGTCATGCTTATTTAAGATGGAGAGGAAAACACTTTTGAAGAGCAACCAGGCATCCTCTACTGACGGGATGAAGTCAATATCCTTCCAGGATACCCGAGCCAGGTCGATTAGAAAGGCCTGCTCGCAGAAGTGTTTTAGGGAGCGTTTGATAGTGATGAGGGGTGGTCGTTTGACCACGGACCCATTACGCACGCAGGCAATGAGGCAGTGATCGCAGAGATTCTGGTTGAAGACAGCAGAGGTGTATTTAGAGGGCAGGTTGGTCAGGATGATATCTAAGAGGGTGCCCATGGTTACGGATTTAGGGTTTTACCTGGTAGGTTCCTTGATGATTTGTGTGAGATTGAGGGCATCTAGATTAGATTGTGTTAAATGTTAAGCATTTTCCAGTTAGGTCACCAAACAGTACAAACTCTGAAGATAGATGGGGGATGAGCAACTCACATATGGTGTCCAGGGCACAACTGGAGGCTGAGGGGGGTCTATAACAAGCAGCAACGGTGAGAGACTTGTTTCTGGAAAGGTGCATTTTTTAAAGTAGAAGCTTGAATTGTTTGGGCACAGACCTGGATAGTAGGACACATCTCTAGGCAGTAGATTGCAACACAGCCCCCTTTGGCAGTTCTATCTTGTCGGAAAATGTTATAGTTAGGGATGGAAATTTCAGGAATTTTGGTGGCCTTCCTAAACCAGGATTCAGACATGGCTAGGACATCCAGGTTGGTTATGTTATACTGTTATACTCCAAATCAGTTATGTTATACTCACAGACACTATTTTAACTTCTCTAGGGTAGGGGGCAGCATTCGGGATTTTGGATGAAATGCATGCCAAAATTAAACTGCCTGCATCTCGGGCCCAAAATATATGATATGCATATAATGACATGCATATAACTGGTAGATTTGGATAGAAAACACTCTAAAGTTTCCAAAACTGTTAAAATAGTGTCTGTGAGTATAACAGAACTGATTTGGCAGGCAAAAACCTGAGAAAAATCCATTCAGGAAGTATTTCTTTTTTTGGTTTTGTAGTTTTCTATTCAATGCCAATACAGTATCCATTGACTTAGGACTCAAAATGCAGTTTCTATGCCTTCCACTAGATGTCAACAGTCTTAAAGCCTCAAACAAGGTTATGTGACAGAAGCCTACCGTCAATTAGACAATGACGAATTCTACCAATCTCTTACCTTCAACCCTACAGAGGACCTAAAAACTGATTTGAAAGGGATCCTCACAGAAGCTAAGGAAAATGGTTACATTTCAGACAATGAGTTCAAATTTCTTTTCAATGGCAGTCCGCGTATGGCTTCTTTTTACCTTCTTCCAAAAATCCACAAAAATCTTGAAAACCCACCAGGCAGACCAGTCATTAGTGGTAATGAAAGTCTGACAGAACCCATCTCTAAGTACATTGATTACTTTATTAAGCCTATTCTGACGTCACTCCCAGCCTATCTTCAAGATACCACAGATGTGTTGAACAAAATTAAGGAATTGAAGAATATAGGTACAGCTTCCTTTTTAGTCACCATGGATGTGGAGTCTCTATACACCACCATTGAGCATCAACAAGGTTTGGCAGCGATGCACCATTTCTTGAGTACCCGGCCTGAAACTGAGATGCCTCCTACAGAATTCATTGTATCACTGACTGAATGGACTCTTAACCATAACATCTTTATCTTCCAGGACCGTATTTTCAAACAGGTCAAAGGATGTGCCATGGGAGCTTGCTACAGCCCTTCCTACGCTGGTTTGTACTTGGGTAAATGGGAAAATGACTTCATTTTGGATCCTTCTAATAACCATTTCTTTGACCGGATTATATGGTGGGGACGCTATATTGATGATGTTTGCCTGTTTTGGTCCGGCTCAGAAGATGAACTTATTTCCTTCCACCAATACCTTAACAGCATTAACCCTAACATCAAACTAACTATGGAATACAGCAAGGATAACATTCATTTTTTGGACCTCGATATTAGTAAAAATGACAAAGGTTGTTTGCACACATCAATCTTTAGGAAGCCTACAGATGGGAATACCATTCTGAGGGCAGACAGCTTTCACCCCAAAAGGCTAAAAGAGAATATTCCATATGGCCAATTCCAAAGAGTCCGTAGAATTTGCGATCAGGAAACAGACTACAGTGTCAAATCTGCAGAATTGGAGAATCGCTTTTTGGATCGGGGCTACAGCGTTCAGGTCCTGAAAGATGCAGGTATAAGGGCTGGATTACTTGACAGAGAGAACTTGTTACGAAGAGGAGTGCCTCGTGATACATCAGAGAGAGTGTATTTTGTTACAAAATACAGCACTGAAGCAGAGAACATTAAAAGAATCATTAAAAATAATTGGGGAATCATCCAAAGTGATACGCTACTACGCCAAGTCTTTCCTGAACCACCAGTCATAAGCTTTAAGAGATGTCCTACCCTAAATGACAAATTAGTCCACAGTTATCTTCCGGGTGACTCTCAAAAAACTTGGCTTGACCACAAACCCAAGGGCTCTTTTAAATGTTACCAGTGCAACCATTGCAGTAATATTGCACAGAAAAAGTATTTTGTTGACACAGCTTCTAAAATGGAGTATTACCTCAAGCATTTTATTAACTGCAAAACCACTCATGTCATCTATAGACTGGAATGTCCACAGTGCAAGGTGTTCTACATTGGACGGACAAAGAGACGCCTTCAAGATCGTTTGGCGGAACACAAGTACGCCATACGGGTAGGCAATGTAGACTACCCCATGGCAAGGCACTACAAGTCCTTACACCATGGTAACCCTGCCTCCCTAAAAGCTATGGGTATTGATCATGTTCCGGCCTCTATTAGAAAAGGGGACCGTCTTAAACAGTTAAACCAAAGGGAAAGTTTTTGGATTTACAAACTACAGGCCACTAAGTACCCTGGTTTAAATGAAGATATGGATTTCTCACCTTTCCTGTAGGGTCGTGATGGGTCCATTTGCTGTCATCTAGTGGACATTTTGCTCAATTGCCCTCTAGCTATGTCTGGACTGTTGTTCATGTTTTGCTGTGGTCTGGAGTACTGTGGAATATATTGCTTTCTTGTTCTGGACACTTCTCCCAGTCATGGTTAGGGTTGGAACTGCCTCTCTGGGTGTTCTGATGCTTCTAGCTTGGAGTTGTATGCTCATGATAACATAGCTACAGTATTTCACCTTTTCATGTGTATATTATTGCTTACTAGGTGTGTCCAATTTGGTAACCACTCCCTCTTCTAATTAGGGCTAATTGGAAAAGCCTTTCAAAAGAGGACATTGTATTCTCTTTTTTCTGTACTCCCTGACGAAGGCCATGCAGCCGAAACGCGTCGGTTTTTAAACAACTTTGTTTCTATTGAACATGCCATACTAATAAAGGCATTTTAATTAATTATATGAAGAGTGCCTTGGTCCTCCTTTCTTTTTGATGACCAATTTACACCTTTTACCAAAGAGCACCTTCTATTTACCAAAATATACTATAGTGTACCTTAGTAGCGCTTCCCTTCCTCCTCTTTCTACTAGTTAAACAGCACTTGGGTGGTGCTTAGAGGAAGCAGCTCCACAGTTATTTCTTTCTGTGTTGTTTGAGGACATTTCACAACTCAAACTATGGATTTTACCCAAGAATCTACAAGATTTTCCTATTCCCATGAAGAGGGCCAAAGGATTATTACCACTACCTCATTGCTAGATGAGATGACTGCCACAGAGAATACTGGAATGGACTTAAACAAGGCTTACAGAGACTTGCAACACCTTATGGAGAAAGATACTAAACTTGACCTCAATTCTATCACCTTGTCTGACTATTGGAGGAAAGGCCTAATCCCCAGAGGACTCCGTATTATGAAGTTTCCAGCTAATGGAGCACAAGGTAAAACTGAATTTAAAGATAAATGGGAGGCTATTCTCAACAAGTGTTCTTTTGACCTAATGCTACTTCTAATAGAAGATTCTAAAAAGGACAGACAAGTAGTCCAAACAGAAATTGAAGAATTAAAAAGGAAAATTTCAGAACAGTGATATTTCTAACAAAGCACAATGTGATGAGATTTTGAAAGAGAAAGTAGACACATTCACTCTGACATTGAAGCAAGACAAGCTAAGAAAATTTAGAAGCGATGAAGTAGATTATAGAGATGGCAAGGTCTTTGCCTGGAGAAGACCAACACGCAAGAATTCAGAATCACATCTGCAGAGAAGGAAGCCTAGATCTGTTTCTTTCAACTTTACAAGCAGTGACGATGAGGATCACCCCAGACGCTCAGAGGCCAGCTCCTCCCTAGATTTTTTAGATCAGGAAGAGGAGCCACGCAGGTTCCTCAACAAGAGAGGGAGAGGACGCGGAAGAGGCCAACACGGAGGGGGAGGAAGAATTCAAGACTATCCAACCACACGGAGCAGGACCAGAACAAGGCTGTGATCAACATTTCTGGAGAACCCCTTTCTGATGATTGCATAAGGGTCTTGTCTAAAGGACTGTCCTTTGCCCCCACATATTCAACTAATGAATTTAATACAAAGATTGACCTATTTCGTTTCTACAGGAATCTACATCTGAAGGCCTGGTACAAGCAAAACATCTCTCCAACTACAGACGCCAGTGTCTCAGGTCAGGCAGTTACTGTTCCCTCAAAAACACCTTTTAAGCCCAAGTCCACTTTTTGTCCCATAGTCCAGAATGCCACACTAAATACATTTGCCAAGAAAGTTAATTTTGATGTGGAGAATCTGTTTAAGGGTAAAATTGATTCCAACAAAACACGACGTAATCTTTCTAAGACAGAGAGGGATGCAGTTGAATCATTGTCCAAAAATGAACGGATTGTAATTAAAAAAGCTGACAAAGGTGGTGCTACAGTAGTGTGGTGTAAAGACAAATATGTGACAGAAGCCTACCGTCAATTAGACAATGACGAATTCTACCAATCTCTTACCTTCAACCCTACAGAGGACCTAAAAACTGATTTGAAAGGGATCCTCACAGAAGCTAAGGAAAATGGTTACATTTCAGACAATGAGTTCAAATTTCTTTTCAATGGCAGTCCGCGTATGGCTTCTTTTTACCTTCTTCCAAAAATCCACAAAAATCTTGAAAACCCCCCAGGCAGACCAGTCATTAGTGGTAATGAAAGTCTGACAGAACCCATCTCTAAGTACATTGATTACTTTATTAAGTCTATTCTGACGTCACTCCCAGCCTATCTTCAAGATACCACAGATGTGTTGAACAAAATTAAGGAATTGAAGAATATAGGTACAGCTTCCTTTTTAGTCACCATGGATGTGGAGTCTCTATACACCACCATTGAGCATCAACAAGGTTTGGCAGCGATGCACCATTTCTTGAGTACCCGGCCTGAAACTGAGATGCCTCCTACAGAATTCATTGTATCACTGACTGAATGGACTCTTAACCATAACATCTTTATCTTCCAGGACCGTATTTTCAAACAGGTCAAAGGATGTGCCATGGGAGCTTGCTACAGCCCTTCCTACGCTGGTTTGTACTTGGGTAAATGGGAAAATGACTTCATTTTGGATCCTTCTAATAACCATTTCTTTGACCGGATTATATGGTGGGGACGCTATATTGATGATGTTTGCCTGTTTTGGTCCGGCTCAGAAGATGAACTTATTTCCTTCCACCAATACCTTAACAGCATTAACCCTAACATCAAACTAACTATGGAATACAGCAAGGATAACATTCATTTTTTGGACCTCGATATTAGTAAAAATGACAAAGGTTGTTTGCACACATCAATCTTTAGGAAGCCTACAGATGGGAATACCATTCTGAGGGCAGACAGCTTTCACCCCAAAAGGCTAAAAGAGAATATTCCATATGGCCAATTCCAAAGAGTCCGTAGAATTTGCGATCAGGAAACAGACTACAGTGTCAAATCTGCAGAATTGGAGAATCGCTTTTTGGATCGGGGCTACAGCGTTCAGGTCCTGAAAGATGCAGGTATAAGGGCTGGATTACTTGACAGAGAGAACTTGTTACGAAGAGGAGTGCCTCGTGATACATCAGAGAGAGTGTATTTTGTTACAAAATACAGCACTGAAGCAGAGAACATTAAAAGAATCATTAAAAATAATTGGGGAATCATCCAAAGTGATACGCTACTACGCCAAGTCTTTCCTGAACCACCAGTCATAAGCTTTAAGAGATGTCCTACCCTAAATGACAAATTAGTCCACAGTTATCTTCCGGGTGACTCTCAAAAAACTTGGCTTGACCACAAACCCAAGGGCTCTTTTAAATGTTACCAGTGCAACCATTGCAGTAATATTGCACAGAAAAAGTATTTTGTTGACACAGCTTCTAAAATGGAGTATTACCTCAAGCATTTTATTAACTGCAAAACCACTCATGTCATCTATAGACTGGAATGTCCACAGTGCAAGGTGTTCTACATTGGACGGACAAAGAGACGCCTTCAAGATCGTTTGGCGGAACACAAGTACGCCATACGGGTAGGCAATGTAGACTACCCCATGGCAAGGCACTACAAGTCCTTACACCATGGTAACCCTGCCTCCCTACAAGCTATGGGTATTGATCATGTTCCGGCCTCTATTAGAAAAGGGGACCGTCTTAAACAGTTAAACCAAAGGGAAAGTTTTTGGATTTACAAACTACAGGCCACTAAGTACCCTGGTTTAAATGAAGATATGGATTTCTCACCCTTCCTGTAGGGTCGTGATGGGTCCATTTGCTGTCATCTAGTGGACATTTTGCTCAATTGCCCTCTAGCTATGTTTGGACTGTTGTTCATGTTTTGCTGTGGTCTGGAGTACTGTGGAATATATTGCTTTCTTGTTCTGGACACTTCTCCCAGTCATGGTTAGGGTTGGAACTGCCTCTCTGGGTGTTCTGATGCTTCTAGCTTGGAGTTGTATGCTCATGATAACATAGCTACAGTATTTCACCTTTTCATGTGTATATTATTGCTTACTAGGTGTGTCCAATTTGGTAACCACTCCCTCTTCTAATTAGGGCTAATTGGAAAAGCCTTTCAAAAGAGGACATTGTATTCTCTTTTTTCTGTACTCCCTGACGAAGGCCATGCAGCCGAAACGCGTCGGTTTTTAAACAACTTTGTTTCTATTGAACATGCATACTAATAAAGGCATTTTAATTAATTATATGAAGAGTGCCTTGGTCCTCCTTTCTTTTTGATGACCAATTTACACCTTTTACCAAAGAGCACCTTCTATTTACCAAAATATACTATAGTGTACCTTAGTAGCGCTTCCCTTCCTCCTCTTTCTACTAGGTTCTAAAGACTGTTGACATCTAGTGGAAGCCTTAGGAAGTGCAATATGACTCCAGAGACACTTTATATTCGATAGGCAATGACTTGAAAAACTACAAACCTCAGATTTCCCACTTCCTGGTTGGATTTGTTTCTCAGGTTTTTCCCTGCCATATGAGTTCTGTTATACTCACAGACATCATTCAAACAGTTTTAGAAACTTCAGAGTGTTTTCCATCCAAATCTACTAATTATATGCACATTCTAGCTTTTGGGCCTGAGAAGTAGGCAGTTTATTATTACTCATTACTCTGGGCACCTTATTTATCCAAGCTACTCAATACTGCCCCCCAGTCCCAAAGAAGTTTAACAAGCATGAAACCAATGATTTTACGGTTGTCAACAAGTCAACAAATGAGAGCGCCTGGGGAATGGGAGTGATGCTGGGGACTGCAGGGCCTTATACCAAAGAAGAAGATCTCTCCCAGTATGGTCCATGAAATTCTGTGAGTTGAACACTTCATGACTGAGAGCTGTCATTCATGACAACAGAACCCACATCAACAATTACTTTTATCACCATCTTCATCTGGACACTTTCCCTCACTTTCCCTCAAAATATTTTGAACTCAGACATTACACACATGTCCGTAACAACAGAATTAGGAATTAGAATTTGATGTCAGTAACTGTCAATGCCTGTCTTTAGTAATACCCATCTTTATTTCATCTATTACATGCTGGTTTATTCATTGTAAGAATGTCCCCCTCCTTGAATCCATCGCAGAGGTTACAGTAAAGCTAGTCCACCATCTCACATCTGTCCCAGTCCAGGCTGTGAAACTGAAACTAGATTGGTAGCAGTGGGAGTGAAACAGATTTACATAGACATGGCTGGGTGGTTCTGTGTGTCCCAGAATAGAGCAGCACTGTCAACAGATGTTCACTTTGTCCCAGGGGGTTGGAGGTAGAGATGACTGTCACTACACTATATTGCAGCGTTTCCTAAACTCATTCCTTGGGATCCCAAGGTTTGCACTTTTTTGTTTTTTGCCCTAGCTTTACACAGCTGATAAAAATAATGAACTAATCATCGGGCTTTGATAATCAGCTATGTAGTGTTAGGGAAAAAACGAAACATGCACCCATTGGGATTCCAAGGACTGAGTTTGCAAAACGCTGCTATATCTTGAAGTAGTGGCACTTGTAATATTTGTAATTTTTAAAAATGTATTTAGCTTCGAATCACAACCTATAACACACGTGAGAGTCCAAGATATCAGTTGACCGTTTGATAGTTCTTATTTAAATACTGTAAAGTCTGTCAAGTCGAGCAGGTCTGACACAGACTCAGTATCCTGATGAGTAAAGACAGTCATCAACTACTATCATGGCAGAGCCTCTTCTATTATATCATAGCATATTGAGATGGTATTAATTACTGGTCAATGATGATGTTAAGTGAGAATGAGGTTTGGATTGCAAAAATACATCTTTATTTGATTCCATTATTACATAGTTGAAGCATCAAAGCAAACATGATAGTGAATAAAACAGATCACATCAAATCTAAAACGAACAAAATCCATACAGAATGGATTGTTACATGAACTCAAGCCAAGCCCCCTGTTTGTCTATACGAGAGTGATCACTAAATCAGAGAATGACTGATCTTAGAACAAAGCAAGTCAAAGCAGAGGAACCAGCATCCTATCTCTACAGGGTGTGTGACTGATGGGTCCTCCCCAGAACAGTCAGCCCTCCTCAGGGTCTTGGTGACTGTAGGCTGGGAGATCTGGTGGGCCTCACAGGTCACCTCTCCTGCCTTGGTCCACTCCTGGGCAGTGAGAGTCAGGGTGCTGCTCCAGCTGTACAAACCGTCCTTCTCCAGGACCCTGGGACTGGCCTCCTGGATCTTGCTAGTCCCGTCCACTTTCCAGTTCATGGTCCAGTCTGAGGGGAAGCCCTTGTTGGCCAGACACGTCAGTGTGGCTGTTGTTGTACTGGACAGCTCCTCACTAGATGGGGGCAGGACGGTGAGGGTGGGAGCACTGTTACCTGGAACAAACAGAACACATCAATTACGTCAAAGAAAACACTTTGGAAATTACTTATAAAACTGTATATGAATATAGTTAGATTGCTAAAGGATTTGAAGAAAACACAAACAGTAATATTATATAATGCAGAGTACAAGTATACAAGTAGAAAGCATTCAAGTATGCACCTACTGGGTAAAACTGGTTGAATCAACGTTGTTTCCACATCATTTCAACCCCAAAAATATATGTGATGACATTGAATCAACATGGAAAACTGATTGGCTTTGCCAAAAGTCGTCAAAGTAAAGGCAGTTCGTTTTTTTTAACCCGACTTTTAACCTAAATCCAATGACATTTTTGGTTGATTTCACATTGATTTTACTTTAGTTTATAACTAAAACAAATGTACATCAAAACTAAACGTTGAAATGACGTCTTTGCCCAGTGGGAAGTGTTTAACTCTACCATTACTAGTCATACAGATATTTTTTTAGGAATGTATCTGATCAGAATACCCTCATATACAGAATCCACATTAGCAGTGTAGGCTATCATGAGACGACTACAATAAGAGATACTATAGTTATCATACCAGAATAAGAGTAATATAGTCTGCAATCATACAAATCAAACATGCAAATAAATGCCTACAATTTAACAATGCGATTCAATAAACTGTTGAAACAAGGCACAGTCATAGAAATATAGAACAATATTTTTGGGAAAGTAAAATATCTCAAATGGAAATCTTTTAATAGAGATGAAAGAGTAAAAAAAAATGGAATCAGACAAACATCAAGAAACTTACTTCCAACATCAAGTCTGGTGCCACTACCAAAAGTGCACCACAGTGATACAATCCCTATTACTGCTGGTACAAAACCTCCTACTCATTGGGCAAGTTGAACACTTAATATATTTTTTTAAATAAATCATGTACTCATATGAATACTTGCCAAATATAACGTTTGATTCTTTATTTAAAATCGTTTTTTGATTAAAAAAAAATTGTTTTATAATAAAATATATTGTTATTAAAAATAAGAATTGTTCAACATGTCACAGAATTTACAGATACATTTGAGTACTATCAAAAAGTGAAAAAAGTTCTTAATTTTGGTGTTGACTTACTTCCAACATCTAGTCTGGTGCCGCTACCAAAAGTACACCACAGTGATACAATCCCTATTACCACTCGTACAAAAACTTCTCTGTGATGTGATGCTGCAGCTTTAACAGTGAAGATCACTCATTCAGAATCATAATCAACACAAATACCATTTTACAACACGAATACCATTTAACAAGGTACAAGAAACACTTCATATGAGCTAGTTCTCATCCGCCCCAGGAAAGAACTTGTAGCAATAACTGCAGATATCCAACAGATGTTTAATTGCTTCGTTGTGAGAGAAGATCACAGATATAACCTGCGATTTTTATGGTACAGAGACAATGACATGCCAAAAGGCATAATTGAGTACAGGATGAAGGTCCACGTCTTCGGTAACAGCACATCTCCGGCCGTCGCCATCTACAGGCTCAGTCGAGCCACTCAAGAAGGTGAGCAATACCACGTAGCAGACACTCAACAGTTTGTGGAGAGAGATTTCTATGTGGATGATGGGCTCAAGTCTCTGCCCACAGAACACAGTCACGCCGACCAAGCTTGGTTCAGTTTCCCAGCTCAGTACATCAATGTTTACGGGACCAGCGTTCTGTGACAAACCTAACCAAGCTCACCCAGAGACTCAAGTTCCCTTCGAAGAGGTCAGTCCAGACTTGGATGGTGAAACCCGTCCCGCAGGTGACAAGCTACATCACTCAAGTCAAAGACAAACCACTTACCTCAGAGCACTTCAAACGCTTCTCCTCCTGGAAATCCCTACTGAGAGCTGTCACATTCATCATCCAAGTTGCTTGCACTCTCAAGCCAGACCCAACGGGCCAGCCGAACAAACGCAGAGGTTGGTATCAGTGCAGCAAACTCCACACTCCAACAGAGCTGTCTCAAACCAAAAATCTAATCATCAGGTCAGTTCAAAGAGAAGCCTATCCTGAGGTGTTCACTGCACACAAAGTGAAAATAAACATTTCTAAGAGCAGTTCATTTTCAAAGCTGAATTGCATCTCGGATGAAGGTCTCATCAAAGTAGGAGTCCGTCTAAAGCATGCATGGCTGAACAGTGGCGAGAATAATCCACTTATCCTACCAAGACACAGCTACATCTCCACACTGCTAGTACGGTACTACCACGAGCAGGTGAAACACCAAGGCCACCACTTCACAGAAGGAGCCGCTCATCAGCTCTGTCCTACACATGTGCTTCACATGCCAGAAAATCTGTGGGAAACAGGAAGAACAGAAAATGGCAGACATGCCACCCGAACGCCTCAGCACATCCCCTCCCTTCACGTATATGGGCTTGGATGTCTTTGTCCCTTGGACAGTCACTGCTCGCCATACCAGAGGAGGTCAAGCTCAAAGCAAATGCTCGGCAGTGCTCTTCATCTACATGAGCACTCGGGCAGTGCACATTGAAGTCATAAAGTCCATGGACACCTCCAGCTGCATCAACGCCCTCAGGAGGTTCTTCGCCATTCGTGGACTAGCAAAAAAGCTAAGATCAGATTGTGGAACAAACTTCATAGGAGCCTGTAAGGAGTTGGAACTGTCGTGGAAAATCATCTCAGAAATATAACGCTTTATCAGAACTTGTGAAATCAAAACATGCTTTTATTTACAATTGTATAACCATCTGGAATGTCCCGCGGAACACACACCCTCCCAGAGCACTGGTTCGCTCTTTATACCCAAATAGCATATGAGTCCACCCCATATGCAAATAAGCATACTTCCCCTAATTCTTCCTACCATCATTATCTTTTTAGTTCAGGCTTCCTGCTTGTTCACGCATACTAACGCCCATTATCTGCTTTCAGTTAAATTATAATAGTGGCCAGACCCTCTTATCCCAGTGTGTCAACAAACTCTTTTTCCCTTCCCTTCACCACTAAATCAATGCACTCTTTGTTCTGTTCCCCCTATCCTTAGGGTATCCAATTGCTTTTAGGCGCCTAGGTGTCTGACACATACGTAGTGGAATGGGTAGACCATAAATCTAGTGTGTCAAAGCTTTTTCCATACATGCACTTTAAAGCACGTATGACTTTGGCCATCTGCTAATCTTTGGTTTCCTGTATTTACCAGAATGGCAAATGCACTCACATCTGCCTTCTTCTCCTATTTTCTAGTGTACTCCTGTCTATTGTTTAATAGTGTGATATCTACCTACATATGTATCAATTACTCCTACATAATTCGGAAACGAGCAGTGTCAGAGGTCTAGAGCTACCTAAGTGAACAAGGTTGCACATGGGAATTCAACCCTCCTCACTCTTCACACATGGGAGGTGCCTAGGAGAGCATGATTGGAGTGGCACACATAATCCTTGACTCCATGCTGCTACAGAACAAGTCTCCTTTCACATTAAGTTCTGTGCACCCTGAGGTCAAAGACATAATCAATGCCAGACCTCTAGTTCCTGTCTCCACCGATCCAGACTCACCATTCATCCTGATTACCGCTATGCTGCTTACCCAAAAGTTTGGGGCACCACCTCCTCCCAGAGACTTCACTGACAAAGACCTTGAGTTGTGAGCCGTGAGTACCTCCCTGCCGACGCAAGTGGACTGAAGCTCACCGCAACCTACAAGAGGGGGATCTCATGCTCTTAAAAGACAATCAGTTAACTCGCAACGAGTGGCCCATGGCACTGGTCACTTCCACCTTCACCAGCAGTGACAGTAATGTGTGCAAAGTGGAACTGAAGATTACTGCTCAGGGGACCACTAAGAAGTTTCTGAGACCCGCCTCAGAGGTCATACTCCTTTTAGCCATGGAAGATTGAAGGTTTGCTAGTCTTTGAGGTATGTGTGTAACATTAATTAATAGTGGCCTCTTTCAGACGCCAGTATTCTGCCTTTTGGTAAGCACCTTTTGATTTGGCGCCATCCAGTGGCTGTTTTGTGTAGTCGCAGCTAACGTGTACTAAGCTGTGCTACTTCCTTGTTGGTGGTAAAACAGGAAGCATAAAATTATGCAGTTCAGCCTCATTGTTAGAAAAGAGTGATGTAATACTGCTGTTTATCTTCTGCCATCCTTCTTGTTAAGCCTTCATAAAGCATTGCCTTTTACACCATTTCAACTATAAAACTAGAGGTTTACGGAAAGTTTGGCTGGCTGTCAAATTATGGTTGCATATACCTTAAGGAGGACAGTACACATGGACATGAGTGTTTATTGCGGTATCAACCGATATATTGACAATAAAACGAA
This sequence comes from Salvelinus fontinalis, assembly GCF_029448725.1. Taxonomy (NCBI): domain Eukaryota; kingdom Metazoa; phylum Chordata; class Actinopteri; order Salmoniformes; family Salmonidae; genus Salvelinus; species Salvelinus fontinalis. Next base: position 15,778,817 of record NC_074703.1, on the reverse strand, counting down.
ACTCCTGATCCACTCTATTAGAACTCGCACCTCTTGAATTACATTTCAATTCAGTGGCAATGAATCTAGCAGTGACTTCACTCTGACCGTCAGTGGTGTCCAGGCTGAAGATACAAGAGATTACTACCATCAGAGTTTACACCTTCCCAAGGGTAAACATGTGTTCCACAGTGATACAGAGACATCCATAACCTCCCTCAGTCAGACTGCACAGTGACTGCATTGCTACAGCTGGAACCTGCTGCAGGTGCTGAGGGGGAGGACTGAACCAGTGATAGTGTTAGTAACTAGACTAGTGATGGTGTTCAGGACTAGACCAGTGATAGTGTTGAGCACTAGACAAGTGGTAGTGTTAGGGACTAGACAAGTGATAGTGTTGAGGACTAGACCAGTGATAGTGTTAGGGACTAGACCAGTGATAGTGTTGAGGACTAGACCAGTGATAGTGTTGAGCACTAGACAAGTGGTAGTGTTAGGGACTAGACCAGGGATAGTGCTATGGACTAGACCAGTGATAGTGTTGAGGACTAGATCAGTGACAGTGTTGAGCACTAGACAAGTGGTAGTGTTAGGGACTAGACCAGCGATAGTGTTATGGACAAGACAAGTGATAGTGTTGAGGACTAAACCTGTAATAGTGTGGAGGACCAGACTACAGTCTAGAGTATCATTGGTTCCCTTTATTAGTTGACCGACCAACACCTCAAACTGAAAACAGTCACAGAATGGATGATATACACCGCTCTTTCAATGACAGACTGATCAGATGAATACAGGTGAAAAATATGATCCCTTATTGATGTCACTTGTTAAATCTACTTCAATAAAGGCAGATGAAGGGGAGGAGACAGGTTATAGAAGGATTTTTAAGACTTGAGACAAGTAATACATGGTTTGTGTATGTATGGGTTGAGACAAAATATTGAAGTGCATTTGACCAAGGTATGGTAGTAGGTGCCAGGCACACCGGTTTGAGTGTGCCAAGAACTTCAACGTTGTTGGGTTTTTCATGCTCAACAGTTTCCAGTGTGTATCAAGAATGGTCCACCACCCAAAGGACATCTAGCCAACGGCAGGCCAGTGGTCAAAAATCTGTCATTGATGAAAGAGGAGAAAGGAGGCTGACATGAATTGTGCAGAGCAACAGATGAGCTACAGTTAGTTAACAGTCCAGTACAACATTGGTGACCAAAGACCCATAAAAGAATACACAACTCGTCGTAACTTGACATGAATGCAGTATGTCAGCCGACATCCTGAGTTCCACTTCTTCAGCAAAAAACAAGAAACTGAGGTTGCAGTGGGAATGAAAACACTAGACACTGGAGAATTTGAAAAATATTGCTTGTTCTGATTAATCCCGGTTCCTGCTGTTTCACGCTGACTGGAGAACTAGGATATGGACAAAACCACATGAGTACATGCATCCAAAATGCAGTGTCAACATTGGTGGTGTGATGGTGTGGGGTGTGTTTTCATGGCACACATTGGGCCCCTTTTATAAAAGTGGAGCAATGTTTGAATGCCACACGATATCTGAACATTATTACCAATGCGGTGCATCCCTTCATGACAGCAGTGTATCGATCTGCAAATGGTTTTTTCGACAGGATGATGCCTCATGCCACAAGGCTAGGATTGTCCATGAATGGCTCCACGAACATGACAGTGAATTCAGCTTGCTGCAGTGGCCTGCCAAGTCACCAGATCTCAATCCAAATGACCATCTGTGGGATGAGATGGAATGAGCAACTTAAAGTATAGATCCACTACCACCCAACTTGACACAACTGTGGTAAGAATTGTAGTCAACATGTTACTGTGGGATATCTTTCTCTCAATGTGTTTTAACCTATATCTTGGTTCACCGAAACACTGAGGTTTGTGTTGTTACCAGCTTTAACTACTGGGGGGAGACTGTGAACAAATCCTATTTTTATCCTCAACATGTCTTGACGATAAACCACTAGAATTCTGAAAGCACAGGCACCTAATTCTTGCTTAGTCATAAGTTATTGTTATATACCACGGTGAGATAGCCGTTGCAACAAATCCTGTTCTCAGCATTGATGGTGTTCGTTGTTCATAGGAATCAAATAAAATAAAATAAAATGTATTTATATAGCCCTTCTTACATCAGCTGATATCTCAAAGTGCTGTACAGAAACCCAGCCTGAAACCTCAAACAGCAAGCAATGCAGGTGTAGAAGCACGGGGGCTAGGAACAACTCCCTAGAAAGGCCAAAACCTAGGAAGAAACCTGGAGAAGAACCAGGCTATGAGGGGTGGCCAGTCCTGTCCTGGCTGTGCCGGGTGGAGATTATAACAGAACATGGCCAAGATGTTCAAATGTTCATAAATGACCAGCATGGTCAAATAATAATAATCACAGTAGTTGTCGAGGGTGCAACAAGTCAGCACCTCGGGAATAAATGTCAGTTGGCTTTTCATAGCCGATCATTAAGAGTATCTCTACCGCTCCTGCTGTCTCTAGAGTGTTGAAAGCAGCAGGTCTGGGACAGGTAGCACGTCCGGTGAACAGGTCAGGTTTCCATAGCCGCAGGAAGACTATTTGCATAGAGAGGATACTTTGCATTGGCAGCACATGCTTCAGTGCTCTGGGAGTGTTTATAGCCCTGTGAGTTTAACACTTCATGACTGAGAGCTGTCCTTCATGACAACAGAACCCACAACAACCATGACTTTTATCCCCATCTTCATCTGGATACTTGCCCTCTGCTTTCAAGGTGAGAATTGTATTTGCTTGGTTTTATGTTACTATTTTGGTTTACTGAAACGATTATATGATTTACACACTAAAATGTGTTAAAGGATTAAAGGAGGTACTTGCTAATTGGTTGAAGTATGTTTTTCAGAATCCAGAGGACAGTACACTTTGACTCAGACTCCTGCAGTGAAATCTGTTCTCCCAGGACAGACAGTCTCTCTGAACTGTAAAACCAGCAGTAATGTTTACAACAATAACGTTTTAGCCTGGTACCTACAGAAACCTGGAGGAGCTCCTAAACTCCTTATTTACTCTGCTACAACACTTCAGTCTGGGACTCCATCTAGATTCAGTGGCAGTGGATCTGGGAGTGACTTCACTCTGACCATCAGTGGAGTCCAGGCTGAAGATGCAGGAGATTACTACTGTCAGAGTTTACACTACCCCAACAGTGTCTGGGTGTTCACACAGTGATACAGAGCCATACAAAAACCTCCCTCAGTCAGACTGCACAGTGACTGTACTGCTACAGATGGGACCTACTGCAGGTGCGGAGGGGGAAGAGACAGTGATATGGAACACTGCCTGAACTAAAATACACTGAGCTAAATATAACAGTGACTCTGACAATATGTCAGCTCCTCCACCCTCATGCTAAAGCATTCCTTAACTGATAACACTCACAGGTCCAGACTACATAAATATTACTTCCCTGCTGCTATGGCCAACAAATGTTTTCATAACATGTCACACGATAAGTTGAATGGACTCCATCTATATGCAATAGTAATGTCTCACATCATTTCAGAGTAATTAACCCAGCCTCTGTAAGGTATGTCAGTCTGTTAGTGAATTTCAAGCTAAGATTCAACCATATTTACTGAGATAAACATGATTATAACTCCCTAAAATGTCCTGTGGTTCTGTCAAGTTAAAAAGTCTCTCCTGGCAAGCCTTCTGTACCTTCCCAGCATTTCATTGAGCCCAGATGAGGCTTGTTTACCAATGAAGACCATGACCACAATGAACCTCAAACTTAATTAATTGCTAATCACTAATGCAAAAAGTCTGTTTGCATGGAGAGCACATGCTTCAGTGCTCTGGGAGTGTTTATATCCTTGTGAGTTTAACACTTCATGACTGATAGCTGTCCTTCATGACAGCAGAACCCACAACAACCATGACAAGTATCACCATCATCATCTGGATATTTGCCATCTTACTCCAAGGTAATATATTTGACAGAAAATGACCCGGATAATAGAAATAAATATATAATCCCATTACAGTTTTAGTGAATATGCTAAATTGACAAATTAATGAACAATTTATTGTAGCAACACATCTGCCACGCTGATCCTCAACACTGGAGCTCCCCAGGGGTGCGTGCTCAGTCCCCTCCTGTACTCCCTGTTCACCCACGACTGCATGGCCAGGCACGACTCCAACACCATCATTAAGTTTGTTGACAACACAACAGTGGTAGGCCTGATCACCGACAATGATGAGACATCCTATAGGGAGGAGGTCAGAGACCTGGCCGGTGGTGTCAGAATAACAACCTATCCCTCAACGTAACCAAGACTAAGGAGATGATTGTGGACTACAGGAAAAGGAGCACCGAGCATGTCCCCATTCTCATCAACGGGGCTGTAGTGGAGCAGGTTGAGAGCTTCAAATTCCTTGGTGTCCATATCAACAACAAACGAGAATGGTCCAAACACACCAAGACAGTCATGAAGAGGGCACGACAAAGCCTATTCCCCCTCAGAAAACTAAAAATATTTGGTATGGGTCCTGAGATCCTCAAAAGGTTCTACATTTACATTTATGTCACTTAGCAGACGCTCTTATCCAGAGCGACTTACAACTTGGAAAGTTCATACATATTCATCCTGGTCCCCCCGTGGGAATTGAACCCTGGTCCCCACGTGGGAATTGAACCCACAACCCTGGCGTTGCAAGCGCCATGCTCTACCAACTGAGCCACACGGGACCACAGCTGCAACATCGAGAGCATCCTGACCGGTTGTATCACTGCCTGGTACGGCAATTGCTCGGCCTCCGACCGCAAGGCACTTCAGAGGGTAGTGCGTACGGCCCAGTACATCACTGGGGCAAAGCTGCCTACCATCCAGGACCTCTACACCAGGCGGTGTCAGAGGAAGGCCCTGAAAATTGTCAAAGACCCCAGCCACCCCAGTCATAGACTGTTCTCTCTACTACCGCATGGCAAGCGGAACCGGAGTGCCAAGTCTAGGACAAAAGGCTTCTCAACAGTTTTTACCCCCAAGCCATAATACTCCTGAACAGGTAACCAAATGGTTACCCGGACTATTTGCATTGTGTGCCCCCCCTTGCTACTCTTATTTTCAAATGTCTTTTTACTGTTGTTTTATTTCTTTACTTACCTACACACACAGACCATACTTGTTTTTTCTCCGCACTATTGGTTAGAGCTTGTAAGTAAGCATTTGTATTCGGCGCACGTGACAAATAAACTTCGATTTGATTTGATTTGTTTGCTAATGATATATGATATATGATATGATATATGCTAATGATGTATTTAATCTCTGTTTCATAGTTCAGAGGCCAGGTCACTGTGACTCAGACTCCTGCAGTGAAAACCTTTTCAGTGGGAGACTCAGCCAGTCTCAGCTGTAAGACCAGCAGTGCTGTATACAGTGAGGGCAATGGACACTATTTGCACTGGTACCAACAGAAACCTGGAGGAGCTCCTCAACTCCTGATGCACACTTCCAACCAACGTCAGTCTGGGACTCCATCTAGATTCAGTGGCAGTGGATCTGGGAGTGACTTCACTCTGACCATCAGTGGAGTCCAGGCTGAAGATGCAGGAGATTGCTACTGTCAGAGTGCACACTACTTAGGTGCCTGGGTGTTCACACAGTGATACAGAGCCGTACAAAACCTCCCTCAGTCAGACTGCACAGTAACTCTACTGCTACAACAGTGACTTATTCCAGGTGCTGAGGGGAAGACAGTGACATGGAACACTGATCAGTAGAGGAGGTCAACTTTGAAAATGGTTAGAAAGTATCATACAAATCACACGTTCTCCAACGTCGTCATCATCTTCGTCATCATCATGGCTGAACTTGTTATATTGGTCATGAACTGAAAGTGTATATAAAAGTTATTAGATGTTTTGGGAGACAGTACCAGTCCATATGTAGAGTAAGATCTACTGAAGTAAAAAGAAAAGTGATGTTAAATCAGCATCAGCCCCTCAACCCAAATCCCTACATGAGCGTCACAACCAACTATTGATGTGATCATCTAGCATGTATTTTCAATCGCACGTTATTATTGCCAAATAATCTTGGTGGTATGTAACAATTCTCTCACTTCAGTGACTCTGCCATTTACCAATCTACCAAGGTGTCCATAGAGATCTCTAAAATGATATAGCCTGAAAGTATTTCCTCTGGAGAAGATGATAACATCTCATAACGTTGGTACAGATGATCACTACTGTCGGAGTGAACACTATCAATCAATCAATCAATCAATTTTATTTTATATAGCCCTTCGTACATCAGATAATATCTCGAAGTGCTGTACAGAAACCCAGCCTAAAACCCCAAACAGCTAGAATGCAGGTGTAGAAGCACGAAACACTACCCCAACAGTGTCTGGGGTTTCACACAGTGATATAGAGCCATACAAAAACATACCTCAGCTTTCACAGTGACTTCACTTGTTGAGTATGTTGAATTTTATTAGGCAAGTTAGTTTATAACAAATTCTTATTTACAATGACACCCTAACCCTTCCCCAGATGACACTGGGCCAAATGTGCACCGCCCTATGGGAGTCCGAATCACGGCCAGTTGTGATACAGCCTGGAATCGAACCAAGGTTTGTAGTGACACCTCTAGCACTGAGATGCAGTGCCTTAGACCTCTGCGCCACTCGGAAGTTCCTAAGTGGGAAGAGACATGTGCTGAGTGGAAAGAGACAGTGGCCAAACTGGCCATGTCCGAATACTAGCGTACTATATCAAATCAAAGTTCATATGTCACGTGCACCGAATACAACAGGTGTAGTAGACCTTGCAGTGAAATGCTTACTTACAGGCTCTAACCTGCGTAATTTTTTTTATGTGTGTGTGTAGGTAAGTAAAGAAATTAAACAACAGTAAAAAGACATTTGAAAATAAGAGTAGCAAGGCTATATACAGTCAGGCTTATTGAGGTAGTATGTACATTTAGGTATGGTTAAAGTGACATTGCATACATGATGAACAGAGAGTAGCAGTAGCGTAAAAAGAGGGGTTGGCGGGTGGTGGGACACAATGCAGATAGCCCAGTTAGCCAATGTGCAGGCCAAATGAGGTAGTATGTACATGAATGTATAGTTAAAGTGACGATGCATATAAGATAAACATGAAAATAGTAAATAGTAAATAGTTTTATAATTTGTGAAATTTGGAAAATAGTAGGCCTACTCCGCATGCATCATCTAATGCGATATTGCATTGACTCCCGTTATTCATTCATTTTGGTACAGTGCATCAATTTATCTGATTATCAGCTGTTGTCAAACATGTGAGTCGGAAAAGAGGAGTGAATTCGACTAGATCAACGCCGAAAATAGTATGCAGTTTATGTATGTAGTACTCAAGTATGGATATATTTATACACGGCCACTGACTTGGAAACTAACATACATGAAGGGAACATTTTAGCATTCGCCATATGGTTAGTGAGAAACACCACATTGCAAATGTACGGTCCCTTACTAGACGTCCGGCAACGTTTGTAAAATTCGCGGACGGCGCCGAACTAAAGCACACTGAGCTAAATACACTGAGTGAACAAAACATTAGGAACACCTTCGTAATATGGAGTTGCACCCCCTTTTGCCTTCAGAACAGCCTCAATTTGTCAGGGCATAGACTGTACAAGGTGTCGAAAGCGTTCCACAGGGGCGCTGGCCCATGTTGACTCCAATGATTCACACAGTTGTGTCCTGTAGGCTGGATGTCCTTTCGGTGGTGGCCCATTCTTGATACACACGGGAAACTGTTGAGCATGAAAAACCCAGCAACGTTGCAGTTCTTGACACGAACCAGTGGCACCTACTATTATACCCTGTTCGAAGGAACTAGCATCTTTGTGACACCCAGTATCATAACCATGTCATAATATGTCATAACAGCTGACATAACAGCTGACATACAGCACTGTCATGACCCATATATTTACACCTGTGACATATATTGCATTATTTAATCGCTGGTTATGACACCTACATAAGAGTTTGTTTTGTTTCGTAAATCCTTTGGTGTTGTTGTAATGAATGCTTTACAGTCATGTTTTGTTTTGTTTGTATTTTAAATAACTTTTTTATTTATTTTTATTTCACCTTTATTTAACCAGGTAGGCTAGTTGAGAACAGGTTCTCATTTACAACTGCGACCTGGCCAAGATAAAGCATAGCAGTGTGAACAGACAACAACACAGAGTTACACATGAGTAAACAATAAACAAGTCAATAACACAGTAGGAAAAAAACTAAATAAGTCTATATACATTGTGTGCAAAAGGCATGAGGAGTTAGGCAATAAATAGGCCATAGGAGTGAATAATTACAATTTAGCAGATTAACACTGGAGTGATAAATCATCAGATGATCATGAGCAAGTAGAGATACAGGTGTGCAAAAGAGCAGAAAAGTAAATAAATTAAAACAGTATGGGGATGAGGTAGGTAAATTGGGTGGGCTGTTTACAGATGGACTATGTACAGCTGCAGCGATCGGTTAGCTGCTCAGATAGCAGATGTTTAAAGTTGGTGAGGGAAATGAAAGTCTCCAACTTCAGCGAATTTTGCAATTCGTTCCAGTCACAGGCAGCAGAGAACTGGAAGGAAAGGCGGCCAAATGAGGTGTTGGCTTTTGGGATGATCAGTGAGATACACCTGCTGGAGCGCGTGCTGTGGGTGGGTGTTGTTATCGTGACCAGTAAACTGAGATAAGGTTGAGCTTTACCTAGCATGGACTTATAGATGACCTGGAGCCAGTGGGTCTGGCGACGAATATATAGCGAGGGCCAGCCGACTAGAGCATACAGGTCGCAGTGGTGGGTGGTACAAGGTGTTTTAGTAACAAAACGGATGGGACTATGATAAACTGCATCTAGTTTGCTGAGTAGAGTATTGGAAGCTATTTTGTAGATGACATCGCCGAAGTTGAGGATCGGTAGGATAGTCAGTTTTACTAGGGTGAGTTTGGCGGCGTGAGTGAAGGAGGCTTTGTTGCGAAATAGAAAGCCGACTCTTGATTTGATTTTGGATTGGAGATTGTTACGTTCCCCAGTTTCTGTGTTGTGGTTTGTATTTTAGTGTGTGTGTCAGGAGAAATTCCTGAACTCCAACCAGCTGATTGGTCGACTCAATGTCTAATTGATGATTAGAGAGAGAGAGAGAGAGAGATATTAGAGAGAGATCATTGCAGGCTTAGATCATTGTAGGCTGAGATTAAATGTTATATAGATCATTAGAGAGAGAGAGGTTTATGGCTGAGGGGTTATAGCATGTTGGTCGTGAGTATGCACTGTGTTAGTTGTTGTTGGTAGCAGCTTTGCTATGTTCTGTGTTTGTTGCTTTGTCAGAGCTTCTTTACAGACCTGAGTTAGTTTTCTCAGTTTTGTTGTGAAGTGGATTGTTTGTTATTCTGTTTCATTTGTTCCCAGGGGGGAAGGGGAAGGCACTTTGGGAGTGCTTAGGTAAGAGGCCCGCGGGCATACATATACCCATAGTATATTCACTGTCTAGGCACACTAGGTTAGACCTGGGCGGACCACCCCCTGTATTTTGGTTAGGGCACCAGGTGGTGCTAAGTTAGGTAAGTAGTGGGTAGGCAGGTTAGATAGGAGAGGGGGAAGCTTTGATATTTACTTTCTTTGCTTTGGTTCCGTCCAGCACCTTTTCCCCATATTACCGTGTAAGGAAATAAATCCTAGTAAGCAGTCAATTCTGCCTTTTGTCATCCTTTCTCGCACCTACAGTCACATACCTCTGTTGCTTCACGGGGAGTTGATTTGCAGCAGGGTGTTGCGTTCCCTCTTCATAGAGGCGTGCGTAACAGAGATGTTTAATATTTACATTTACATTTAAGTCATTTAGCAGACGCTCTTATCCAGAGCGACTTACAAATTGGTGCATTCACCAATATGAGTCTGGAAGGAGAGTTTACAGTCTAGCCAGACACCTAGGTATTTATAGATGTCCACATATTCTAGGTCGGAACCGTCCAGGGTGGTGATGCTAGTCGGACGGGCGGGTGCAGGCAGCGAACGGTTGAAACGCATGCATTTGGTTTTACTAGCGTTTAAGAGCAGTTGGAGGCCACGGAAGGAGTGTTGTATGGCATTGAAGCTCGTTTGGAGGTTAGATAGCACAGTGTCCAAGGAAGGACCAGAAGTATACAGAATGATGGATCAGGGAATCGCCCGCAGCAAGAGCAACATCATTGATATATACAGAGAAAAGAGTCGGCCCGAGAATTGAACCCTGTGGTACCCCCATAGAGACTGCCAGAGGACCGGACAACATGCCCTCCGATTTGACACACTGAACTCTGTCTGCAAAGTAGTTGGTGAACCAGGCAAGGCAGTCATCAGAAAAACCGAGGCTACTGAGTCTGGCGATAAGAATATGGTGATTGACAGAGTCGAAAGCCTTGGCCAGGTCGATGAAGACGGCTGCACAGTACTGTCTTTTATCGATGGTGGTTATGATATCGTTTAGTACCTTGAGCGTGGCTGAGGTGCACCCGTGACCGGCTCGGAAACCGGATTGCACAGCGGAGAAGGTACGGTGGGATTCGAGATGGTCAGTGATCTGTTTATTAACTTGGCTTTCGAAGACCTTAGATAGGCAGGGCAGGACGGATATAGGTCTTGAACAGTTTGGGTCCAGGGTGTCTCCCCCTTTGAAGAGGGGGATGACCGCGGCAGCTTTCCAATCCTTGGGGATCTCAGACGATATGAAAGACAGGTTGAACAGGCTGGTAATAGGGATTGCGACAATGGCGGTGGATAGTTTCAGAAATAGAGGGTCTAGATTGTGAAGCCCAGCTGATTTGTATGGGTCCAGGTTTTGCAGCTCTATCAGGACATCTGCTATCTGGATTTGGGTAAAGGAGAAGCTGGGGACGCTTGGGCGAGTAGCTGCGGGGGGGGGGGGGGGGGGAGCTGTTGGCCGAGGTCGGAGTAGCCAGGTGGAAGGCAAGGCCAGCCGTTGAGAAATGCTTGTTGAAGTTTTCGATTATCATGGATTTATCGGTGGTGACCGTGTTACCTAGCCTCAGTACAGTGGGCAGCTGGGAGGAGGTGCTCTTGTTCTCCATGGACTTTACAGTGTCCCAGAACTTTTTGGAGTTAGAGCTACAGGATGCAAATTTCTGCTTGAAATTTGACCTTGACTTTGACTTCCCTGAACAGTTGCATATCGCGGGGACTATTTGATGCTATTGCAGTCCGCCACAGGATGTTTTTGTGCTGGTCGAGGGCAGTCAGATCTGGAGTGAACCAAGGGCTATATCTGTTCTTAGTTCTGTGTTTTTTGAACGGGACATGCTTATCTAAGATGGTGAGGAAGTTACTTTTAAAGAATGACCAGGCATCCTCAACTGACGGGATGAGGTCAATATCCTTCCAGGATACCTGGGCCAGGTCAATTAGAAAAGCCTGCTCGCAGAAGTGTTTTAGGGAGCGTTTGACAGTGATGAGGGGTGGTCGTTTGACTGCGGACCCATTACAGACGCAGGCAATGAGGCAGTGATCTCTGAGATCCTGGTTGAAGACCGCAGAGGTGTATTTGGAGAGCAAGTTGGTCAGGATGATATCTATGAGGGTGCCCATGTTTACGGATTTAGGGTTGTACCTGGTTGGTTCCTTGATAATTTGTGTGAGATTGAGGGCATCTAGCTTAGATTGTAGGATGGCTGGGGTGTTAAGCATATCCCAGTTTAGGTCACCTAACAGTACGAACTCTGAAGATAGATGGGGGGCAATCAATTCACATATGGTGTTCAGGGCACAGCTGGGGGCTGAGGGGGGTCTATAACAAGCGGCAACATTGAGAGACTTATTTCTGGAAAGGTGGATTTTTAAAAGTAGCTCAAACTGTTTGAGCACAGACCTGGATAGTATGACAGAACAATGCAGGCTGTCTCTGCAGTAGATTGCAACTCCGCCACCTTTGGCAGTTCTATCTTGACGGTAAATGTTGTAGTTGGGGATGAAAATTTCAGAGTTTCAGAATAAAACAAACTTAGGGAGGTGGCTTCTGATGTTAACATGCATGAAACCAAGGCTTTACGGTTACAGAAGTCAGCAAATGGGGAATAAGTGTAGTACTTGGGACTACAGGGCCTGGGTTAACCTCTACATCAGCAGAGGAACAGAGGAGGAGTGGGATGAGGGTACGGCTAAAGGCTATAAGAACTGGTCGTAGAGTGCGTTGGGGACAGAGTAAAAGGAGCAGATTGTGGGTGTGGTAGGATAGATTCAGGGCATAATGTACAGACAAGGGTATGGTAGGGTGCGAGTACAGTGGAGGTAAATCTAGGCATTGAGTGACGATGAGAAAGGTTGCATCTCTGGAGGCGCCATTTAAGCTAGGTGAGATCTCCGCATTTGTGGGGGGTGGGACAAAGGAGCTATGTGAGGCATGTTGAGCGGGACTAGGTACTCAGAAGTAAAATAAAACAATGAGCTCTACCCTAAACAACAGTATACAAGGCATATTGACATTAGAGAGATGCATAAAGCAATCACAGGTGTTGATTGGGAGAGCTAAGACAACAACGGGTAAGACAACAACAGGTAAACAGCTAAGACAACAACAACGGGTAAATGGCGATGAATGGGCAGAGAGGGTCAGTTAGCTACACACAGGGCCTGAGTTCAAGGCTGGGGCCGACAGATAAACAAAATGAGGTACCATGTTAGTGAACAGTCCAGCAGGGATCAGCTGTGTAGCCGAGTGATCATACGGTCCAATGAGCAGCAATAGGTGAGTCAGGGAGCCATTCGGTAGTTGCTACTACGCTAGGCGAGCGGGAGACATGGAGTTCAGAATGCTAGAAGGTCGGGGCTAGCAGATGGATCTTCGGCGACATTGCAACGGAAAAGCCTATAGAAGCCACATCGGACGATTATGTCGACAGACCAGTCGTGATGGATCGGCGGGGCTCGGTGTCAACAATAAAGGGTCCAGGCCAATTGGCAAAAGAGGAATTGTAGCCCAAGAGTTAGCTGGTATACTTCATCAGCTAGCCGGGAGAGGCTAGCTTAACTTTTATTTGGTACTCATCCCGGATCCGGGAGCACCCCCCACAGTAAAAAAGCTGACTAGCATAGCCTAGCATAGCGTCACAAGTAAATACTAGCATCTAAATATCATTAAATCACAAGTCCAAGACACAAGATGAAAGATACACTTCTTGTGAATCTAGCCACCATTTCTGATTTTTAAAATGTTTTACAGGGAAGACACAATATGTAAATCTATTAGCTAACCACGTTAGCAAAAGACACCATTTTTCTTACTCCACCATTTTTTCACTCCATCAGTAGCTATCACCAATTCGACCAAATAAAGAAATAAATAGCCACTAACCAAGAAAAAACTTCATCAGATGACAGTCTGATAACATATTTATTGTATAGCATATGTTTTGTTAGAGAAATGTGCATATTTCAGGTATAAATCATAGTTTACCATTGCAGCCACCATCACAACTCGACTAGAATAACTACAGAGAGCAACGTGTATTACCTAATTACTCATCATAAAACATTTCTTAAAAATACACAGCGTACAGCAATTGAAAGACACAGATCTTGTGAATCCAGACAATATTTCAGATTTTCGAAGTGTGTTACAGCGAAAACACAATATATCGTTATATTAGCATACCACATGTGCAAACATTACCCCAGCATTGATTCAAGGAAAAAAGAGCGATAACGTTATCACCACCAAAATACATAAATTCTTTCACTAACCTTCTCAGAATTCTTCAGATGACACTCCTGTAACATCATATTACAACATACATATAGAGTTTGTTCGAAAATGTGCATATTTAGCCACAAAAATCGTGGTTATACAATGAGAAAAGTAGCCAAACTGGCCAGAAAATGTCGGGCGCCATCTTGGAGAGTGACTTAGTCTAATCAATAAATAATCATAAACTTGACTAAAAAATACAGTGTGGACAGCAATTGAAAGACAAATTAGTTCCTAATGCAATCGCTGAATTACATTTTTAAAATTAACCTTACTGCGCAATACAGGGTGCGCCAAAGCGAAGCTACCCCCCAAAAAATGGCGGCTTATGCGTTTAACATTTTTCAACAGAACAACGATTTATCAGCATAAATAGTTCTTACTATTAGCTGAGCTTCTATCAGAATCTTGGGCAATGTGACCTTTCTCCGGTCTAATCGTCTTTTGGTCAAAAGATGTCCTCTTGTCCTGTCGAAATGGCCACTAACGTTCGGCATGTACCGGAAAAGTGTCCAACTCTTGAAAGTGCGTCACAAAGAAATGCCAGAAAATCGCAATAAACTGCTATAAACTGCTATAAGTCGGTTTAAATTAACTACCTTATGATGTCTTTAACACCTATAACGAATAAAAACATGACCGGGGATATAGAACTTGCTAAACCAAAGCTTGGAAGGAGGCCAGTCCGACGTCCATCGTGCGTCAAGCGCAGGGCAGAAAAGAAAGGTACTTCCGCAATTTGGGCTTATATAAAGTCCCAGATTGCGCAATCGACCCCATTCAAATTGTCACCACTTACTGACATCTAGAGGAAGGCGTAGGCAGTGTTTGTAGCCCCACAGCATTCACAGGGACTTATAAACTGACCTGGGAACAGAGGCCAAGATTTCTGAAATCTCACTCCCTGGCAGGAAAAGTGCTGTAGAATGAGTTCTGTTCCACCCACAGACATAATTCAAACGGTTTTAGAAACTAGAGATTGTTTTCTATCCAATAGTAATAATAATATGCATATTGTAGGAGCAAGAATTGAGTACGAGGCAGTTTAATTTGGAAATGTAAAAAAAAAAATAGTGCTAACAGCTCCCCCTATTAACTGGTGCTTGCTTCGGGACAGAGGCGTTTAGCCAACAATAGCCACTCAGTTGCAGCTAGCTAGCTGCGATGATCCGGTGTAATGGTCCAGAGCTTGCGGCAGGAATCCGGTGATGTGGTAGAGAAAAGCAGTCCGACATGCTCTGGGTTGATATTGCGCTGTGCAGACTGGCAGGTATTGACCAAGCTAAAGCTGGCTGGTGTCCGATCTAAAGGTGAAAACAATAGTCAAACTAGAGCTGTGTCTAGAAGACCTTAGATCATAACTGATCACTAAATGTTTCTCCTGACCATTAACTACATGTTGACTCTGTTGAGTAACTCAAGGAAAAATACCAACCAATCTGAGTAGAGATGATGTGCAATGGTTAAAGCTGGAATCCGTAGCGGTGAAACTTTCAAGTTCGTTTGCAACATTACAACAACAAAGACTTTACTTCAAACATACAACACTGTTTTTGTCCCTTGGACAGCACTGCATGAGTGATAGAACAGCAGAGTATGTTCAAAGATATTTTTTACCATGATGCAGGATGGTCCTGGCCCTGTTTATAAAAACAAACAAAAACAATAACATATGCGCCTGGGGTGACTAGTGGCAGTTTCACCCTATTCGATCTCAGCTTTAAAACCCCTCAGGATTGTATTTCGAATAGCTAGAATTTAATCAACATGATTCAAACACATACAATAAAGCCCTTAAACATTACCCAGACATCCTCCCTCACACCGCTGTGGTAGTTTCAGAGAGCAGCAGGTGAAGCAGGAGACTTGAGACGTCAGAGCTATGGAGATCTTCCCACTTAGAACAGTCAGTCAGCAGCATCACACAGTCCACACACAGACTGCAGTTACTCACCCTGACCAACTGAGGAAGACAGAAAGCAGATACTATCTTGTCTAATAACACAGTAATAACAATATGGTCCATTTGTAGATGTCTATAATCAATATATCAGTGGAGTCCAGGCTGAAGATGCAGGAGATTACTACTGTCAGAGTTACCACAATGGTCCAGTATTCACACAGTGATAAAGAGCCGTACAAAAACCTCCCTCAGTCAGACTGCACAGTGACTGTACTGCTACAGCTGGGACGTACTGTTGAGGAGATCAACTCTGGCATTTGACAATGTGATTAGAAAGCGATAATTCAGACAAAATAATCTCTGTTATCGTTATCAACATCATCAGTATCCTGATTAAATTACAGATGAATATTGCTATATTGTCATGACACCTCAGTGTAAATATAAAAAGTTACCCCACCGAGTCGCAGAAGTCCAAAAAATGTGAAACATTTCAGCCTCCACTTCCCCCCGTGTATGAAAGAAAAAGATGTGGAGCTCAGACATTAGACTCATGTCAGTAACTGTCAATGCCTGTCTTTAGTAATACCCATCTTATGTTATCTATTAAATGGTGGGTTATTCAGTGTAAGAAAGTCCCCTTCCTTGAATCCACCTCAGAGGTTACAGTAAAACTAGGCCCAGTCTGGCCCAGTCCAGGTAGTGAAACTGAAACTAGACTGGGAGCTGTGGGAGTGAAACAGATTTGCATAGACATGGCTCGGGTGGTTCTGCATGTCCCAGAATAGAGCAGCACTTTCACCAGATGTTCATTCTGTTTCCAGGGGCTTGGAGGTAGAGAAGACCCCCACCCCCAAGACACCCCAAAACATTGAATTTAGTAAAATCATATTAGGAATAAAACATGATAAATATATATGTTATGGAAAGTAACTGTTTGTCAGTGTGAGTTCTGAGAGCAGATCTCAGAGGTTTATTATCAAATATTACTAATTATCATCACTGGTATTGGTGCTACAGTAGAATAGGATCATTCAGTTGTAAACATTATTGCAGAGTATTTGATGTATCAGATGCCCTTTTTATTCTGTTTGAAAACATGAGAGTAGCTATATGCTACAATGCTGAAACGATAGAACCTGATTGATCTAAATTAGTATGAAATGTGCTGCATATTCATGAGATAGTGATAACTGGAGTGATGATTAAATTAACTATTGGGGTTAGTTTTCAATAAAAACTATCTTTATTTTAATTCAGAGGCAAGAAGACATGAACAACTGAGTCTCAAAATAGTTAATTTATCACACAGCACTACTCATATTATTCACTAATATACTGTAACATTCAGGTGTAAAACACTAATGTTTCCAGACCTAGCACCATGTGGGGACTCTCTAGACCCCTACAATGGCTTCTCCGGTCTCTAGACACTACAGTGACTTTTACGGAAGGCGGCCGCATCACTGGTGTCGTCATGGGCGACCCTGCAGGTGTACACCTCTCCCTCTTCCCAGCGTGCCTTGCTCAGGGTCAGGGTGCTGCTGCGGCTGTAGCGGCCGCCCTTCTCTTCTTCTGTGGTGGTCAGGACCCCCTCCTTCACCTCCGCTCCGTCCACCTCCCAGCTCACCATCGCCCCCTGGGGGGAGTAGCCACTCAGCAGGCAGGCCAGTGTCGAGCCACCAGAGAGTTGCTCAGAGGACGGGGGGAGCAGAGACACTGTGGGTCTGACAGAGGGACCAGCTGGAGAAGAGGAGAGATGAGAGAGAAGGGTCAGTTAGTACTACTCCTTGATGGAATATATTAGGAGAGGAGATGAGAGGATATGAGAGAGGGAGAGAGAGAGAGAGAGGAGGTGAGGAGAGGCAATACACACAGGATAAACAATTAGATACAGTACCGAAAACAACTGACAACAACAAAACAATGAATCTATAAAGATAAAGGCAACAATATACTGAAAATATTTTTATACAAAACAATCCATCAGATAAATGTATGTCACATTCATGCTCTACAGTTTAGCCCACCAAGAGCAACAGAACACTAGGAGGGGGTTGTCATGCCCTGGCCTTAGTTATCTTTGTTTTCTTTATTATTTTAGTTAGGTCAGGGTGTGACATGGGGGATGTTTGTGTGTTTTTGTCTAGTCGAGGGCGTTTGTATTGTCTAGGGGGTTTTGGTAGAGTTTATGGGGTTGTGTTCAGTGTAGGTGTTTAGGTATGTCTATGGTTGCCTGAGTGGTTCTCAATCAGAGACAGCTGTCTATCGTTGTCTCTGATTGGGAGCCATATTTAAGGCAGCCATAGGCATTAGGCAAGTTGTGGGTAATTGTCTATGTGTAGTGTTTAGTGTCAGCACTATTTGTTTATATAGCTTCACGGTCGTTTGTTGTTTTGTTAGTTTGTAAAAGTGTTTGTTTCGTCTTCATTAAAAAAAGAAGATGTATAGTTATCACGCTGCGCCGTGGTCCTTTCTTTCACCCGAAGACGATCGTGACAGAATTACCCACCAAACCAGGACCAAGCAGCGTGATAAAAGGCAGCAGCAGAGATCGCAGGACTATAGGAATTGGGAGGAAATTCTGGACAGCGGAGGATATCGCCGCCCTCGTGAAGAGCTGGAGGCAGCTAAAGCCGAGAGGCGGCGGTATGAGGAGGCAGCACGGAAGCGAGGCTGGAAGCCTGAGAGTCAGCCCCAAAAATGTCTTGAGAGGGGGCTAAGAGGGAGTGTGGCGAAGTCAGGTAGGAGACCTGCGCCAACTCCCGTGCTTACCATGGAGAGCGGGAGTACGGGCAGACACCGTGTTATGCGGTAAAGCACACGGTGTCTCCTGTACGTGTGCTTAGCCCGGTGCGGTACATCCCAGCTCCACGTATCGGCCGGGCTAGATTGAGCATTGAGCCAGGTGCCATGAAGCCGGCTCAACGCGTCTGGTCTCCAGTGCGTCTCCTCGGCCCGGCATACATGGCACCAGCCTTACGCATGGTGTCCCCGGTTCGCCAACACAGCCCAGTGCGGGTTATTCCACCTCCCCGCACTGGTCGGGCTACGGGGAGCATTCAACCAGGTAAGGTTGGGCAGGCTCGGTGCTCAAGGGAGCCAGTACGCCTGCACGGTCCGGTATATCCGGCGCCACCTCCCCGCCCCAGCCCAGTACCACCAGTGCCAACACCACGTACCAGGCTTCCAGTGTGTCTCCAGAGCCCTGTTCCTCCTCCACGCACTCGCCCTGTGGTGGGTGTCTCCAGCCCGGTACCACCAGTTCCGACACCACGCACCAAGCCTCCTGTGTGTCTCCAGAGCCCTGTGCGCCCTGTTGCTGCACTAGCCTTGAGGTGCGTGTCCTTAGCCGGGTACCTCCAGTTCCGGCACCACGCACCAGGCCTACTGTGCGCCTCAGCCGGCCAGAGTCTGCCGTCTGCCCAGCTCTATCTGAGCTGCCTGCCAGCCCAGAGCCATCTGAGCTGCCTGCCTGCCCAGCGCTATCTGAGCTGCCTGCCTGCCCAGAGCCATCTGAGCTGCCTAACTGCCCAGCGCCATCTGAGCTGCCTGCCTGCCCAGCGCCATCTGAGCTGCCTGCCTGCCCAGCGCCATCTGAGCTGCCTGCCTGCCCAGCACCATCTGAGCTGCCTGCCTACCCAGCGCCATCTGAGCCGTTTTCTTTATTATTTTAGTTAGGTCAGGGTGTGACATGGGGGATGTTTGTGTGTTTTTGTCTAGTCTAGTGTGTTTGTATTGTCTAGGTTTTTTTTGTAGAGTTCATGGGGTTGTGTTCAGTGTAGGTGTTTATGTAAGTCTATGGTTGCCTAGATTGGTTCTCAATTAGAGACAGCTGTCTATCGTTGTCTCTGATTGGGAGCCATATTTAGGCAGCCATAGGCATTAGGTAGGTTGTGGGTAATTGTCTATGTGTAGTGTTTAGTGTCAGCACTATTTGTTTATATAGCTTCACGGTCGTTTGTTGATTTGTTAGTTTGTAAAAGTGTTTGTTTCTGTCACATTCCTGACCTGTTTTCTGTTATTTTTGTATGTGTTAGTCGGTCAGGGCGTGAGTTTGGGTGGGCAGTCTATGTTATGTGTTTCTATGTTGGTTAATGGGTGACCTGATATGGTTCTCAATTAGAGGCTGGTGGTTTACGTTTCCTCTGATTGAGAGCCATATTAAGGTAGGTGGTTTCACATTGTTTGTTGTGGGTGGTTGTCTTCCGTGTCTGTGTATGTCGCACCACACGGGACTGTTTCGTTTTGTCGTTCTTATATGTAGTCTGTTCCTGTTCGTGCGTTCTTCGTTGTATGTAAGTTCGTATGTTTTAAGTCAGTCTACATCATTTATTTGTTTTGTTAATTATCAAGTGTAGTTCGTTTTTCGTCTTGTCTAATAAATCATTATGTCAAATTACTACGCTGCAAATTGGTCCTCCGATCCTTCTCGCCTCTCCTCGTCTGAGGAGGAGGACGAAGTAGAAGAGCGTTACAGTTTCGTCTTCATTAAAAAAAGAAGATGTATAGTTATCGCGCTGCGCCTTGGTCCGCTACTGTCTCAATTGGCAAAAACCCTGAGAAAATGCAGAGCGCCGTATTCAAATTAATTACTATGAAAATTACTATAAAATCAAACTTTCATTAAATCACACATGAAAGATACCAAATTAAAGATACACTGGTTGTGAATCCAGCCAACATGTCAGAATTCAAATAGGCTTTTCGGCGAAGGCATACGATGCTGTTATCTGAGTATAGCAACATTGTAAACAAAGAGAGGTACGCATATTTCAACCCTGCAGGCGCGACACAAAACGCAGAAATAAAAATATAATTCATGCCTTACCTTTGACGAGCTTCTGTTGTTGGCACTCCAATATGTCCCATAAACATCACAAATGGTCCTTTTGTTCGATTAATTCCGTCGACATATATCCAAAATGTCCATTTATTTGGCGCGTTTGATCTAGAAAAACACAGGTTCCAACTAGCTCAAACGTGACGACAAAATATCTCAAAGGTTACCTGTAAACTTTGCCAAAAAATGTCAAACTACTTTTGTAATACAACTTTAGGTATTTTTTAACGTTAATAATCGATAAAATTGAAGATGGGATGATCTGTGTTCAATACAGAATTAAAACCAAATGTAGCATGCCTTCTGGACATGCGCTTCAATCAAACAGGACACCTATAGTGACTCGACTTCAAGATGGCAGTACCTCTTCATTACACAAAGGTATAACCTCAACCAATTTTTCAGGACTCTTGACATACAGTGGAAGCCGTAGGAACTGCAAGCAGTTCGCTTAAAATCTTCCCAATGAAAACTCATTAAAAAGAGAGTGACCTCAAAAAAAGAAATGTGAATGGTTTGTCCTTGGGGTTTCGCCTGCTAAATAAGTTCTGTTATACTCACAGACATGATTCAAACAGTTTTAGAAACTTCAGAGTGTTTTCTATCCAAATCTACTAATAATATGCATATCCTATCTTCTGGGGATGAGTAGCTGGCAGTTGAATTTGGGTATGCTTTTCATCCAAACGTGAAAATACTGCCCCCTACCCTAGAGAAGTTAACTAACCAGATATGAGGAATAAGCACTGAGTCAACAACCAAATGTTATGTTCTATTTTCCCAGGATTGGAGGGGAAAAATGTGGAGTGCAAATTTTACAGTCAGTTTCTGCAAGTATATATCCTGTGACTCTCTGGCTGAGGAATCGAATGACGCCACAGACATGCGAGAGGTCCCAGGTGGCCAAGTCAAAGGAACAGGTAAGGGAAACAATCTCCTAATCTCTGTACAGTAAATGCTTTTTTACGTTATACTATCAACGTTGGGCCTTTGGTTACATTTTTTTTCTGGCTCTCCAGAATCAGGCAGCTGTCTGTCACCATGGGAACTAGATCTCCCCTGGAGCATTGAGGAGACTGAAGCCCTCCTCGACATGTGGGGAAGTGACAGAATCCAAGAGGACCTGAGGGGCAACACTGAACTTCAACACATTTATACAGATCTCTCAAATGATGGCTGACCAGGGCTTCATGAAAACAGCAGAGCAATGCCAGACAAGGGCGACCCAAGTATTATTCCAATCTGACGACGAGGAAGCATAGTGATCATCTGAAGACAGTTTTGTAGTGCCACAGGAAAGCTGCAATGACTCAACAATTACTTCTGGAAAAGAGGTGTATAAACAATGACCAGTGTCTCTTGTATAGATGTGATTAAGGGATAGGCCCCTTTTTTTCTCAATTTCTGCCTGAATGACGTGCCTAAAGTAAACTGCCTGTATATATATAAGTTTTTGTATGAGGACACAGTCTTGGAAATCCGTTACTCTGCTCGCCATGATGAAGTTGCGCACCTGATAAAATCGATTTCCTATTGAACATACTTCTTTCTGAAAGAAATACTATAGTTTGACTGCATTTTAGGGTATCTGAGCAGTAAATAGAAACGTATTTTGACTTGTTGAAACAAAGTTCAGGGGTAGATTTTCAGATTCCTTTCTCTGCAAGTTGAATGAGTGGATTACTCATATCGGTGGCGCCAACTAAACAGACTTTTTGGGATATAATTATTTTTTTTATATAACAAAACAAAACTACTTGTTATAGCTGGGACCCTTTGGATGACAAATCAGAGGAAGATTTTCAAAAATTAAGTGAATATTTATTCGCCATTTTTGTATTTAATTAATATTTAATCTTTATATGTGAATGTATGAAACCTGTGCCGATGGAAAACTATCTTGATGTGCGGCGCCGTCCTCAAACAATCGCATGGCATGTTTTCTCTGTAATAGCTACTGTAAATCAGACAGTGCAGTTAGATTAACACGAATGGAAGCTTTCAGTCGATATAAGACACTTATATGTACCTAAATGTTTCAAATCTATAATAACTATTAGAATTTATTTGAATTACCCACCATCCAGTTTCAACGGAAGTTGTGAACATTGAACATTTTACTTGAACATTTTACTCTAGATCGTACAATTTTGACCCATTTGATAATTTATTATTCCACATCTGCTTCGAAAAATCTGGATCATTTCCAATGCAAACATTGCATTCTATGGACTGCATAATTATGTGTGTAATAATAATGTCTCACATGATTTCAGAATAAATACCCCAGTCATGGTCTCCTGCTGAATAGAGCATTTCAAGCAAGATTTCAACCATATAAATAGATTTTATAACATAGTAATAAACTGCATAAACCAGAGTACAAAAACCCTCAAGTCTAAACATCACCTGCACCCTAAATAGCCACCCTCTGGTTCCGGGATTGTCTATGTAGAAAGAATTTAACTGGTCCCGTGTGGCTCAGTTGGTAGAGCATGACGCTTGCAACTCAAGGACTGTGGGTTTGGTTCCCATGGGGAACCAGTATGAAAATTGTATGCACTCATTACTGTAAATTGCTCTGGTGAAGAGGTTTTGCTAAATTACTAAAATGTAACTGCTGCTCTTTCTCTTCACAGATCCCAACATCAAGCCTATTGTTTGTACAGTTTCCACAATCCCAATGTGTTCACACAGTGATATAGAGCCGTACAAAAACCTCCCTCAGTCAGACTGCACAGTGCTACTGATGGGATGTACTGCAGGTGCTAAGAGGAGAAAAATCATCATCAGTGTCCTGATTAAATTACTGATGATTGTTGCTATATTGTCATGACACCTAACTGCACCACACACTGAGTAACAGAAGCCAAAAGGCTATGTCTTCAGATTTGCTCATTAAAATTCTAAACATTTCAGCCCCCAATTCCTCCTGTACGAAAGTAAAAAGATGTGGAGCTCAGACATTAGGCACATCAGTAACTGTCAATGCCTGTCTCTAGTAATACCCATCTTATGTCATCTACTAAATGGTGGGTTATTCAGTGTAAGAAAGTCCCCCTCCTTGAATCCACCATAGAGGTTACAGTAAAACTAGTCCACCCACTCACATCTGGCCCAGTCCAGGCTGGTAACTCTAGGAGTAAAACTGAGATTTACATAGACAGGACTGGGTGGTACTGCTTGTCCCAGAATAGAGCAGCACTTTCACCAGATGTTCACCCTGTTCCCAGGGGGTTGGAGGTAGAGAAGACTATATATCTTGAAGTAGCAGCACTTGTAATATTTGTTAAAAATATATACAGTACCAGTCAAAAGTAAGGACACACCTACTCATTCAATGGTTTTATTCATTTTTAGTATGTTTGACATTGTAGAATAACAGTGAAGACATCAAAACTATGAAATAACACATATGGAATCATGTAGAAACCAACAAACTGTTAAAAATATATATTTTAGATTCTTCAAAAGTAACCACCCTTTGCCTTGATGACAGTTTTGCAAACTCTTGGCATTCTCTCAACCAGCTTCACCTGTCAGGAAAATAACCTCACACTCAACGTCAACAAAACAAAGGAGATGATTGTGGACTTCAGGAAACAGCAGAGGGAGCACCCCCCTATCCACATCGACGGGTCAGTAGTGGAGAAGGTGGAAAGTTTTAAGTTCCTCGGTGTACACATCACGGACAAACTGAATTGGTCCACCCACACAGACAGCGTCGTGAAGAAGGCGCAGCAGCGCCTCTTCAACCTCAAGAGGCTGAAGAAATTCGGCTTGTCACCAAAAGCACTCACAAACTTCTACAGATGCACAATCGAGATTATCCTGTCGGGCTGTATCACCGCCTGGTACAGCAACTGCTCCGCCCACAACCGTAAGGCTCTCCAGAGGGTAGTGAGGTCTGCAGAACGCATCACCGGGGGCAAACTACCTGCCCTCCAGGACACCTACACCACCCGATGTCACAGGAAGGCCATAAAGATCATCAAGGACAACAACCACCCAAGCCACTGCCTGTTCACCCCGCTATCATCCAGAAGGCGAGGTCAGTACAGGTGCATCAAAGCAGGGACCGAGAGACTGAAAAACAGCTTCTATCTCAAGGCCATCAGACTGTTAAACAGCCACCACTAACATTTAGCGGCCGCTGCCAACATACTGACTCAACTCCAGCCACTTTAAAAATGGGAATTGATGGAAATTATGTAAAAATGTACCACTAGCCACTTTAAACAATGCCACTTAATATAATGTTTACATACCCTACATTACCCATCTCATATGTATATACTGTACTCTATATCATCTACTGCATCTTGCCATCTTTATGTAATACATGTACCACTAGCCACTTTAAACTATGCCACTTTATGTTTGCATACCCTACAGTACTCATCTCATATGTATATACCGTACTCTATACCATCTACTGCATCTTGCCTATGCCGTTCTGTACCACCACTCATTCATATATCTTTATGTACATATTCTTTATCCCTTTACACTTGTGTGTGTATAAGGTAGTAGTTGTGGAATTGTTAGGTTAGATTACTTGTTGGTTATTACTGCATTGTCGGAACTAGAAGCACAAGCATTTCGCTACACTCGCATTAACATCTGCTAACCATGTGTATGTGACTAATAAAATTTGATTTGATTTGATTTGACCTGGAATGCTTTTCCAACAGTGTTACGGATACAAATGTTCTGTGTGTATCCTGTGTGTATTTCTTTTCTCTCCTTCTCCCCTACTCACAGGTGACAATAATCATTCCCCAATCAGTCATCAATCAGTCGCTAATCGGAAGACACCTGCTCCTTTCCCCTACCCAATCACAGTCCCTTTCCCTTGGTTTAAAACCCCTGTCAGTTGTTGTCTCAGGAGCTCAATCTCTTTTGTAAATGCCTTCTGTCTGTAGATTGCTTGTGTGTTTTGCATCTACATGTCACTTTGTCCCCACCTGTGAGTATTGTTTTGGTTATGGTGTTTGAGTGTTTGTTTAATGGTGGGAAAAGGGGGTAACCAGACAAGTCGCCCTTGGGCTACACTACCCGTAGTTAAATATTGTTAAAAACACTAGTTAGAACTGGGCGGACCACCCCCTGTATTTTTGGTTAGTTAGTTAGCTGTTTGTGAAGTAGGCTAGTCTAGCTTAGGGGTGTTTTTGAATTATTATTCTTTCATTCCTTGGGTCCCGCTCAGCCCCTTTTTCCTGCTCCCCCCATTACCGTGTGTTTGTAAATAAACCTTGAGTGTTTGACGGTAGTAATTTAGTTGTCTGTGGTTATTTTTGTTCTCACTGTTACGTTGTCACTATAATAATTTGCATGAGTTGTGTTACGGGTCCCATTACCATCCCCCCTAGACTGTCGGGCCAGAGGGATTCGTAACATAAGTGGGGGCTCATCCGGGATCTTTGTCTTTATTGACACCCATACCGCTTATGCAAATTGTTGTAGTGGTATAGTTCAGTGTTGAGCGCTGTAGCTGAAGTAGCATTAGTGTTTGCTATTTTTGTTGACTCTTGTGTGGTAGTTCAAGATGGCTACTTTTGATTTGAAGTCCTTTTTGGATAACCCTTCGTGGGAGGTTTTTGATAGGTGTCGTAGAGTGGATTTAATGACCTTGGCTGACCATTATTCAGTATTGATTCCACAGAATGTAGTTAAAGCGGAGGTTAAACAATTAGTGTTGAATGTTTTGTTGGAAGAACAGGTGCTTGTATTTCCGCTACCTGAGCCTACTACCCCTGTAGGGGATGTTGCTGCTCCTCTAAGCCCAGTGGTGTCTGAGGGTGAGGCTAAAGCTCCAGCCACATTGCCCCGTTTTGATCCACTCTCCCCACAGTCAACCGGTGATACCAGGAGGGATGTCCGGTCAATACAGTTCCAACTGGAGGCGGAAGAGAGAGCCCAAATTAGGCGAGAAACTCTCCAGTTGGAGATGTGTAAAATTGAGGCAGAAAAAGAGGAAAGGCGAGAACAGCGGCAGATGGAGTTAAAAATGCGCCAGATGGAACTGGAGGCAGAGACAGCGAGGCTAGCCTTCGTGCCTGCAGTGACTGTTAGTGAGCCGTCCTCACCAACTAAAGATTCCAACACTTTTGACATTAGTAGGCAGATTGCCTTAGTACCTTTGTTCAGAGAGTCAGAGGTTGACTCCTATTTTTGTGTATTTGAACGAATAGCCGTAGCATTGAAGTGGCCTAAAGAGGTATGGTGCCTATTACTTCAGTGTAAATTAACTGGTAAAGCCCAAGAGATTTTGTCAGCGCTACCTCTTGAAGACAGTTTAAATTATGAAGTGGTCAAAGCTACTGTTCTTCGCGCATATGAGCTTGTGCTCTTGAAGGAGTTCCCACATATACTGTAAACTTGTTGGCTGCTTTTCTTTCACTCTGTGGTCCAACTCATCCCAAACCATCTCAATTGGGTTGAGGTCGGGTAATTATGGAGGCCAAGTCATCTGATGCAGCACTCCCACGCTCTCCTTCTTGGTCAAATAGACCTTACACAACCTGGAGGTGTGGTGGGTCATTGTCCTGTTGAAAAACAAATGATAGTCCCACTTAGCGCAAACCAGATAGGATGGCGTATCGCTGCAGAATGCAGTGGTAGCCATGCTGGTTAAGTGTGCCTTGAATTCTAAATAAATCACAGAAGGTGTCACCAGCAAAGCACCATCACACCACCTCCTCCATGCTTCACAGTGGGAACCACACATGCAGAGATCATCCGTTCACCTACTCTGCGTCTCACAAAGACACGGCGGTTGGAACCAAAAATCTCAAATTTGGACTCATCAGACCAAAGGATATATTTCCACCGGTCTAATGTCCATTGCTCGTGTTTCTTGGCCCAAGCAAGTCTCTTCTTATTGGTGTCCTTTAGTAGTGGTTTCTTTGCAGTAATTCGACTATGAAGGCCTGATTCACGCAGTCTCCTCTGAGCAGTCGATGTTGAGATATGTCTGTTACTTGAACTTTGTGAAGCGTTTATTTGGGCTGGTAACTCTAATGAACTTATCCTCTGCAGCAGAGGTAACTCTCTCTGGGTCTTCCTTTCCTGTGGCGGTCCTCATGAGAGCCAGTTTCATCATAGCCTTGATGGTTTTTGCGACTGCACTTGAAGAAATGTTCAAAGTTATTGAAATGTTCCTCTTTAACTGAAGTTCATGTCTTAAAGTAATTATTTGAGCTGTTCTTACCATAATATGGACTTGGTCTTTTACCAAATAGGGCTATCTTCTGATAACTTTGACACCTTCTGGAAACAGAATATACTCTACAGGAATGACGGAGTCCATCCAAATCATCTTGGCTCCTGGACTCTGTCTACACATTTCAAGGCTGCGTTGAAACAATGACTCATCAATGACCCAAGACCAGCTCATTTAATCCCTACCTTTGTGACAATGAGTCGTCATAATGCTGCATCAAATGTACATAATCTTAGGGGCGTTGGCAGACAAAATATAAGTAACTTAATTTATGTCCCCCTAACTGCCCTGAATACCTCTGTTGATCCTACAGCTATTGTCTGCAGTAATCATGAGCCTATGAACCAGAGTTACACTGAGGCGGTGTGCCCTAGTAGGAAGACCTCTTTGTTCAGCTCACCCTGGCCTATCAGCTCTAGTATAAATGACATGAGCAAGGATACTTCTGATAAGCTTCCCAGTAAAGCATTAAAAACAATCAAGCAACCCAGAAAAGTGCTGAAAATAGCCCATATTAACATATGTAGCCAGAGAAACAAGGTCCATGAAGTCAATAACTTGCTTGTAACAGATGACATTCATATTCTGACTATCTCTGAAACTTAGATAATACCTTTGATGATACAGTGGTAGCAATACATTTCATAATATAACATCTACTGAAAAGATAGAAATGCCAATGAGGCGGTATCGCGGTGTCACGCCCTGACCTTAGATATCTCTGTTTTCTTTATATTTTGGTTTGGTCAGGGTGTGACTAGGGTGGGTACGCTAGTTTTTGTATTGTCTCTGGTTTTTGTATGTCTAGGGTTGTTGTAGGTCTAGGGGTTTTTGTATTTCTATGTTGGCCTGATATGGTTCTCAATCAGAGACAGCTGTTTATTGTTGTCTCTAATTGGGGATCATATTTAGGCAGCCATTTCCCCTTTGTGTTTCGTGGGATCTTGTCTATGTGTAGTTGCCTGTCAGCACTCGTTTGTATAGCTTCACGTTTCGTTTTGTTATTTTGTTAGTTTGTTCAGTGTTCATTCTTTAAATAAATAAGGTCTCATTCGTCTCATTCGCCTTGGTCTCATTCGTATGACGAACCTGACATGCGGTCTATATTCAGAACCATATTCCTGTAAAGCTTAGAGGCGATCTAATGTTAATAAATACTGTTGAAGTCATATGGCTACAGGTTCATCTGCCTCAACTAAAGCACATTATTGTGGGAAGCTGCTATAGACCACCAAGTGCTAACAGTCAGTATCTGGATAATATGTGTGAAATGCTAATGTATGTGATATCAACAGAGAAGTATATTTTCTGGGGTAAATTAATTAATAAATCCCACTAGCGGGACACCTGTCGATAACTTCCGGTGAAATTGGAGGGCGCGCAATTCAAATAAATATTATGGATATTAAACATTTATGAACATAGAAGTATTTTATATTGGTTAAAAGCTTAAATTCTTGTTCATCTAACTGAATTGTCCGATTTACAATAGCGAAAGCAGCGAAAGCAGCGAAAGCATACCATGCGATTGTTTGAGGACAGCGCCCCACATCAACATATTTTTCAATCAGCACAGGCTTCATAAAATCACAAATAGCGATTAAATATTCACTTTTTGAAAATCTTCCTCTCATTTGCAATCCAAAGGGTCCCAGCTACAACATGTATGGTCGTTTTGTTAGATAAAATCCTTCTTTATATCCCAAAAAGTCAGTTTAGTGGGCGCCATCAATTTGAGTAATCCACTCGTTCAACATGCAGAGAAAGGAATCCAAAAAGCTACGCTAAACTTTGTTAAAACAAGTCAAACTATGTTTCTATCTAATCCTTAGGTACCCTAAAATGCAATTAAACTATAATATTTCATACGGAAAGAAGTATGTTCGATAGAAAAGCAAAATTAGCAGGCGTGCGTCCTCTTCATCTCTTCATCTCTCATCTCTCAGACTGATTTCCAACTATGGGTTCCTGTATCAACCTCAGAATTCTTCCTTGTTTGGGATGAAAAAACAAGACTGAAACCTTGAACAAAGACTGTTGACATCTAGTGGAAGCCATAGGAATTGCAATCTGGGAGCTGGATTTAACATTGTCCCTATACGTTCTAATGGAAGAGCATGGGATCTCAAAGAACAAATGTGCATGTGTCTGCTCAAACGGTCAGAAACAGACTCCATGAGGGTGGTATGAGGGCCCGCGTCCACAGGTGGGGGTTGTGCTTACAGCCCAACACCGTGCAGGACGTTTGGCATTTGCCAGAGAACACCAAGATTGGCAAATTCGCCACTGGCGCCCTGTGCTCTTCACAGATGAAAGCAGGTTCACACTGAGCACATGAGCACATGTGACACACGTGACAGAGTCTGGAGACGCCGTGGAGAACATTCTGCTGCCTGCAACAATCTCCAGCATGACCGGTTTGGAGGTGGGTCAGTCATGGTGTGGGGTGGCATTTCTTTGTGGGGCCGCACAGCCCTCCATGTGCTCGCCAGAGGTAGCCTGACTGCCATTAGGTACCGAGATGAGATCCTCAGACCCCTTGTGAGACCATATGCTGACACATGCACATTTGTGGCCTGCTGGAGGTCATTTTGCAGGGCTCTGGCAGTGCTCCTCCTTGCACAAAGGCGGAGGTAGCGGTCCTGCTGCTGGGTTGTTGCCCTCCTACGGCCTCCTCCACGTCTCCTGATGTACTGGCCTGTCTCCTGGTAGCGCCTCCATGCTCTGGACACTACGCTGACAGACACAGCAAACCTTCTTGCCACAGCTCGCATTGATGTGCCATCCTGGAGGAGCTGCACTACCTGAGTCACTTGTGTGGGTTGTAGACTCCGTCTCATGCTACCACTAGAGTGAAAGCACCGCCAGCATTCAAAAGTGACCAAAACATCAGCCAGGAAGCATAGGAACTGAGAAGTGGTCTGTGGTCACCACCTGCAAAACCACTCCTTTATTGGGGGTGTCTTGCTAATTGCCTATAATTTCCACCTTTTGTCTATTCCATTTGCACAACAGCATGTGAAATGTATTGTCAATCAGTGTTGCTTCCTAAGTGGACAGTTTGATTTCACAGAAGTGTGATTGACTTGGAGTTACATTGTGTTGTTTAAGTGTTCCCTTTATTTTTTTGAGCAGTGTATTAGACAGTTTGTTCTTATAAAAGCTATCATATGCAGGATAAAATACACTCTTAATTATGGTGGCCTACATGGTAACTGAAATAGATTTGAAACATGAATATGTATATGCTCGCTAGTGTGTAAAGTAAACATTTGGATTTAACACTTCTTGACTGAGAGCCGTCCGTCATAACAACCGGTGGTGAAAAAGTACCCAATTGTCATACTTGAGTAAAAGTAACGATACCTTCATAGAAAATGACTCAAGTAAAAGCGAAAGTGACCCAGAAAAATACTACTTGAGTAAAAGTCTAAAAGTATTTGATTTTGAATATACTTAAGTATCAAAAGTAAATGTAATTTCAAAAATGTACTTAAGTATCCAAAGTAAAAGTAAAAGTATAAATAATTTCTAATTGATTAAAATAGGAAGATCAGACGGCACAATTTTAGTATATATTTTTTACGTATAGCCATGCAGACATCATTTACAAATGAAGCATTTGTGTCCTCCAGATCAGAGGCAGTAGCGATGACGAGGGATGACCAGGGATGTTCTCTTGATAAGTGAGTGAATTTTCCTGTCCTGCTAAGCATTGAAAATGTAACAAGTATTTTTGGGTGTGAGGGAAAATGTATGGAGTAAAAAGTACATTATTTACTTTGGGAATGTAGTGAATTAAAAGTAGTTTAAAATATAAATAGTAAAGTATAGATACCTAAAAAAACTACTTAAGTAGTACTTCAAAGTATTTTCACACCACTGATTACAACAGAACCCACAATGACTTTGATCGCCATCTTCGGCTCTGGTCAATTTGTATCATTGAAGCGTTACTGACATATTACATTTACTGAGCAGACGCTCTTACAAGCGAAATTAGGGTTGAGTGCCTTGCTCAAGTGCACGTCGTGGAAATATTCAGTCAATAATATTTCTCAAATACCGGAGCTTGTGAGTTCAAATAGACTTTATTACAAAGTAACAAAAGCCGAGCTGGTTCATGACGCAACTGTTTTTCCAAGTCTCAGCATCCTCCTTTTATACAGTTTCAAGTACACACATCTCTCATCGTTGTTCCCCTTCATGTTAATCATCACTCTTCTTGGCTTTGCCCTACTATTATTTCCTACACTAAGTTATTTCTCTGGGACGCGCTATCTCACCCCCCTCCAGATCATAAAAACACTCTACAAATCACTAAACCAGTTATATTGGTGGCGCAATCTTGACAGTTTGGAAAACTCTACAAATCACCGAACCAATTAGCCCAACCTTAACAGTTTAGTAAAAAAAAAAATAGGTGCCCCTGCTAGGCAAAAGTCATACAGTAAGTACACTTCAGTATGTTATGTGTATCAGCATTTACCAGGTTATATCATATGTGCCTTCATTATATTAATTATGACGCTTCAAATACAGGCATGCATCTGGATTACAATATGTGTCCACTTCGTTTATATATGGGCTTTTCTTATGCTATACAGGTGTGATTATAGGTTCCTTTAAAGCTTTTAATAATTCTGTTTCATTACATTATTATTTCACAATATGCTACTATAAATTACAATATGAATCGAAACAGCAACATGCTTTCCAAAAACCTCCCTCAGCCAGACCATGCAGTGACTGCATTGCTACAGCTGGAACCTGTTGCGAGTAGTGAGGGGGAGGACTAGACCAGTGATAGTTTTAGGGACCCAACCAGTGATAGTGTGAGGACTACACCAGTGATAGTGTTCAGGACAAGACTAGTGATAATGTTGAAGACTAGACTAGTGATAGTGTTGAGGACTAGACCAGTGATGATGTTCAGGACTAGACCAGTGATAGTGTTAAGGACCAGTGATAGTGTTGAGGACTAGAACAGTGATAGTGTTAAGGACTGGACCAGTGATAGTGTTGAAGACTAGACTAGTGATAGTGTTGAGGACTAGACCAGTGATGACGTTCAGGACTAGACCAGTGGTAGTGTTAGGGATTAGACTAGTGATAGTGTTGAGGACTAGACGAGTGATAGTGTTCAGTACTAGACCATTGATAATGTTGAGGACTAGACCAGTGATAATGTTGAGGACTAGACCAATGATAATGTTGAGGACTACACCAGTGATAGTGTTCAGGACAAGACCAGTGATAATGTTGAAGACTAGACTAGTGATAGTGTTGAGGACTAGACCAGTGATGACGTTCAGGACTAGACCAGTGGTAGTGTTAGGGATTAGACTAGTGATAGTGTTGAGGACTAGACGAGTGATAGGGCTCAGTACTAGACCAGTGATAGTGTTAAGGACTGGACCAGTGATAGTGTTCAGGACAAGACCAGTGATAATGTTGAGGACTAGACTAGTGATAGTGTTGAGGACTAGACCAGTGATGACGTTCAGGACTAGACCAGTGGTAGTGTTAGGGATTAGACTAGTGATAGTGTTGAGGGCTAGACCAGTGATAATGTTCAGGACTAGACCAGTGATAGTGTTAAGGACCAGTGATAGTGTTGAGGACTAGAACAGTGATAGTGTTAAGGACTGGACCAGTGATAGTGTTAGGGATTAGACCAGTGATAGTGTTGAGGACTAGACAAGTGATAGTGTTCAGTACTAGACCAGTGATAATGTTGAGGACTAGACCAGTGATAGTGTTGAGGACTAGACCAGTGATAGTGTTGAGGACTAGACCAGTGATAACGTTCAGGACTAGACCAGTGATAGTGTTAGGGATTAGACCAGTGATAATGTTGAGGACTAGACCAGTGATAGTGTTGAGGGCTAGACCAGTGATAATGTTCAGGACTGGACCAGTGATAGTGTTAAGGACTGGACCAGTGATAGTGTTGAGGACTAGAACAGTGATAGTGTTAAGGACTGGACCAGTGATAGTTTTAGGGATTAGACCAGTGATAGTGTTGAGGACTAGACCAGTGATAGTGTTGAGGGCTAGACCAGTGATAATGTTCAGGACTGGACCAGTGATAGTGTTGAGGACTGGACCAGTGATAGTTTTGAGGACTAGACCAGTGATAGTGTTGGGGGCTAGACCAGTGATAGTGTTCAGGACTAGACCAGTGATAGTGTTCAGTACTAGACCAGTGAGTGTTGAGGACTAGACCAGTGATAGTGTTGAGGACTAGACCAGTGATAGTGTTGAGGACTAGACCAGTGATAGTGTTGAGGACTAGACCAGTGATAGTGTTCAGGACTAGACACAGTGATAGTGTTGAGGATAAACCAGTGACAGTGTTGAGGACTAGAGTCTAGAGTATCATATGTTCCCTTTTTTACTTGACCGACCAACACCTCAAATTGACAACAGTCACACATTGGATGATACACACTGAATGGACAAAACATTAGGAACATTCAATGACAGACTGACCAGATGAATTAAGGTGAAAAGCAATTATCCCTTCTTGATGTCACTTGTTAAATTCACTTCAATCGTTGTAGATGAAGGGGAGGAGACAGGTTATAGAAGGACTGTTAAGAGACAATTAAGACATGGATCGTGTATGTGTGCCACTCTCTCAGAGAGTGAATGGGAAAGACAAAAGATTTATGTGCCTTTGAACGGGGTATGGTAGTAGGTGCCATGTGCACTGGTTTGAATGTGTCAAGAACTGCAACGCTGCTGGGTTTTTCACGCTCAACAGTTTCCCATGTGTATGAAGAATGGTCCACCACCCAAAGGACATCTAGCCAACAGCAGGCTAGTTGTTGAAAACGGGAGAAAGGAGGCTGACGTGAATTATGCAGAGCAACAGACGGGCTACAGTTAGTCAACAGTTCAGTACAACATTGGTGACCAATGACCCATAAAATACACAACTCGTTGACACAAATGGGGTATGGAAGCCGACAACCTTAGAGTTCCACTTCTTTCAGCAAAAAAACAAGAAACTGAGTTTGCAGTGGGCTAAGGAACTAAAACACTAGACACAGGAGAATTGGAAAAATATTGCTTGTTCTGATTAATTCCGGTTCTTGCTGTTTCACGCTGATGGGAGGACTAGGCTATGGAGAAAACCACATTAGTACATCCATCCATCACACTTTGTCAACATTTCAGACTAGTGATGGTGGTGTAATGGTGTGGGGTGTGTTTTCATTGCACACATCGGGTCCATTGATAAAAGTGGAGCAACGTTTGAAAGCCACTGGATATCTGAACATTATTATCAATCAACCAACCAAACTAATATATTTCCATCAGCAGATGTCACAAGGTGCTATACAGAAACCCAGCCTAAAACCCCAAAAATCCTTAGAAAGACAGGGACCTAGGAAGAAACCTAGAGAGGAACCAGGCTCTGTGAGGTTGCCAGTCCCCTTCTGGCTGTGCCGGGTGAGATTATAACAGTACATGGCCATAAAGGCCAGATTTATCTCCAAGATGTTCAAAAGTTTATAGATGACCAGCAGGGTCAAATAATAATCAAAGTGGTTGTAGAGGGTGCGACAGGTCAGTACTTCAGCAGTAAATGTCACTTGGCTTTTCATAGCTGAGCATTCAGAGGATGAAATAGCAGGTGCAGTAGAGAGAGTGAGTTGACAACAGCAAGTCTGGTACAAGGTACCACGTCCGGTGAACAAGTCAGGGTTCCATAGCCACAGGCAGAAGAGTTAAAACTAGAGCACCAGATCGACCAGGTGGACTGGGGTCAGCAAGGAGTCATCAGGCCAGGTAGTCCTTCGGCATGGTCCTAGGGTTCAGGTCCTCTGGGAGGGGAGGGAGAGAGAGGGAGAAGAGAGAGAGAATAAGAGGGAGCAGACTTAAATTCACTCAGGACACTTGATAAGACAGCAGAATAACACCAGATATAACAGACTGACCCTAGCCCCCCGGCACATAGGCTATTGCAGCATAGACACTGGAGGCTGAGACGGGGGAGGTCGGGAGACACTGTGGCCCTGTCCAACAATACCCCTGGACAGGGTTAACCAGGCAGGATATAACCCCACCCACTTTGCCAAAGCACAGCCCCCACACCACTCGAGGGATATCAACAGACCACCAACCTATTACCCTGAGACAAGGCTGAGTATAGCCCACAAAGATCTTCTCCACTGCACGAGCCCGAGGGGGCATCAAACCGGACAGGAAGATCACATCAGTGACTCAACCCACTCAAGTGACACACCCCTCCTAGGGAGTGCATGGAAAGCACTTGTAAGCCAGTGACTCAGTTCCCGTAATAGGGTCAGAGGCAGAGAATCTCAATGGAGAGAGGGGAACCGGCCAGGTAGAGACAGCAAATGCTGTTCGTCGCTCCAGTGCCTTTCTGTACACCTTCGCACCCTTGGGCAAGACTACACTCAATCATAGGATCTACTGAAGAGATGAGTCTTCAGTAAAAACTTAAAGGTCGAGACCGTCTCTCACATGGACAGGCAGACCATTCCGTAAAAATGTTGCTCTATAGGAGAAAGCTCTGCCTCCAGCTGTTTGCTTAGAAATTCTAGGGACAATAAAGAGGCCAAATTGTTAAGATAGGTAGGAGAAAGCCAATGTAATGCTTTGTAGGTTATTAGTAAAACCTTCAAATCAGCCCTTGCCATAACTTCTCTAGGGTAGGGGGCAGCATTCAGAATTTTGGATGAAAAGCATGCCCAAATTAAACTGCCAGCTACTCATCCCCAGAAGATAAGATATGCATATTATTAGTAGATTTGGATAGAAAACACTCTGAAATTTCTAAAACTGTTTGAATCATGTCTGTGAGTATAACAGAACATATTTAGCAGGTGAAACCCAGAGGACTTCTTTTGAGGTAACTCTTTTCAATGATTTTCATTGGGAAACCAGATTTCTAAGGGACCTGCTTGCAGTTCCTACCGCATCCACTGGATGTCAGTCTGTGAGAAATTGGTTGAGGTTATTCCTTTGTGTAATGAAGAAGTACGGCCATCTTGAACGAGAGTCACATGAAGTGTCCTGTTAGATAGAAGCGTGACCAGAAAGCTAGCTATAGTTGGTTTTAATCCTGTATTGAACACAGATCATCCCGTCTTCAATTTTATCGATTATTAACGTTAAAAAATACCTAAAGTTATATTACAAAAGTAGTTTGACATTTTTTGGCAAAGTTTACAGGTAAACTTTGAGATATTTTGTCATCACGTTTGAGCAATTTGGAACCTGTGTTTTTCTGGTTCAAACGCGCCAAATAAATTGACATTTTGGATATATATCGATGGAATTAATCGAACAAAAGGACCATTTGTGATGTTTATGGGACATATTGGAGTGCCAACAACAGAAGCCCGTCAAAGGTAAGGCATGAATTATATTTTTATTTCTGCGTTGTGTCGCGCCTGCAGGGTTGAAATATGCTTCTCTGTCTTTGTTTACTATTGTACTATCCTCAGATAATAGCATTGTTTGCTTTCGCCGAAAAGCCTATTTGAATTCTGACATGTTGGCTGGATTCACAACCAGTGTAGCTTTAATTTGGTATCTTTCATGTGTGATTTAATGAAAGTTTGATTTTTATAGTAATTTTCATAGTAATTAATTTGACTTTGGCGCTCTGCATTTTCTCTGGCTTTTTGCCAATTGAGACAGTAGCGTCCCGCCTAAACTCAGATTTTTGGACATAAATATGAACTTTACCGAACAAAACATACGTGTATTGTGTAACATGATGTCCTATGAGTGTCATCTGATGAAGATCAAAGGTTAGTGATTCATTTTCTCTCTATTTCTGCTTTTTGTTACTCTCTTTGACTGGAAAAATGACTGTCTTTTTCTGTGACTTGGCTCATACCTAACATAATCGTTTAATGTGCTTTCGTCGTAAAACCTTTTTGAAATCGGACACTTTTGCAACAACAAGAGTATCTTTAAAATGGTGTAAAATACATGTATGTTTGAGGAATTTAAATGATGGGATATCTGTTGTTTTGAATTTGGCGCCCTGCAGTTTCACTGGCTGTTGAAGAGGTGGGACGCTACTGTTTAACAGGAAGCCAGTGTAGAGAGGCTAGCACTCGAGTAATATGATCAAATGTTTAGTTCTAGTCAAGATTCTAGCAGCAATTGTCACAAGCCGGCTCATAGCCTGTGACAAAAATGAGGGGACACGAACAACAGGTATAGGCCAATTTAAAAGTGTTCTTTATTATTAAACAAACTATTAACTTAAACTAAGAAAAAGGAATGAGGTGTGGATGTATCATAATGTAAGGTGTATGTAAAGTGCATGGGTGCATGAATATGTGTGTGTGAACATGACTGAGTGAAAACTTTGCAAAACTAAAAAGGAACAAACAAATCATGAGCATACCTGGAGGAGCAGAGAGAGAGAGAGAGAGGTGATTAGTAAGCAGTTTTATACCCTGAGCCCAGGTGGCTCCAATCACTTAACGACCCTCCTCTGCCTGCAGGAGGAACCGCCCCCTGCACTGCAGAGGAGGAGCCGTGACACCCCCCTCCTTAAAATGAGGGTCCCACCCTCAACCCAACTTCCTCCAACATATTCAAAATAATTCAAATTTCCCAAAAAACAAATAAACAACAAAATGACCAATCCCGGCTCCTAGCAGTAGCCCCGTGTCCCCCAGCTGACTGTCCGCCCCTCAAACTCAGCAGCCCTGGTACCTGGGGAGCAATTTAAGAGAAAAGAGGCGCAGACAGCCCGTAGGGTCAGCAGAGAAGAGATACAAGCTAGGTTAAAGGAGCACGGGACAGAGCATCAGCAATGATATTATCCTTACCACTAATGTGTCTAATATCAAGGTTGAATGGTTGCAAGAACAAAGCCCAACGCATCAGGCGCTGGTTGGGGTTTTGCAGGGACCTCAGAAAAACAAGTGGGTTGTGGTCAGTGAACACAGTTAAAGGGGTCAAACCAGAACCAACATAGACCTCGAAATGCTGTAAAGCCCAAATGAGACCTAAAGCCTCCTTTTCAATTACAGAATAGTTTTTCTGATACTTATTAAATTTCCGGGAGAAGAAACTGACTGGACACTCAACCTTGTCGTCATTCTCCTGGAGAAGCACAGCCCCAGCACCGATTTGACTGGCGTCTACCTGCAATTTGAAAGGTTTCCCAAAATTTGGTGCTGCCAACACAGGTGCCAAACACAAAAAAGTCTTAACTGCATCAAATGCCTCTTGACACTGGGTGGACCAGATAAATTCAACCTTGGCCTTCAGATTGGTCAGTGGGGACACTACTACCGAAAAGTTTACAAAAAGCACGGTAGTACCCCGCCATTCCCAGGAAGCGCATCAGTTCTTTCTTTGTAGAGGGCTGTGGGAACTGCCTCACAGCCTGAACCTTGGCTTCCACGGGACAGACAAATCCCTGACCCACAACCTTGCCTAGGTATGTGACTGTAGCTTTGGCAAACTCACATTTTGCCAAATCAATACCATTGTCCAACATATACTGCATCTCTGTTTCCAATTGCAGTCTCTTCTCAGATACACGATAAAATCTCTGTTTGATAGGCTTAGCATCTCCGATGTCTATATCACGCTCAATTAAGTGGGTTTGCGATGGAGTGTCAGAAAACAAAACAGGGTAGTTTCTAAGAGCTACCAATTCATCACGTTTCTCAGAGTCTAAATGATCTACCAAAACCCCAAGGTTTTGCAAAGTCTGGGATTTTTTCAACATACCTTGTAAGACCTGGTTTGGCTTACTTGTACACTGACATGTATGACAAGTTTTAATAAAATGAGATACATCCCGCTTTAAACGTGGCCAGAAAAAATAACGAAGTATGCGATCATAAGTTTTACGAACACCCATATGACCTGCCACATCACCATGTGAAGTTTGCAACACTTTATTTCGCAAAGTAGTAGGTACAACTATTTGAAAGACTGGTTCTCCTAAACCCTGATCATAGTGTGGAACCCATTTCCTGACCAACAGCCCATCAAGAAGAAAATAACACTGAGCACTATTCCTCACCACTGAATCAGGAACCACTTTATCAAACAGATCAGCCAAAGTAGTATCAGCTTTTTGCTCAGCCATCAATGAATCTCTAGAACTAGTCAACTGTTCTGTCTGGAGTTTGGCTGGCAACTCAAGACTTTCTGGCTTACTCTCAATCTCCTTACGAGAGGCTGCGCGGGTAACCGCACAAACTGGAAATACCTCAGGAGACACACAGTTCTGATCCGGAGATTCCCTTGCAGGGGACACTGAAGGTTGCTTCTTACAGATGTTTAATTTGCCATCTGCCCACACCTTACTACCTGCCAAGTCATTCCCCAAAATCATGTGCACTCCCTCTACTGGCAACTGAGGTCTAACCCCAACATCTACATCACCCTCTACCAGACCACATTTTAGGGTAACTTTATGTAAAGGACAAGAGAATAGAACTAAACCCATACCACATACCATTACACAACGCCCAGTATCAGACTCCTTAGAGAACGGCAAAACAGATTCCAGAATAAAATAATCTAAAGCTCCAGTGTCTCTTAGGATCTTGATTTTAACATTCTGGTTGCCATCTACCAGGGACACTACACCATATGAAATAAAGGCTGAAAAATCACAGCGGGAAAACTGAGAATCAAACTCAACTAGTGGCTGAAACAGCTCACCCTGGTGGTCAGAGGCTGTAACAGGAGCTGCCATCATAGCAGGTTTAACTTGAACTGACTGTTTTGATTTAAGCAGAGGACAATTTTTCTTCCAATGTCCTTCAACTAAGCAGTAGCGACAGGTATTAGCATTAACCGGTGCTTTAAGTCCTCCAGACCCAAACTTCTGCTGAGGCCTTTGGAAAGATGCCCCCAAAAAGGGTGACCTACTATTCCTAGGAGTAAAGTTATTCTTATGGTACATGTCACTGTTTGACTCAAAATGGCTTTTATGTGTTAGCCTGTACTCATCTGCAAGGATGGCTGCATCACTTGGAGACTTAACTTTACGTTCATTCATGTATGTAGCAACCTGGTCAGACACAGAATTTTTGAACTGTTCTAACACAATCAAATTAGACAGACCCTCAAAAGTACTAACTTCAGAAGCTGTACACCAACGATTAAATGCAGAAGTCAAATCACAAACAAACTCAGAATAGGTTTGTGAATCTAACTTTTTCCTGTAACGAAAACGTTGACGATATGCCTCTGGCACAAGCTCGTAGACCTTCAGAACTGCTGATTTAACTTTAGCATAAACTTTACTGTCAGCTACACTCAGTGCTGCAAAAGCCTCACGTGCTTTACCTGTAAGTACACATTGCAACAACATAGTCATGTCCAAATCTGACCAAGCTCTAGCTTCCGCAATACGCTCAAATAAAGTAAAGTATGTGTCTGGATCTGACTCATCAAATTTAGGCAACAAACGAAGATTCTGTGAAACATCAAACTGTGGTAGTCTTTCCGGTCTATTAGCATTTCTCAATCGCTCTATCTCTAATTTCATTTGCAACAGTTCCCTCTGCTGCTCAAAAGTTAATGAAGGGCTAGACTGAAAACTTGCACCCTCACTACTAGCAGACTGACCGCAAAAAACACCCATTTCCCTAAGACCCTGCTTTAAGCTAGTTTTAACAGTCTCTTTAATTTTTTTATCAACAATCTCAATCTGATAATGTTCAGCAATTTCAATTAACTGCTCCTTAGTACACAACTCTAAGGCTACCTCTGAAGGAGCTTGAACAAAACTACACAAAATGGAAGACATTTTCCTCAACCAATTCAAATATTACAAATGCTCAAAAAAAACAACTCACCTGCTGTCAATCTGGGTTCAAGGACAGGAGCCACACCCCACTATCCTCCAAAACTACTAACTAACTGGCCCTGGTCTTCGTGCAGTCACATGTGGTGGGGTTTTATGCACACAAAACCAGTGGAGTGGAAAAGACAACCAGAAACTGGCAGCCCTCCCATAACCACGGAGGTGCTCCCGAGCCGATGTAGGGGAAAAGGGAAAGGGATGCTCTACCCACGTTCACTGCCACCTAAAACAAAAACACCACAAGCCTCCTATGGACACTTGCTGATATGCCTGAACAGGAGAGGACTCCCACCTGAACAAAACCCAGAAAAACACAGAGTGAATTGCTTAGCTACCAAGCTAACTGAACCAAAAGAACACATGGCTCTCAACTCTCTCTTAAACAAAAATTGGCCCAACCAAAACATCCACTCAAACAAAAAAACATTTGGCAAACTAAACTAAACCAAATTAACTACTATCCCGGACGAGTCCCCACTTGTCACAAGCCGGCTCATAGCCTGTGACAAAAATGAGGGGACACGAACAACAGGTATAGGCCAATTTAAAAGTGTTCTTTATTATTAAACAAACTATTAACTTAAATTAAGAAAAAGGAATGAGGTGTGGATGTATCATAATGTAAGGTGTATGTAAAGTGCATGGGTGCATGAATATGTGTGTGTGAACATGACTGAGTGAAAACTATGCAAAACTAAAAAGGAACAAACAAATCATGAGCATACCTGGAGGAGCAGAGAGAGAGAGAGAGCGAGGTGATTAGTAAGCAGTTTTATACCCTGAGCCCAGGTGGCTCCAATCACTTAACGACCCTCCTCTGCCTGCAGGAGGAACCACCCCCTGCACTGCAGAGGAGGAGCCGTGAAGTTTATTTAGTGCTTTTTTTGTAGCCGGAGAGTAGAGCATTGCAGTAGTTTAAAACGTCTTCTTAATAGGGGGCGCTGTTTTCACTTTGGGAAAAAATCGTGCCCAAATTAAACTGCCTCATACTCTGTTCTAGATCATACAATATGCATAGTATTATTACTATTGGATAGAAAACACTCAGAAGTTTCTAAAACTGTTTGAATTATATATGTGAGTAAAACAGAACTCATTTGGCAGCAAACTTCCATACAGGAAGTGAAAATTCTGAAAATGAGGCTCTGTGTCAGGCCCTGCCTATTCAACTGGCTTATATTTATGGATCTGTATGCACTTCATACGCCTTCCACTAGATGTCAAAAGGCAGTAGAATGTTGAATGGGGTGTCTAGCTTGATGTGAGGCCAAATGAGAGCTTTTGGAGTGACAGGTCCGCTCTTTTGTCAGTTTTCAACGGCGCACAGAGGAACTCCACATTGTCTTCTGAAATGCGTTATGTATACACGACGAACTGCTCCGGCTCTGATATTATTGGATACATATGAGAAAACCATCATAAAGTAGGATTTTCAACTGAGTTTGACCAGTTTATTCGACGTTTTTTGGGTATTTTGGAAATTTTCGTTCCAGGCGCAACGTTTTCTTAGACACGTGAGCTCCACATGGCTAGCCAAAGTTGCTAATTCGACAGAAGAAATGGACATTCCAAAACCAAACAACGATTTATTCTGGAACTAGGACTCCTTGCACAACATTCTGATGGAAGATCATCAAAAGTAAGAGAATGTTTATGATGTTATTTCGTATTTTTGTGTTTTATGTTGGCTCCAACAAGGCGGAGAATTGTAGGGCGTTGTCTCACAATACTGCATGCTGTATGTTGTACTAAAGTTATTTAAAAAAAATCTAACACAGCGGTTGCATTAAGAACCAGTGTATCTTTCATTTGCTGTACAACATGTATTTTTTAGTAAAGTTTATGATGAGTTCTTTGATTAGATTAGGTGACTGTCCAAAATATCTCCGGACATTCTGGTGAATTGTTGCTACGTATTCACAATGTAAAACCACGATTTGCAGCTATAAATATGCACATTTTCGAACAAAACATAAATGTATTGTATAACATGATGTTATAAGACTGTCATCTGATGAAGTTGTCCAAAGGTTAGTGATTAATTTTATCTCTATTTCTGGGTTTTGTGAAAGCTATGTTGGCGGTGAATAAATGGCGTTGTGTGTTTGGCTATTGTGGTGAGCTAATAGAATATATTGTGTATATTATATATTGTGTTTTCGCTGTAAAACACTTAAAAAATCGGAAATATTGGCTGGATTCACAAGATGTTTATCTTTAATTTGCTGTACACCATGTACTTTTCATAAATGTTTTATGATGAGTATTTATGTATTTCACGTTGCTCTCTGTAATTATTCTGGCTGTTTTGGTGCTATTTGTGATGTTGGCTGCAATGTAAAACTACGATTTATACCTCAAATATGCACATTTTCGACAAAACATAAATGTATTGTATAACATGATGTTATAAGACTGTCATCTAATGAAGTTCTTCAATGTTAGTGATTCATTTTATCTCTATTTGTGGGTTTTGTGAAAGCTACCTATGCGGTGGAAACATGGTGAAAACATGGCGTTGTGTGTTTGGCTATCGTGGTGAGCTAATATAAATACATATTGTGTTTTCGCTGTAAAACATTTTAAAAATCGGAAATGATGGCTGGATTCACAAGATGTTTATCTTTCATTTGCTGTATTGGACTTTTGATTTCATGAAATTATATTATATGATATCCCCTGTCGCGTTAGGCTAGGTTATGCTAGTCAGCTTTTTTGATGAGGAGGATCCCGGATCCGGGAGGGAGACTCGTTAGAGGCTAATCTAGAAATGACAAAAAGATGCTTTCCTATATCATTTTTGGACAAAAAGTTTCAGATAATAATGTTACAAATATGGACAAAAGCTGTCCTTGAAAT
Organism: Salvelinus fontinalis; assembly: GCF_029448725.1. Lineage (NCBI taxonomy): Eukaryota > Metazoa > Chordata > Actinopteri > Salmoniformes > Salmonidae > Salvelinus > Salvelinus fontinalis. The sequence goes on along the minus strand of NC_074703.1, from coordinate 15,734,371 downwards.
ATTCTTGATATGTTAATCAAAAGAGAGATCCAGGGTCCAGAGTAACGCAGAGGTCCTTTTTTGAGACGACTGTACAACCATCAAGATGAATTGTCAGCCCCAACAGAAGGTCTCGTTGTTTCTTAGGACCTAGAACTAGCATCTCTGTTTTGTCCGAGTTTAAAAGTAAAAAATGTCCATCGACTTCCTTATGTCTGGAACACAAGCTTTGAGGGTAGACAATTTTGGGGCCTCACCATGTTTCATTGAAATGTTCAGCTGTTTGTCGTCTGCATAGCATTGAAAGTTAACATTGTGTTTCCGAACGACATCACCAAGAGGTAAAATATATAGTGTAAACTATAGTGGTCCTAAAACAGAACCTTGAGGAACACTGAAACTTACAATTGATTTGTCAGAGGACAAACCATCCACAGAGACAAACTGATATCTTTAAGAAAAATAAGATCTAAACCAGGCAAGAACTTGTTCGTGTAGAACAAATTAAGATTTCCAATCTCTCCAAAAGAACGTGGTGATCGAAGATGTCAAAAGCAGCATTAAGTTGCAGAGCCTTGGTTTGACGCCATTAAAAGGTAATTTACCACCTTCGCGAGTGCAGTCTCAGTGCTATGATGGGGTCTAAAACCAGACTGAAGCTTTTTGTATACACTACCTGTCAAGTTTTAGAACACCTACTCATTCAAGGGTTTTTCTTTATTTTTTACTGTTTTATACATTGTAGAATAATAGTGAAGACATCAAAACAATGAAATAACACATATGGAATTTTAATTGTGTTGGGTAAAAATGATAGACCTTTCAAACGTTTTATGCAACATTATCGGCAAGTAATGACTGTGCCAAAGCGATTTAGAGTTGTGTAACGGGAGTGATGAGTGTGTGGATATAACGGTAATATTATACAAATTCCGTTTTAAAAGCATTATACTGTATGAATCAGTGCAAAATGCCTTTCACATTATTAAAAAAAAATTAAATTTAAAAAAAAGTTATGCATGCCAACATATTAGGCAACAATTAAGAGTGATCGTGTCAGGCGAAAATTTTATCAAAAGTTTTACCATTTCTAACATTTGCTGTACAGTCACATTCACCGTGGTTGACTGAAGCGTGCTATAAATTTCACAGCTGGCGATGTCGCTTCGCCATTGGTTATTCCCATAGCTGCGGGAAGTAGAATAAATAAAAAATCATAACAATAAAAAATCAAGACATTTAATTATTTCTTACAGAAGAAGTATGAAATGCATAACAAATTGAAAGGGAACAAGCCTGCGTCCCTGCCATCACACAATTACTGTTATTGGTGCGCATTGAAAAGGAGTCATGAGTGTGCAGCGTCATATTTTCTTCCCAGAAGACAAACATGCTCATTCTGTTCAGGATATGATGCCATGTCATATTGTAACTGTACATCAAACATAGCGATCGTAAACATTGACACTGTATATGATATGAGTTTTATGTGTTATTTCATAGTTTTGATGTCTTCAATATTATTATACAATGTAGAAAATAGTAAAAATAAGGAAAAACCCTTGAATGAGTAGGTGTTCTAAATCTTTCGACCGGTAGTGTACATTATTTGTCTTCAGTAAGGCAGTGAGTTGCTGCACAATAGCTTTTCTCCCCAAAAATGTTTTACAAAAATAATGAGATCCTCAGTTGATATACAGTTAAAGTTGGAAGTTTACATACACTTTAGCCAAATACATTTAAACTCAGTTTTTCAAAATTCCGTCTTAGGTCAGTTAGGATCACCACTTTATTTTAAGAATTTGAAATGTCAGAATAATAGTAGAGAGAATGATTTATTTCAGCTTTTATTTATTTCATCACATTCCCAGTGGGTCAGAAGTTTACATGCATTCAATTACTATTGGTAGCATTGCCTTTAAACTGTTTAACTTGGGTCAAATGTTTAGGGTAGCCTTCCACAAGCTTCACACAATAAGTTGGGTGAATTTTGGCCCATTTCTCCTGACAGAGCTGGTGTAATTGAGTCAGGTTTGTAGGCCTCCTTGCTCGCACACGCTTTATCACTTCTGCCCACATTTTCTATAGGATTGAGATCAGTGCTTTGTGATGGCCACTCCAATACCTTGACTTTCTTGTCCTTAAGCCATTTTGCCAAAACTTTGGAAGTATGCTTGGGGTCATTGTCCATTTGGAAGAAACATTTGCGACCAAGCTTTAACTTCCTGACTGATGTCTCGAGATGTCGCTTCAATATGTCCACATAATTTTCCTTCCTAATGACGCCATCTATTTTGTGAAGTGCACCAGTCCCTCCTGCAGCAAAGCACACCCACAACATGAGCTGCCATCCCCGTGCATCACGGTTGGGATGGTGTTCTTCGGCTTGCAAGTTTCCCCCTTTTTCCTCCAAAGATAATGATGGTCATTATGGCCAAACAGTTCTATTTTTTTTCAGACCAGAGGACATTTCTCCAAAAAGTACAATCTTTGTCCCCATGTGCAGTTGCAAACCGTAGTGTGGCTTTTTTATGGTGGTTTTGGAGCAGTGGCTTCTTCCTTGCTGAGCGACCTTTCAGGTTATGGCGATATAGGACTCGTTTTACTGTGGATATAGATACTTTTATACCTGTTTCCTCCAGCATCTTCACAAGGTCCTTTGCTGTTGTTTTGGAATTGATTTGCACTTTTCGCAGCAAAGTACGTTCATCTCTAGTGGTTGAAGTGGTTGAGAAAGTGTGAGTGGTTGAAAAACAAGTTTTAATGACTCCAACCTAAGTGAATGTAAATTTCCGACTTCAACTGTATATATCCACGTAGGTGGAGGGAGTCTGGAAGGGAATCTTTGGGTTGTCCAAGAATTTATAGCATGGCTTTTGATGATCCCTGGTTGAGGTCTGAACAGATGATTTGTTGCGATTGCATACGTATTATGAGGAAAAACATTTAGATCCACAATATTTATTCCACAGGACAAGACTAGATCCAGGGTATTTTATTTTACCGGGTAAGTTGACTGAGAACACGTTCTCATTTGCAGCAACAACCTGGGGAATAGTTACAGGGGAGAGGAGGGGGATGAATGAGCCAATTGTAAACTGGGGATTATTAGGTGACCATGATGGTTTGAAGGCCAGATTGGGAATTTAGCCAGGACACCGGGGTTAACATCCCTACTCTTACGATAAGTGCCATGGGATCTTTAGTGACCTCAGAGAGTCAGGACACCCGTTTAACGTCCCATCCGAAAGACAGCACCCTATACAGGACAGTGTCCCCAATCACTGCCCTGGGGCATTGGGATATTTTTTAGACCAGAGGAAAGAGTGCCTCCTACTGGCCCTCCAACACCACTTCCAGCAGCATCTGGTCTCCCATCCAGGGACTGACCAGGACCAACCCTGCTTAGCTTCAGAAGCAAGCCAGCAGTGGTATGCAGGGTGGTATGCTGCTGGCTATAACAATGCCCCAGTATAACTGTGGCATTGAGTAGGTCAGGAGCCATTTGGAGTGGGTCTGTGTACTTTTCCATGTGAATATTAGTCAACAAAAATTAGAATATTATCTGACCATGACTACAAGGTCTGATAGGAATTCAGGGAACTCAGTAAGGAACATGGCTTCATGGCAGCAGTGCATCCATCTGCAAAATGTTTTTTTCAGCAGGATAATGCCCCATGCCACAAGGCTAGGATTGTCCAGGAATGGCTCCACGAACATGACAGTGAATTCAGCTTACTGTAGTGGCCTGCCTAGAACCCAGATCTCAATCCAATTAACCATCTGTGGGATGAGATGGAACCAGCTATTCAAGGTAGAGATCCACTACCAGCCAACTTGAAACAACTATGGGAAGCATTGGAATCAACATGGACCAGCATCCTTGTGGAATGTTTTCGACACTTTATAGAGTCCACGCCCCGAAAGAAAATGTAGGCTGTTCTGAGGGCTAAAGGGGGTGTAACTCAATACAAGGAAGGTGCGCCTAATGTTTTGTACACTCAGTGTATATCACATATGTTACCAAATGAGGCATACATTATCTCAAACAAGTTCCATATAAATCAAATTTATGAGTATGTGTGTGTGTTTCGTGTAATATTGCCTGGGCTAAAAAGGGCAAAAAAGCATTCAGTTGGAATATCGTGATACAAAAGTTACACCATATAATTTATTGGATTATTTATTTGATAATATTTTCTTCATACATTCTTGTCCTGTCTAGTGCCTTGCTCCAGGAGGGCTATTTGCATAGAGAGGACACTTTGCATTGGCATCACATGCTTCAGTGGTCTGGGAGTGTTTATATCCATACCACTTCAGTCACTTCAGTCATGAAGTTTAACACTTCATGACTGAGAGCTGTTCTTCATGACAACAGAACCCACAACAACCATGACTTTTATCACTTTCTTCATCTGGACACTTGCTTTATGCTTTCAAGGTTAACATTTTCTGAATCTATTTTTGAACAATTATGAAATCTACACCATCGACATGTACAGGATATCAATGTTAACATTTCTATTCAGAACTATTCATTACTATGTGTAATATTTAATTCATATACATGTTTTTATTCTATGTTTCAGAATCCAGAGGACAGTACACTGTGACTCAGACTCCTGCAGTGAAAGCTGTTCTCCCAGGACAGACAGTCTCTCTGAACTGTAAAACCAGCAGTAATGTGTATGCCAATATCTACCTAGCCTGGTACCAACAGAAACCTGGAGGAGCTCCTAAACTCCTTATTTACTATGCTAAAACACTTCAGTCTGGGACTCCATCTAGATTCAGTGGCAGTGGATCTCATAGTGACTTCACCCTGACCATCAGTGAAGTCCAGGCTGAAGATGCAGGAGATTACTACTGTCAGAGTTTCCATGGTGATATGGTGTTCACACAGTGATACAGAGCCATACAAAAACCTCTCTCAGTCAGACTGCAGAGTGACTGTACTGTTACAGCTGGGACCTACTGCAGGTGTTGAGTGGGAAGAGACAGTGACATGGAACACTGATCACTCGATGAGGTCAACTGTGTCATGTGACAATATGGTTAGACATTATTCAGATCACATGAAAATTATTAACATTATCATCATGGTTATAACTTATATTATTTTTCATCATGGTCTGAAAGTGTATATAAATGTTATTTATAGATATGAAACACAATACCTGTCCATATGTAAAGCAAGATCTACAGTAGTAAAACAAAAGGTGTTATGACTTCAACATTACTTCAAAGTTACAATCACTTCAGCCCCCTAAATCAAGTCCTCATATGGACCTCAACCAAATGTCTGATTTAAATGGATGTGATCTTCTAGCATTATATTAACTGCTTCAATGAGCGGATTACTGTCACGCCCTGGCCTTATTATTCTTTGTTTTCTTTATTATTTTAGTTAGGTCAGGGTGTGACATGGGTAATGTTTATGTTTTGTTGGTTTTGGGTGTTTATTTGGTAAAGGGGTTATGGGGTGTAGTAGATGGTTTTGTGTTGAGTGTATATGTCTAGCGTTGTCTATGTTGGTTAGTTATCTAGGAGAGTCTATGGTTACCTGAATGAGTTCCCAATTAGAGACAGCTGATTTCGGTTGTCTCTGATTGGGAGCCTTATTTAGGGTAGCCATAGGCTCTCATTGGTTGTGGGTAATTGTCTATGTAAGAACGTTTGTAGCCTGTTTGTATGTGCACAACGTTTGTAGCTTCACGGTCGTTTTGTTGTTTTGTATAGTTTTGTTAAAGTGTTTCGTGTCGTGTTCATCTTCGTCTTTTAAATAAAGAAAAGAGAAGATGTATTCATATCCAGCTGCGCCTTGGTCCTCATTCTCTCCAGTACACGATCGTGACAGAATTACCCACCATAGGACCAAGCGGCATGGAAGGCGGCAACAGGACCTACCCACAAAGGATTTCTGGACATGGGAGGAGATACTGGATGGTAAGGGGCCGTGGGATCAACCTGGAGAATATCGCCTCCCTCGTGAAGAGCTGGAGGCAGCGAAAGCCGAGAGGAGGCGATATGAGGAGGCAGCACGGAGACAAGGCTGGAAGCCCGTGAGTACAACCCAAAAATTTCTTGGGGGGGGGCCTTAAAGGGAGTGTGGCGAAGTCAGGTAGGAAACCTGCGCCTACTCCCTGTACTTACCGTGGAGAGCGAGAGTACGGGCAGACACCGTGTTACGCAGTAGAGCGCACGGTGTCTCCTGTACGCGTGCATAGCCCGGTTCGGTACATTTCAGCTCCACGTATCGGCCGGGCTAGACTGAGCGTTGAGCCATATGTCATGAAGCCGGCCCAACGCATCTGGTCACCAGTGCGTCTCCTCGGGCTGGCGTACATGGCACCAGCCTTACGCATGGTGTCCCCGGTTCGCCTACATAGGCCGGTGCGGGTTATTCCACCTCTCCGCACTGGTCAGGCGACGGGGAGCATAGAACCAGGTAAGGTTGGGCAGGCTCGGCGTTCAAGGGAGCCAGTACGCCTGCACGGTCCGGTATTTCCGGCGCCACCTCCCCGCCCCAACCCAGTACCACCAGTGCCTCCTCCACGCACTAGCTATATGGTGCGTGTCTCCAGCCCTTTACCACCAGTGTCTAAACCACGCACCAAGCCTCCTGTGTGTCCCCAGAGTCCTGTGCGTCCTGTTGCTGCTCCCCGCACTAGCCCTGAGATGCGTGTCCCCAGCCCGGTGCCACCAGTCCCGGCACCACGCACCAGGCCTACAGTGCGCCTCAGCCGGCAGGAGTCTGCCGTCTGCACAGCGTTGACTGAACTGCTCGTCTCCCCAGCGCCATCTGAGCCATCCGTCTCCCCAGCGCCATCTGAGCCATCCGTCTCCCCAGCGCCATCTGAGCCATCCGTCTGCAATGAGCCTGCAAAGCCGCCCGTCTGCCATGAGCCTGCAAAGCCGCCCGTCTGCCATGAGCCCACTGAGCCGTCCGCCAGACAGGAGCCGCTAGAGCCGTCCGCCAGACAGGAGCCGCTAGAGCCGCCAGCCAGACAGGATCTGCCAGAGCCGCCAACCAGACAGGATCTGCCAGAGCCGCCAACCAGACAGGATCTGCCAGAGCCGCCAACCAGACAGGATCTGCCAGAGCCGCCAACCAGACAGGATCTGCCAGATCAGTCAGCCAGCCATGAGCAGCCAGATCCGTCAGCCAGCCATGAGCAGCCAGATCCGTCAGCCAGCCATGAGCAGCCAGATCCGTCAGCTAGCCATGAGCAGCCAGATCCGTCAGCTAGCCATGAGCAGCCAGATCCGTCAGCTAGCCATGAGCAGCCAGATCCGTCAGCTAGCCATGAGCAGCCAGATCCGTCAGCTAGCCATGAGCAGCCAGATCCGTCAGCCAGCCATGAGCAGCCAGATCAGTTAGCCAGCCATGAGCAGCCAGATCAGTTAGCCAGCCATGAGCAGCCAGATCAGTTAGCCAGCCATGAGCAGCCAGATCAGTTAGCCAGCCATGAGCAGCCAGATCCGTTAGCCAGCCATGAGCAGCCAGATCTGTCAGCCAGCCATGGGCCGTCCCTCAGTCCGGAGCTGCAGTCCCTCAGTCCGGAGCTGCCATTCCTCAGTCCGGAGCTGCCATTCCTCAGTCCGGAGCTGCCATTCCTCAGTCCGGAGCTGCCCCTTACCCTGGTGCTGCCCCTTACCCTGGTACTGCCCCTGACCCTGGTACTGCCCCTTACCCTGGTACTGGTCCTTAGTCCGGAGCTGTCCCTTAGTCCGGAACTCCCCCTTAATGCAATGGGGTTAATGTGGAGGGGGGTCGTTTGGAGGAAGCCTAGGAGGTGGTTAGGTACTGTGGTGACGTGGGGACTACGACCAGAGCCGGAGCCGCCACCGTGGAGGGGAGCCCACCCAGACCCTCCCCTAGACTGTGTATGGTGCGCCCGGAGTTCGCGCCTCAAGGGGGGGGTTATGTCACGCCCTGGCCTTATTATTCTTTGTTTTCTTTATTATTTTAGTTAGGTCAGGGTGTGACATGGGTAATGTTTATGTTTTGTTGGTTTTGGGTGTTTATTTGGTAAAGGGGTTATGGGGTGTAGTAGATGGTTTTGTGTTGAGTGTATATGTCTAGCGTTGTCTATGTTGGTTAGTTATCTAGGAGAGTCTATGGTTACCTGAATGAGTTCCCAATTAGAGACAGCTGATTTCGGTTGTCTCTGATTGGGAGCCTTATTTAGGGTAGCCATAGGCTCTCATTGGTTGTGGGTAATTGTCTATGTAAGAACGTTTGTATGTGCACAACGTTTGTAGCTTCACGGTCGTTTTGTATAGTTTTGTTAAAGTGTTTCGTGTCGTGTTCATCTTCGTCTTTTAAATAAAGAAAAGAGAAGATGTATTCATATCCAGCTGCGCCTTGGTCCTCATTCTCTCCAGTACACGATCGTGACAATTACTGACTATTAGATATGTGAATGAGACATAATGCTGGACTCAGCCATGAGACAACAATAGACACTACATACACCATATGCCAGGGTTAGGGTACATTCCATTTACATTCCAGTCAATTCAGGAAGTATACTGAAACTCAAATTCCATTTCTTTTATTTCAATTGGAGTTTGGTTAGCTTTTTGAGTTGACTGGAATTTAAATGGAATTAACGCCAAACCTGCAATTTACACTACAGTATCTACACTATCTCCACTACATACACTATCCTAATACAGAAAGTATAATATCAATTTTATCTGTCATTAATTAGATGGTGGCATATCTGTTATGTATCCCTCACCGAATCCACGATATAGAGGTAAAACCGATCCACTCCCTCACATCTGACCCAGTACAGGGTATTTCAGGCAGTGAAACTGGTCAACTGCTAGACTGGTAGCTGTGGGAGTGAAATTGAGAGTTTCATAGACGGGGATGGGGGGGTTCTGCTTGTCCCAGAATAGAGCATCACTGTCACCAGATGTTCACCCTGTTCACAGGGGGTTGGAGGTAGAGAAGACTCTACTCTATATTTTGAAGTTGTGACATTTGTAATATTAGTACTTTTTAAAATGTATTTATCTTCAATTCACAGACGATAACACACGTGAGAGTCCAAGATATCGGTTGACTGTTTGATAGTTCTTTCATTACTGTAAAGTCTTCCAAGTCAAACAGGTCTGACACAGACTCAGTATTCTGATGGATAAAGACAGTCATCAACTACTACCATGGCAGAACCTCTTCTATTATATCAAGTATATTGTGATAGTATTAATTTCTGGTCATTGATGATGTTCAGTGAGAATGTTTTCAAGGACACCATTAATCAGCCTTACTGAATACATTTATTTTCCCAGACTATTACAAATATACAGTATCTTTTATGCAGTTTATTAAAAGAAACAACACAAATACGCATTCCAAAAATAAATGTTTATTTTAATCCATTATTACATAATTGAAGCATCAAAGCAAACCATGATAATGAATAAAATCAAATCACATCAAATCTAAAACAAACAAAATCTCAAGCTACCGAATTGATTGACACATGAACTCAAGCCCCCTGTTAGTCTACACTAGAGTGATCACTAAATCAGAGAATGACTGATTTTAGAACAAAGCAGGTCAAAGCACCAGCAGCCTCTATCCACAAGTGTGTGACTGATGAGTCCTACCCAGAACAGTCAGCCCTCCTCAGGATCTGGGTGACTGGAGGCTGGGAGCTCTGGTGGGCCTCACAGGTCACCTCTCCTGCCTTGGTCCACTCCTGGGCAGTGAGAGTCAGGGTGCTGCTCCAGCTGTACAGACCGTCCTTCTCCAGGACTTTGTGACTGGCCTCCTGCTTCTTGCTGTTGCCGTCCACTTTCCAGTTCATGGTCCAGTCTGAGGGAAAGCCCTTGTTGGCCAGACATGTCAGTGTGGCTGTTGTTTTACTGGACAGCTCCTCACTAGAGGGGGGCAGGACGGTGAGGGTGGGGGAACTGTTACCTCGAAGAAACAAAACACATCAACCACATCAAAACAAAGTACTTTGGAAATGACTTTTAAAATTGTATATGAATATATAAGTTACATTGCTAAAAGATGTGAAGAAAATACAAACAGAAATAGGATATGAAGTAGATAGCAAGTATAAAGTTTGCAAGCAGAAAGCGTACAGTATGCAACTACTGGGCAAAACTGGTTGAATCAATGTTGTTTCCACATAATTTCAACCCCAAAAATCTATGGTATTGAATCAATGTGGAAAACTGATTGGATTTGCAAAAATTCATCAACGTAATGGCATTTTGTCTTTTTTCCCCAAAACTTTTAACCTAAATCCAATGACGTGATATCTATTGTTGATTTCACATTGAATTCAATTTAGTTGACAACTCAACCAAATGTAAATCAAAATAAAACGTTGAACTGACGTCTGTGACCAGTGGGAAGTGTTATATTTTTTTCTGATCAGAATAACCTTATATTTATAGTATTTTGCAGAATCCCCATTAACAGTGAAGGCTGTCATGAACTGAATGCAAAGACGACTACAATAAAATATACTATAGTTACCATACCAGAATAAGAGTTATATAGTCTGCAATCATACAAATCGAACATGCAAATAAATGCCAACAATGTAACATTTTGATTAAATAAACTGTTGAAAGAAGGCTCAGTCAAAAGCAATATATATAACAATCTTTTTGGAAAGTGAAATATCTCAAACCTAAATGTTTTAATTAGGCATTAAAACTTCTTGTCAATAGGGGGGCGCTGTTTCCACTTTGGAAAAAATCGTGCCCAAATTAAAATGCCTCATACTCTATTCTTGCTCGTACAATATGCATATTATTATTACTATTGGATAGAAAACACTCTCAAGTTTCTAAAACCGTTTGAATTATATCTGTGAGTAAAACAGAACTCATTCTGCAGCAAACTTCCTGACAGGAAGTGAAAAATCTGAAATTGAGGCTCTGTTCCAGGGCTTCCCTATTAATTTCCTTGAAATCTATGGATAGACATGCACTTCAAACGCCTTCCACTAGATGTCAATAGGCTGTGAGAGGTGGAATGGGGTGTCTAGCTTTATTTGAGACCGGATGAGAGCTTTTGGAATGACGTGTCCACAGATTTCCTTTGTGCAGCAAGGCGCGGGAAGGGCAGCAGGATTGGCTTCTGAAAAGCGTTCGGTATAGACGTGTAATATCTCCGGCTTTGATTTTACTTGATAAATGTGACAATATCATCATAAAGTATGTTTTTTCAATATAGTTTTATCAGAATTTTCACCGTTGATCGGGAGTTTTGGCGTTTTGCGTTGTTTGCGTCGAGGGATTCTGGACAGCTTCGTGCCACTTGGCTAGCTTTGGTTGCTAATTCTATAGGAGAAGAGGACATTCTAAAACCAAACAACGATTGTTCTGGACAAAGGACCCCTTGTACAAGATTCTGATGGAAGCTCAGCAAAAAGTAGGAACCATTTATGATGTTATTTCGTATTTCTGTGGAAAATGTTTACTACTATTATCCAGCGTTTTGGCGGGCGCTGTCTCGCTATAACGTAAGCTGTATGTCGTACTAAAGTTATTTTAAAAAATCTAACACGGCGATTGCATTAAGAACTAGTGTATCTTTCATTTGCTGTACAACATGTATTTTTTAGTAAAGTTTATGTTGAGATATTTGATTAGATTAGGTGACTGTCCAAAATATCTCCGGACAATTTGGTGCATTTTGGCTACGTATTCACATTGTAAAACCAGGATTTGTAGCTATAAATATGCACATTTTCGAACAAAACATATATGTATTGTGTAACATGATGTTATAGGACTGTCATCTGATGAAGTTTGGTAAGGTTAGTGAATAATTTAATATGTTTTGCTGGGTTTTGCAATCGCTACATTTTGCTGCTGATAAATGCGTTTGTGTGGTTGACTATTGTGGTAAGCTAATATATTGCTATATTGTGTTTTCGTTGTAAAACACTTAAAATATCTGAAATATTGGCTGGATTCACAAGATGTTCATCTTTCATTTGCTGTACACCATGTATTTTTCATAAATGTTTTATGATGAGTATTTATATATTTCACGTTGCTCTCTATAATTATTCTGGCTGCTTCGGTGTTATTTGAGATGGTAGCTGCAATGTAAAACTATGATTTTATACCTCAAATATGCACATTTTCGAACAAAACATAGATTTATTGTATAACATGTTATAAGACTGTCATCTGATGAAGTTGTTTCTTGGTTAGTGACTAATTATATCTCTATTTGGTCGGTTTTGTGATAGCTACCTATGCGGTAAAGAAATTGTGAAAATATACGGTTGAGTCTTTTGCTATCGTGGTTAGCTAATAGAAATACATATTGTGGTTTCGCTGTAAAACATTTAAAAAATTGGAAATGATGGCTGGATTCACAAGATGTTTATCTTTCATTTGCTGTATTGGACTTGTGATTTCATGAAAATTTAATTATATGATATCCCTGTCGCATTAGGCTAGGCTATGCTAGTCAGCTTTTTTGATGGGGGAGATCCCGGATCCGGGTTTGTTGAATCAGACAAACGTCAAGAAACTTACTTCCAACATCAAGTCTGGTGCCGCTACCAAAAGTGGACCACAGTGATACAACCCCAATTACTGCTGGTACAAAAACCTCCCAGTCATTGAGCAAGCTGAACACTTACATGTTTTAGACTGTGGTTTAAATCATGAACTCATATGAATACTGGCCAAATATAATGCTTTACTCTTAATTTGAAAAAAAGAAATATGAAAAAAATACAGTTTTATTAATTAAAAAATATAAAGTTATAAAGCAAAGGAAACATTTCTCAACATAAAGTAATAGAATCAAAAGTGAAAAAAGTTGTTAATTTTGGTGTTAATTTACTTCCAACATCTAGTCTGGTGCCGCTACCAAAAGTCCACCACAGTGATACAACCCCTAAATAAAACCTCTCTGTGTTGTGATGCTGCAGATGTTACAGTGAAGATCACTCATACAGAATCACATTACACACAAATACCATTTAACATCTGTCAAGGTAAAATAAACACTTCATATGAGATGTTTTTACAATTCATAAAAATATAAATTGTATTTTAAATCCAATGTTTGTATTTTGTCTTTTTTCTGTGTATCAGATATCCTCTTAGGAACAGAACAGTCAGTGTTCAACATTCAATCCAACATTTGTGTTCCTCCATTTTGTCCATGTGAAAGAGAGGAGAAAAAGCAACAGCGGTAATATTGATTCATGTTGTGTATATTCCTTGTTTATCTCAGATATATCTCTGGTTGTAAAGTCACAAAGAACAGACACCACTACCAGAGGAATCCTACCAGCGTTAGTTTAGAGAAGTGTTCACTAACTGATTTGAGGAACTTACATAAGAGACCAAGCATGAGTGAACTGACAGTTAGCGCTCTATTCAATCTACATGGCTGAAGCCTTTAAATTTCAATTGGGCGCTAGTGCTGAACTTTAAAAGTTTAAGTGGTGTGGCAGAAAACTTGTCATATACAATATAGTAAAAATTTGCTGTTTGTTGTTATACAAGCTAACATGTGGAGGATAAAATATACTCTTAATGATGGGAGCCTACTTGGAAACTGAAATAGATTTGAAACTGGAATATGCAAATTCCCACTAGAGTGTATGAACATATGGGTTTAACATGTCATGACAACAGAACCCACAACAACAATGACTTTGATCACCATCTTCAGCCTCTGTTCAAATTGTATCGCTGAAGCATTACAGATTGCACGATAGAAATGTAAAGATAATTTGGGATTGAGCTGACATGTTATATTTACGTCAATTACTGTAGAAGACACTCTTATCCACAGAAGCAATTAGTTTTGAGTGCCTTGCTCAATAGGCACATTGGCAGATTATTCACGGAGTCGGCTCGGGGATTCAAACCAGCAACCTCTTAACCGCTAGGCTACCTGCCACCCCATATGCAGTGTTTACCGTGAATGAAGTCACCGCTAACGCAGGAACATTGCCTTTACATTTCAATCACGCTGTAATGCTGAACTTCCGCAATACAGATTGAGTAGATTCCATCATCTTGATGCTCGCCATTTGCTTTCAATGTAAAGTTGCTATTGAATTCTAAAGCATATTATGTTCCAGAAAACTGATCTTAGATGGAATGTCACGACTTCCGCCGAAGTCGGTCCCACGTTCGGGCGGCGTTCGACGTCATCGGCCTTCTAGCCATCACCGATCCACTTTTCATTTTCCATTTGTTTTGTCTTTGTTTTACACACCTGGTTTCAATTCCCCAATTACATGTTCATTATTTAACCCTCTGTTTTCCCCATGGTTTTTGTACGTGATTGTTTTATGTTCGGTCCGTTATTGTGGGCTCTGTATTACGACATGTTATTGGAATATTTGAGTAAAGTTACTTGTGTTACTCATCTCTGCTGTCCTGCGCCTGACTCCTCTGCACCAGCTACACCCAGACCACTACATGGAATCTGATCTTGACAATGTGCTGTTCTTTTATCAGTATCCAGATGGCAGATCACTGTAACTCAGACTCCTGCAGTGAAAGCTGTCCTTTCAGGTCGCATACTGTAGTTACTCTCCACTGCTGTAAAACCAGCAGTAATCCATTAAAGTATTAACATTAAAGTATGTTTTTTCAATATAGTTTTATTAGATTATTGAATTTTTTTCGGGACGTTAGGTGTGTTGCTTTGTCTGCATATGTTCAGGAAGGATAGCTTCGCGCCACTTGGCCAGTGTGCTTGCTAATTCAAGAGGGAAAAACGAAGTTCTAATACCAAACAAAGACGGTTCTGGACAAAGGACCCCTTGTACAACATTCTGATGGAAGATCACCAAAAGTAGGACCCATTTTGGGATGCAATTTCATATATCTGTCGAACTGTGTACTATTAGTTTTGCGCTCAGGTTTTGAGCTTTCCCTTACCATAACTAAGCCTTATGTCGTAATGAAGATATTTTTAGAATTCTAACACTGCGATTGCATTAAGAACTAATGAATCTATTGTTTCCTATACAACATGTATTTTTTTGTAATGTTTATGAATAGCTATTTGGTCAGAATAGGTGAGAGTCTAATAGAAATATCTGCACATTCTGGGAAAAAAAGATGCTACGTTAGCATATTGTATAACCACTGATTTCAGCTCTAAATATGCACATTTTCGAACAAAACATAAGTGTATGTATAACCTGATGTTATAGGACTGTCATCTGAGGAAGGTTTATGAAGGTTAGTGAAATTGAATATCTTTTGCTGGTTTATTCGCTAACGCTAACGTGCCTATTGCTATCGCTAACGTGCCTTGATGAATGAATGCGGTAGTGTGGTAGGCTATTGCAGTAAGCTAATATAATGCTATATTGTGTTTTCGCTGTAAAACACTTAAAAAATTGGAAATATTGTCTGGATTCACAAGATGTTTGTCTTTAATTTCCTGTACACCATCGATTTTTCAGAAATGTTTTATGATGAGTATTTAGGTATTTCACGTTGGTCTCTATAATTACTCTGGCTGCTTCGGTGCTATTTTTGACGGTAGCTGTGATGTTAGCTGCATTGTAAAACTGATTTATACCTCAAATATGTAAATTTTTCGAACAAAACATCGATTTATTGTGTAACATGTTATAGGACTGTCATCTGATGAAGTTGTTTCTAGGTTAGTTTGGTTAGATCTTGGTTAGGTAGGTTGGTTTTGTGCATGCTACCTGTGCTGTGAAAAATGTCTGTCCTTTTTTGTATTTGGTGGTGAGCTAACATAAATATACGTGGTGTTTTCGCTGTAAAACATTTAAAAAATCGGACATGTTGGCTGGATTCACAAGATGTGTATCTTTCATTTGCTGTATTGGACTTGTTAATGTGTGAAAGTTAAATATTTCAAAAAAATATTTTTTGAATTTCGCGCTCTGGCTTTTCAGTGGAATGTGGGAGGAGTTCCGCTAGCGGAACCCCGGAGCCAGACAGGTTAAGATATTCTAATTAGAATACAGCTGTAGACAGAAGTCAAAGATCAAACATACAACTTATGTATCTCCTGAGTTCTGAAAAATAGGAAAGGTCCAAGTTGCTTTAATATGCTTGCAGTCAACCCCTAGTGATGTAACTGCCACCTTCTACTCATGACACCAAGCCCATGCATATACAGCAATACAAACTTGCAGGAGAGAACAATAGTTCCAGTGTTTTCTAAGGGCTCAGCAGTAATTTTCCACTCCCCAAGTTGCTTTATAGTGGAAAGTCTGACTTGTCTTTATCTCTTTCACTCCCCTGCAGGGTTCTGTGTCTATGAATCTCTTTTAGTCTTGATGCACTTTCTCACAGACACCCTGTTTTGATTGCAATAACTCACACATCTCTCAGACCATTTCATATAAGAGGCAGAGACTAGAAAAGAACTGTGGAACAATATCGAACCTTATAATGCATATACACTGCTCAAAAAATTAAAGGGAACACTTAAACAACACAATGTAACTCCAAGTCAATCACACTTCTGTGAAATCAAACTGTCCACTTAGGAAGCAACACTGATTGACAATAAATATCACATGCTGTTGTGCAAATGGAATAGACAAAAGGTGGAAATTATAGGCAATTAGCAAGACACCCCCAATAAAGGAGTGGTTCTGCAGGTGGTGACCACAGACCACTTCTCAGTTCCTATGCTTCCTGGCTGATGTTTTGGTCACTTTTGAATGCTGGCGGTGCTTTCACTCTAGTGGTAGCATGAGACGGAGTCTACAACCCACACAAGTGGCTCAGGTAGTGCAGCTCATCCAGCATGGCACATCAATGCGAGCTGTGGCAAGAAGGTTTGCTGTGTCTGTCAGCGTAGTGTCCAGGGCATGGAGGCGCTACCAGGAGACAGGCCAGTACATCAGGAGACGTGGAGGAGGCCGTAGGAGGGCAACAACCCAGCAGCAGGACCGCTACCTCCGCCTTTGTGCAAGGAGGAGCACTGCCAGAGCCCTGCAAAATGACCTCCAGCAGGCCACAAATGTGCATGTGTCTGCTCAAATGGTCAGAAACAGACTCCATGAGGGTGGTATGAGGGCCCGACGTCCACAGGTGGGGGTCGTGCTTACAGCCCAACACCGTGCAGGACGTTTGACATTTGCCAGAGAACACCAAGATTGGCAAATTCGCCACTGGCGCCCTGTGCTCTTCACAGATGAAAGCAGGTTCACACTGAGCACATGAGCACATGTGACAGACGTGACAGAGTCTGGAGACGCCGTGGAGAACGTTCTGCTGCCTGCAACATCCTCCAGCATGACCGGTTTGGATGTGGGTCAGTCATGGTGTGGGGTGGCATTTCTTTGTGGGGCCGCACAGCCCTCCATGTGCTCGCCAGAGGTAGTCTGACTGCCATTAGGTGCCGAGATGAGATTCTCAGACCCCTTGTGAGACCATATGCTGGTGCAGTTGGCCCTGGGTTCCTCCTAATGCAAGACAATGCTAGTGCATGTGGCAATGCATGTGGTTGGAGTGTGTCAGCAGTTCCTGCAAGAGGAAGGCATTGATGCTATGGACTGGCCCGCCCGTTCTCCAGACCTGAATCCAATTGAGCACATCTGGGGCATCATGTCTCGCTCCATCCACCAACGCCACGTTGCACCACAGACTGTCCAGGAGTTGGCGGATGCTTTAGTCCAGGTCTGGGAGGAGATCCCTCAGGAGACCATCCGCCACCTCATCAGGAGCATGCCCAGGCATTGTAGGGAGGTCATACAGGCACGTGGAGGCCACACACACTACTGAACCTCATTTTGACTTGTTTTAAGGACATTACATCAAAGTTGGATCAGCCTGTAGTGTGGTTTTCCACTTTAATTTTGAGTGTGACTCCAAATCCAGACCTCCATGGGTTGGTAAATTTGATTTCCATTGATAATTTTTGTGTGATTTTGTTGTCAGCACATTCAACTATGTAAAGAAAAAAGTATTTAATAAGAATATTTCATTCATTTAGATCTAGGATGTGTTATTTTAGTGTTCCCTTTATTTTTTTGAGCAGTGTATATACCGGCCTGTGTTTTAACCTCAAGTCAGAGGCCAGGGCTTTAAATGACGGGTCCAAACCCAACCGTGCACGGATTTCGGCGTACTATCTTCGGATGACAGAGGCAAGGTTTGGAAATCCGCTCGAAGGACCAATTGTCAAGGGAATTTAATAATTCCTTTATGTGCTCATTAATTAAAATCCCTCTGTCTGTTTCTAAGAATTTGTAAGATCCTTATTAACATAAAATAGACAGGGAACAGTCTTATTAAAAATAAATAATAGTATTTATTCTCGGAGCACGCTCCCATTTAACCATAAACAACAGTTTATATACAGAATATGACGTCATTGGTTACAGAGACTATCATCAAGGAGAGGGGGTACAAAAATGATCAGATTAATATTGCCATTGAGAAAATTCAAAACAAAACGAGACATGACCTTTTTCAAGGGCAGTCTCGCAAAAAGACGCATTCTTGTTTTCTAACTACCCGCTATTCAAAGCGCTCTGAACAAATTAAGGGAATCATTCACAAACATTGGCACATTCTAAAATCCGATGATAGTCTCGGTAATGTGTTTTCAGACCTTCCCTTGGTCGTGTTTTCGCGGGGCAGAAATCTCAGAGACCAATTGGTACACCCTGATTTGCCACCCCAAGATGTTCCTGAACAACGTCTATTTGCGCCCATACTGAATGGAAATTATAAGTGTAATAGCTGTGCTCAATGCAATGGCACTTATAAATGCAGATCCTTCAAACACCCACAAACAGGGAAATCGATCCCAATCAAAGGTATTATTACATGCTCCACTAAGGCAGTTATTTATCTTATAACTTGTCCTTGTGGTAAAAATTATGTGGGTAAAACAAAGCGTGAATTAAAAGTACGTATCTCAGAGCATCGTAGCACCATTAGGTGCCAAAACTTGACCTACCCAGTTGCGGCCCACTTTTTGGAGGCAGGCCACTCGATTTCGTCTCTGCGTTATATTGGCACCGAACATGTCACCCTCCCTAGGAGAGGGGGTGACCTTGATAATTTATTGTTAAAACGAGAGGCTGCTTGGATCTTTAATTTAAAGACCCTTGCTCCCTTCGGTCTTAACGTGGACTTTGATCTGAAGCCATTCTTGTGATTGTTGTTATTGTTGTGACTTTACCATTGTGGTTGTTTGTAGGCTTGTGTGGTCTTAAGTGAGTCTATGATCGTATGCTATCCATTTGTATTCATTGTATGCTGCTCTTTCTATGTCATTTTAATATTTGAGGTAATTAACCAATGATATTAGGCCACTCTTGGCCATGATTATAGACACCTGTGTGTCTTGACACTATATATAAACGAGTCATCCCGCAGTGTCTGTGATTGTACCCTGATGAAGACAGCTTGCCTGTCGAAACGTTGGTAAATTAAATATTTTTGCATCTGAGCTCTTAGAGTGTGCGGCTCTCCTTTATTTTTAAGCTCACCACCATATCCCAAATAACACAGCCATTTTTCACAGCAAAGATAGCTTTCACAAAACCCACAAATAGAGATAAAATTAATCACTAACCTTTGAACAACTTCATCAGATGACAGTCATATGACATCATGTTATACAATACATTTATGTCTTGTTCGAAAATGTGCATATTTATAGCCACAAATCGTGGTTTTACATTGGCGCTATGTTCAGAAATGGCTCCAAAACAGCCAGAATAATTACAGAGAGCAACGTGAAATACATAAATACTCATCATAAGATTTTGATGAAAAATACATGTTGTACACATAATTAAAGATAAACATCTTGTGAATCCAGCCAACATGTCCGATTTTTGAAATGTTTTACAGCGAAAACACAACATATATTTATGTTAGCTCACCACAATATCCAAAAACACACCGCCATTTTTTTCACAGCAAAGAGAGTAGTAACAAAACCACAAATAGAGATAAAATTAATCACTAACCTTTGAACAACTTCATCAGATGACAGTCATATGACATCATGTTATACAATACATTTATGTTTTGTTCGAAAATGTGCATATTTATAGCCACAAATCGTGGTTTTACATTGGCGCCATGTTCAGAAAGGGCTCCAAAATATCCGGAGACATTTTAGAGAGCCACGTCATCTAACAGAAATACTCATCATAAACTTTGATGAAAAATACATGTTGTACATATAATTAAAGATACACTGGTTCTTAATGCAACCGCTGTGTTAGATTTAAAAAAAATAACTTTAGTAAATAGCACAGCATGCAATAATCTGAGACAGCGCTCAGCCATTCTCCGCCATGTTGGAGTCAACAGAGTCAACAGAAGTACGAAATAACATCATAAATATTCCCTTACCTTTGATGAACTTTCATCAGAATGCAGTGCCAGGAATCCTAGTTCCACAATAAATCATTGTTTTGTTTTATAATGTCCATTACTTCTGTCGAATTAGCAACTTTGGCTAGCATGTGTAGTTCATGTGTCCAAAGAACTTTACGCAAATGAACGAAAACTTCAAAAAGTGATATTACAAATCGAATAAACTGGTCAAACTCAGTTGAGAATCAATCTTCAGGATGTTTTTCTCATATATATCCAATAACGTCCCAGACGGAGCATTTCTTCATGTCTAGATAACACATTGCAGACAAGGAAATGACATTCCCACTGCGTGGCCAAGAACTGGCAATATGCCTGACCTGTCACTCCAGAGGCTCTCATTCGGTCCCACATCAGGCTAGACGCTTCATTCCACGTTCTACTGCCTGTTGACATCTAGTGGAAGGCGTATGAAGTGCATACAGATCCATAAATATAAAGCATTTGAATAGGCGATGCCTTTCACAGCTACGCATTTCAGAATTTTCACTTCCTGTTTGGAAATTTGCCTGTCATATGAGTTCTGTTTTACTCACAGATATAATTCAAACCGTTTTAGAAACTTCAGAGTGTTTTCTATCCAATAGTAATAATAATATGCATATCATATGATCTAGGACAGAGTACGAGGCCATTTAATTTGGGCACCAATTCATCCAAAAGTGAAAATGTCGCCCCCTATCCCTATTAACCTCTCTGGCGCAGGCGTTCCGCTAGCGACCCACCTCGACAACATCCAGTGAAATTGCAGAGAGCCAAATTCAAAATACAGAAATACTCATTATAGACATTCATAAACGATACAAGTGTTAAACATCGGCTTAAAGATGAACTTCTTGTTAATCCAGTCACTGTGTCAGATTTCAAAATGGCTTTACGACAAAAGCATACCATGCAATTATCTGAGGACAGCGCCCCGCTTACAAAAGCATACAAACATTTTCAAGCCAAGTAGAGGAGTCACGAAAGTCAGAAATAGCAATAAAATTAATCACTTACCTTTGATTAGCTTCATCTGGTTACAGTCACACAATAAAGGTTTGTTTTGTTCGATAAAGTTCCTCTTTATGTCCCAAAGACTTTTGTTGGCGTGTTTTGTTCAGTAATCCACTGGCTCAATGGCAGTCACGACATGCAGACGAATACATCCTAATAGTACCAGTAAAGTTCGTTGAAACATGTCAAACGATGTTTATAATTAATCCTCAGGTTGTCTATTGTCTAAATAATCGATCATATTTCAACCGGACAATAGCATCTTCAATAGAAAGGAAAAACAACGAATGGCGCGCTATTGGTCAAGCGCGCAAGGGGCTCTGCTTCATTCTGCATGCCACTTACAATATGGTCTCATTCATCCTTGTTTTTAAGAATACAAGCCTGAAACAATGTCTAAAGACTGTTGACATCTAGTGGAAGCAATAGGAACTGCAATCTGGGTCCTAACCCAACACATACTGTATAGCCAGGCAGTTGAAAACTACACACATCAAAAATATCCCACTTCCTGGATGGATTTTCCTCAGGTTTTTGCATGCCATATCAGTTCTGTTATACTCACAGACATTATTTTAACAGTTTTGGAAACTTTAGAGTGTTTTCAATATCCTAGCATATCCTAGCTTCTGGGCCTGAGTAACAGGCAGTTTACTTTGGGCACGCTTCTCATCCAGATGTCAAAATACTGCCCCCAAGTCATAACAAGTTAATTAACGTGGCTTTCGAAGACTTTAGAAAGGTAGGGCAGGATGGATGTAGGTCTGTAACAGTTTGGGTCTTCAGTGTCTCCCCCTTTCAAGAGGGTGATGACCGCTGCAGCTTTACAATCTTTAGGGATCTCAGACGATACAAAAAAAAAGGTTGAACAGGCTAGAAATAGGGGTTGCAACAATTTCTGAGGATAATTTTAGAAAGAAAGGGTCCAAAATGTCTAGCCCAGCTGATTTGTAGGGGTCCAGATTTTGCAGCACTTTCAGAACATCAGCTCTCTGGATTTGGGGGGGGGGGGGGCTTCAGCAAGTTTCTGCGGGGGTTGCAGAGCTGTTGGCCAGGGTAGGGTTAGCCAGGTGGAAAACATAGCCAGCTGTAGAAAAATGCTTATTGAAATTCTTGATTATCGTAGATTTATCGGTGGTGACAGTGTTTCCTAGCCTCAGTGGAGTGGGCAGCTGGGAGGAGGTCCTCTTATTCTCCATAGACTTTAGTGTTTAGTTTGAAAAGCTAGCCTTTGCTTTCCTAACTGCCTGTGTATATTAGTTCCTGACTTCCCTGAAAAGTTCCATATCGCGGGGGCTATTCGATGCTAATGCAGTATGCCACAGGATGTTTTTGTGCTGGTCAAGGGCAGTCAAGTCTGGAGTGAACCAAGGGCTATATCTGTTCTTAGTTCTTCATTTCTTGAATGGGGCATGCTTATTTAAGATGGTGAGGAAATCACTTTTGAAGAACAACCAGGCATTCTCTACTGACGGGATGAGGTCAGTATCCTTCCAGGTCGATTAGAAAGGCCTGCTCGCTGACTTGTTTTAGGGAGCGTTTGACAGTGATGAGGGGTGGTTGTTTGACCGCGGACCCATTACAGAGGCAGGCAATGAGGCAGTGATCTCTGCGATCCTGGTTGAAGACCGCAGAGGTGTATTTGGAGAGCAAGTTGGTCAAGATGATATCTATGAGGGTGCCCATGTTTACGGATTTAGGGTTGTACCTGGTTGGTTCCTTGATAATTTGTGTGAGATTGAGGGTATCTAGCATAGATTGTAGGATGGCTGGGGTGTTAACTTCTTATGGCTGCAGGGGCAGTATTGAGTAACTTGGGAAAAGGTGCCCATTTCAAACGGCCTCGTACTCAATTCTTGCTCGTACAATATGCATATTATTATTACTATTGGATGGAAAACACTCTCTAGTTTCTAAAACCGTTTGAATTATTTCTCTAAGTGAAACAGAACTCCTTCTGCAGCCCACTTCCTATCAGGAAGTGAGATTTCTGAAATCTAGGTCTCTGTTCAAGAGCATGCCTATAAATGGGCATGATACGTATTGGTATACAAACACGTCATACACCTTCCCCTAGATGTCAAGAGGAAGTGAGAGAAGAAATTAGTTGATTATCTTGGTCTGAGGTGGAATAAATCCTCTTGGAGTGACTTGTCCGCCATTTCTTGTTTTTTCGAAAGCGCGAAGTTGGACCTGGAATCGCCTTCTGGAATGCAGTCGTTATAGGCGAATACTATCTCCGGCTTTGATTTTATTTGATACATGTTACAATATCATCGTAAAGTATGTTTTTTCAATATAGTTTTATTAGATTATTGAAATTTATTCGGGACGTTAGGAGTGTTGCGTTGTTTGACTTTGTTCACGAAGGAGAGCTTAGCACCACTTGGCCAGTGTGCTTGCTAATTCAAGAGGGAAAGAGGTCGTTCTGAATCCAAACAAAGACGGTTCTGGACAAAGGACCTCTTGTACAACATTCTGATGGAAGATCAGCAAAAGTAGGACCCCTTTTGGGATAATATTTCATATATCTGTCGAACTGTGCTATCGCTACCGATTACCTGGAATCAATGCTGTTGTGTGTTAGCTATTGTAGTAAGCTAATATAACGCTATATTGTGTTTTCGCTGTAAAACACTTTAAAAAATCGGAAATATTGGCTGTATTCACAAGATCTTTGTCTTTCATTTGCTATACACCATATATTTTCAGAAATGTTTTTGATGAGTATTTAGGTATTTGACGTTGGTGTCTGTAATTACTCTGGTTGCTTCGGTGCTATATCTGACGGTAGCTGTGATGGTAGCATCAATGTAAAACTGATTTATACCTCAAATATGCAAATTTTTCGAACAAAACATAGATTTATTGTGTAACATGTTATAGGACTGTCATCTGATGAAGTTGTTTCTAGGTTACTTTGGTTGGATCTTGGTTAGTTAGATTGGCTTTGTGCATGCTACATGTGCTGTGAAAAATGTCTGTCCTTTTTTCTATTTGGAGTGGGCTAACATAAATATACGTGGTGTTTTCGCTGTAAAACATTTTAAAAATCGGACATGTTGCCTGGATTCACAAGATGTTTATCTTTCAAATGCTGTATTGGACTTGTTAATGTGTGAAAGTTAAATATTTCAAAAAAATATATTTTGAATTTCGCGCTCTGCACTTGAAGTGGCTGTTGTCATATTGAGCCGGCACCGCCCTGCAGCCATAAGAAGTTAAGCATATCCCAGTTTAGATCACCTAACAGTACGAACTCTGAAGATAGATGGGGGGCAATCAATTCACATATGGTGTCCAGGGCACAGCTGGGGGCTCAGGGGGTCTATAACAAGCGGCAACATTGAGAGACTTATTTCTGGAAAGGTGGATTTTTAACCTCTTGGGAATACCCCCCCCCCCCCTTTCAATTTCCGCCTGAAGACATACCCAAATCTAACTGTCTGTAGCTCAGGCCCAGGAGCAAGGATATGCATAATCTTGGTACCATTTGAAAGAAAACACTCTGAAGTTTGTGTAAATGTAAATTGAATGTAGGAGAATATAACACAATAGACCTGGTTTTGATAATACAATGAAAAAAAACATACGTTTTTTAATTTTAATTGTTGTAACATCATAATCAAAATGAACAAGACAAAACTAACATCTAGATATGAATATGGGAACAATTTCAGGGTAAAACATAAGAAGGCAACAGCACTTGTGCAAAGTTTCAGAATGATAACTTCCAAAATGAGTGTGCTACATGACATTTATCATGAGGTCACCCAGGTGTCCCACACAAGTAGCCCAAATGTACCCAAGTGGCCAAATTGGTGAAGGTATACATTCTGAAACAAATAACTATATACAAAATGGTATTCTAACACCCCACCCCCCCAAAAAAATGAAAAAAAACAATGGAAAAAAAAAGTTTGAATTTTTCTTATACATTTTTTCTCTAAAAAATAAATAAAATATACATTTACAAAATAACATGGTTGACTATTTACACTTTCAATATTTGGAAGACCCTCAGTCCTCTATCAAATCAAATGTATTTACATAGCCCTTCTTACATCAGCTAATATCTCAATGTGCTATACAGATACCCGCCCTAAAACCCCAAACAGCAAGCAATGCAGGTGTAGAAGCACGGTGGCTAGGAAAAACTCCCTAGAAAGGCCAAAACCTAGGAAGAAACCTAGAGAAGAACCAGGCTCTGAGGGGTGGCCAGTCCTCTTCTGGCTGTGCTGGGTAGATATCGCAGTGGTTGTAGAGGGTGCAACAGGACAGCACCTCAAGAGTAAAAATGAACAGTTTAGGTTGGGTTCCATAGCCGCAGGCAGAACAGGTGAAACTGGAACAGCAGCAAGGTCGGGTGGACTGGGGACAGCAAGGAGTCATCATGCCAGGGGGTCCTGACGCATGGTCCTGGGGCTCAGGTTCTCAGAGAAAGAAGGAGAGAAAGAGAGAGCATACTTAAATTCACACAGGATAAGACAGGAACAGTACTCCAGATATAACATAACCCCACCCACTTTGCCAAAGCTCTACACAATATTCTGCTGTCGATGCCAGATGCCATAGCAGTCTCTTTCTGATGTAAAGCAAAGGGTCACCGCGCATGTGGTGCATGTGATGGGCGACTTCATCTTACAAACAACACAGCAACGCCTCCATGCTGTGCCCTTTTGGCCCTTAGGCACATCCATGTCTGCACAAATATATCTGGGCAGATGAACACTTGTGGCAGGTGCAGAAGGAACAGGGCTTGGTGCAGTGGTGCTGTAGCCAGCAAGCTCCTTGATGAGCTGCTCTCTGAAGGCTTTCTGTGTGAGGAAGGGCTTTCCACATCTCTTAGCCATTTCCTTGTGTAGGATGAATGCATTCACAACAGCAATGTCGACGAAATGATAGAAGAAAGTCTTGTACCATCGCATTGTCTTATGCAGAACATTATAATAGCCTATCAGCGCATCTGATAGGTCCACACCTCCCATGCTCTTGTTTTAGTCCTTCACTGCAGTTGGAATGGGGACAATTTTGGTGGTCCAATGCCCAGTACCATCCTTGATACGCCGGGCAACATGATCCCCATTGAAGGACTTGTGTATAGTTGAACACATCACGACTTCCCTGGTATCCATCCACTTTACAAAAAGCAGGCCATCTTCACGGATCCATCGCATGGCCCCCCGCTCAGCCCGCTTAGGCATGTCATTCACCTTGGTCTTCGGAAAGCCCACCCGGTTGGTGCGAATGGTGCCACAAGCCCACACTTCCCGCTTCCTCAGGTCTGTGAACAGGGTAGGGCTTGTGTAGAAGTTATCCACAAATAACTTGAAGCCCTTCCCCAGCAGTTGGAAATCCAATAACTCCATCACAGAGTCATAGCTAAGTCCCTTACCAGATGCACAAGTGTTCTTCCCCTCATAGACAAAGAAATTGCATGTGTAGGCACACACAGAATCAGCCAAAACAAACAGCTTGTAACCCCACTTGGTTGGCTTGTTACGCATGTATTGTTTGAGGCCAATTCTGGCCTTTGAGGCTACCATCCTCTCATCGATGGACAGGTTCTGGGCTGGCTGAAAGTAGGTCTTGCAGGCCTCAACAATGCTGGAGTAGAGAGGTTTGATTTTGCACAGTCTATCAAACGATGCTGTGCCTTTTTTCTTGTCATTCTCTTCATCAACCTTTGGGTCACTGATGTGAAGAGCCTGTGTAACAACCAGAAACCTTTTGCAGGACATAACCTTTGAGGGGAAAGGCAGTTGGTAAAGGGATGACGTCTTCCAGTAGTCACTCAGGCTTTTCAGCTTCACCAGCCCCATGTAGATGACCATTGAAAGGTAACAGTAAAAGTCTGACATGGATACGGGCTTCCATGCTACCTTTTTGCCTGCCTACTTCTTCTTCCCAAACTTATTCGTGATAGACACGAGTGAAGCTACAACAGAATGGGTGAAAAACAACTGGAAAAGCTCAAGTGGGCTGTATGTTGTGCTCGCGTTCACCTGAGGTCCAGGCTCCCTTTTCGGTCGGAAAGTTGGCTGGGGTGGCTCCACATCATCTTCCAGGACAGTGTGCCAATGCCCTTCTGTCCCTTCTCTAGCAGGTGGCACACTTCCCCTCTTCCGCCTCTTTGTCGGTGCCTTCACACCGGTAGATGGCCCAGAGACAGCAGGGGTCCGGCTGGAAGAACAAGTTGGCGCTGGGGGCGGTGCTGGGGGCTCCCAGTCGGAATCAGTGCCACTGTGAATCAAAAATTTCAGTTAGACATATGAGCCCTGTATCAACAGGTATAATAAACATATGCATATTTATTTATATATATATAGAGAGAACAGGGAATAGAACAAACACTGGTTTCAAATCATATATGTGGCCATGCTACCATACAATTGTCAAAGTACAGTACACATGCTACATGCTATACAAGCATACCCTCACAATGAATACCCACGTGTATGCTACACATTTGCATATATTGCAACTAAAACGTAAAAACTATCACAAATAACATTTTATATTACAAACAACATTAGCATGACAAGAACTTACCAATCCAAAACGATATCCTCTCCTTCCAAGAAATATGCCTCCGTTTCAGAATCATAAGACGCATCTCCCACAGATTCGTCCTCAGATAACATTTCTGTATCTGTTTCACGATCAAGTTCTTCTAAAATTGCCTCTACATTGCTATATCTAGTCTTGGACTTAGCTTTCCCAGACTTATTAGCCATGATTTTAGATGAAAATAGAGTTGTAGATGCACGTTGCCGAAATACCGCTGTGCGTAATAACTTTCAGTCCTTCCTTGTTGAAATGCAAAGACTGCTGTGGCGCACACGTTCTCCGTGTGAGTTCGTCTCCAAACAAATTACCATTTGATAGTGCCATTTAGCTCTGTTCATTGGCTATCTAACCAGCTAGATTTCAAGACGATGAGTTGTAATTGGGTTAAAATACAGTCAATCAAAGAGACAATGGTCCTCCGATTGGTGCCTAAATGAGGTCGGAGGTCGTTGTCTTCCAATCGTTTTTTTCGGATCAATACGTCCCGCAAAATGACCCATCACGTTTGGTTGTGTTACAAACAAACTGTTGATTTCAAGGAAACCAAACATGACTGGATAACGTCAGGTTTAGTCAGTGTATTCAGGTCGAATGTTTCGCCCAAAATTTTATGACATGAAATTCAACGACATAAGCGTTCACAAAATGTTTCGTGTTAGGCTATAAAAAATGGATTTAACCGAACAAAAGACCATTCAGTGTGTAACAATGAGCCTTGGGATTGCAAACAGAGAAGATTTTCCACAGGTAAGCCATTTGTTTCAATGCAATCTGTGATAATGTTACGCTTGTGCTGGTTGGAAAAGTATTTATTTATGGAGCGCTGAGCTCAGATAATCGCATCCTATTCTTTCGCAGTAAATCATTTTTTAAATCTGACAACGCAGTTAGATTCGCAAGATTCAAGGCTTTTGAAGCATGTGAGACACTTTTATTTTCAGGAATGTTTAATATGACTATTTGTGGCGATCACCTTAATAAGTTGTCTATTTTCAAGCCCGGACCCGGAATCGGTACTCGGTAGAAGTTAAAAGTAGAAGCTCAAACTGTTTGAGCACAGACCTGGATAGTATGACAGAACTCTGCAGGCTGTCTCTGCAGTAGATTGCAACTCCTCCCCCTTTGGCAGTTCTATCTTGACGGAAAATGTTGTAGTTGGGGATGGAAATGTCAGAATTTCAGAATAAAACAAACTTAGGGAGGTGGCTTCTGATGTTAACATGCATGAAACCAAGGCTTTACGGTTACAGAAGTCAGCAAATGGGGAATAGGTGTAGTACTTGGGGCTACAGGGCCTGGGTTAACCTTTACATCACCAGAGGAACAGAGGAGGAGTAGGATGAGGGTACGGCTAAAGGCTATAAGAACTGGTCGTCTAGTGCGTTGGGGACAGAAAAAAAGGAGCAGATTGTGGGTGTGATAGGATAGATTCAGGGCATAATGTACAGACAAGGGTATGGTAGGGTACGAGTACAGTGGAGGTAAATCTAGGCATTGAGTGACGATGAGAAAGGTTGCATCTCTGGAGGCGCATTTAAGCTAGGTGAGGTCTCCGCATGTGTGGGGGGTGGGACAAAGGAGCTATGGAAGGCATGTTGAGCGGGACTAGGTGCTCAGAAGTAAAATAAAACAATGAGCTCTACCCTAAACAACAGTATACAAGGCATATTGACATTAGAGAGATGCATAAAGCAATCACAGGTGTTGATTGGGAGAGCTAAGACAGCAACGGGTAAGACAACAACAGGTAAACAGCTAAGACAACAACAACGGGTAAATGGCGATGAATGGGCAGAGAGGGTCAGTTAGCTACACACAGGGCCTGAGTTCAAGGCTGGGGCCGACAGATAAACAAAATGAGGTACCATGTTAGTGAACAGTCCAGCAGGGATCAGCTGTGTAGCCGAGTGATCATACGGTCCAATGAGCAGCAATAGGTGAGTCAGTGAGCCATTCGGTAGTTGCTACTACGCTAGGTGAGCGGGAGACATGGAGTTCAGAATGCTAGCGGGTCGGGGCTAGCAGATGGATCTTCGGCGACATTGCAACGGAAAAGCCTGTAGAAGCCACATCGGACGATTATGTCGACAGACCAGTCATGATGGATCGGCGGGGCTCGGTGTCGACAATAAAGGGTCCAGGCCAATTGGCAAAAGAGGAATTGTAGCCCAAGAGTTAGCTGGTATACTTCGTCAGCTAGCCGGGAGAGGCTAGCTTAAGGCTAACTGGTGCTTGCTTCGGGACAGAGGCGTTTAGCCAACAATAGCCACTCGGTTGCAGCTAGCTAGCTGCGATGAACCGGTGTAATGGTCCAGAGCTTGCGACAGGAATCCGGTGATGTGGTAGAGAAAAGCAAACAAACACACGTCCGACTGCTACGCCATCTTAAGTGCATGAGGTGATAGTTTGTCGTGTGATTTCCTTTACGGTCCATGGAGGTATTTAAAACCGTATTATAATCTCCCACTATAATAATAGAGTCTTGTATTGCTTGTAGGATTAATAAATTATTATATATATTTTCAAAGAAGCATGGATCATCATTATTTGGACCATATAGGTTAATGAGCCTGTTTTTGGTCCAATAACATATTAAAATCATCCATCTACCGTGAGGATCTGTTCGGACAATTTGTACATTCAGCTCAAAATTACTGTTAATTAATATCATCACTCCTATCATCACTCCGGGTTGGCGCCAAATATTCAAATTGATTAGTTTTCTAATTGAAACATTGTAAACTTTTTACACATGAACCTAGATGAAGCAACCTCTCATGTTAATTGAAGTTTAATTCCCAAATAGCCTATACAGGTTTGGGTTATCATTCAAGTTGATGAAACTGTAAAATGTTGTTTTTGCAAAACACATTCAGTAAGCCAGTACTGACTGAAGTCCCGCCTCCAGGGGGAATCCTATGTGGCTTCGGCCTTAGGGAGAAGTGAACCTAGTGGACATGATTTCCGGTTTGGAGCGAGTGGTCGCATTTCGCTCCGCAGGTAGTATTACATTTCATTACAGTACAACGGTCTGATCTTAGCTAGCTACATAGCCGTCTTTGTATCAAAGATAATTGTGTAGTTTAGAGTAATTATCGTAATTACCGAGCTAGCCAGCTATTTTCGTCCCTCTAACGTAGTCAACGTAGTCAACACTGCTAGCTGCTAGCAGCTAGCCAGCTAGCCAACGTCTACCGTCTAGCAGCACTGTAGAAACTATTACATTACAACGGAACGACTTGATTAGTGTAGTGTTAGCTGGCTACATAGTTGTCTTTGCTGTCTTGTATCCAGGATAATTGTGTAGCTTAGAGTAATTATCGTAATTACCGAGGTTAGTTAGCCAGCTATTTTCGTCCTTCTAACGTAGGCAACACTGCTAACTGGCCAGCAGCTAGCCAGCTAGCCAACGTCTACCGTCTACCGAATAGCAGCACTGTAGAAACTATTACATTACAACGGAACGACTTGATTAGTGTAGTGTTAGCTAGCTACATAGTTGTCTTTGCTGTCTTTGCTGTCTTTGTATCCAAGATAATTGTGTAGTTTAGAGTAATTGTCAAGGTTACCTAGCCAGTGACCGAGGCTACCTAGCCAGCTACACTTTCAAACTAAGTCAACAACGCAGCCACTGCTAGCTAGCCTACTTCACCAGCCAGCCAGCAGCACTGTATAATTTTAGTCAATAAGATTTTTTGCAACGTAAGCTTAACTTTCTGAACATTCGAGACGTGTAGTCCACTTGTCATTCCAATCTCCTTTGCATTAGCGTAGCCTCTTCTGTAGCCTGTCAACTATGTGTCTGTCTATCCCTCTTCTCTCCTCTCTGCACAGACCATTCAAACGCTTCACACCGCGTGGCCGCTGCCACTCTAACCTGGTGGTCCCAGCGCGCACGACCCACGTGGAGTTCCAGGTCTCCGGCAGCCTCTGGAACTGCCGATCTGCGGCCAACAAGGCAGAGTTCATCTCAGCCTATGCTTCCCTCCAGTCCCTCGACTTCTTGGCACTGACGGAAACATGGATTACCACAGATAACACTGCTACTCCTACTGCTCTCTCCTCGTCTGCTCACGTGTTCTCGCACACCCCGAGAGCTTCTGGTCAGTGGGGTGGTGGCACTGGGATCCTCATCTCTCCCAAGTGGACATTCTCTCTTTCTCCCCTGACCCATCTGTCTATCGCCTCCTTTGAATTCCATGCTGTCACAGTTACCAGCCCTTTCAAGCTTAACATCCTTATCATTTATCGCCCTCCAGGTTCCCTTGGAGAGTTCATCAATGAGCTTGACGCCTTGATAAGTTCCTTTCCCGAGGATGGCTCACCTCTCACAGTTCTGGGTGACTTTAACCTCCCCACGTCTACCTTTGACTCATTCCTCTCTGCAACCTTCTTTCCACTCCTCTCCTCTTTTGACCTCACCCTCTCACCTTCCCCCCCTACTCACAAGGCAGGCAATACGCTTGACCTCATCTTTACTAGATGCTGTTCTTCCACTAATCTCATTGCAACTCCCCTCCAAGTCTCCGACCACTACCTTGTATCCTTTTCCCTCTCGCTCTCATCCAACACTTCCCACTCTGCCCCTACTCGGATGGTATCGCGCCGTCACAACCATCGCTCTCTCTCCCCCGCTACTCTCTCCTCTTCCATCCTATCATCTCTTCCCTCTTCCCTCTCAACCTTCTCCAACCTATCTCCTGATTCTGCCTCCTCAACCCTCCTCTCCTCCCTTTCTGCATCCTTTGACTCTCTATGTCCCCTATCCTCCAGGCCGGCTCGGTCCTCCCCTCCTGCTCCGTGGCTCGACGACTCATTGCGAGCTCACAGAACAGGGCTCCGGGCATCCGAGCGGAAATGGAGGAAAACTCGCCTCCCTGCGGACCTGGCATCCTTTCACTCCCTCCTCTCTACATTCTCCTCTTCTGTCTCTGCTGCTAAAGCCACTTTCTACCACTCTAAATTCCAAGCATCTGCCTCTAACCCTAGGAAGCTCTTTGCCACCTTCTCCTCCCTCCTGAATCCTCCTCCCCCTCCCCCCCCTCCTCCCTCTCTGCGGATGACTTCGTCAACCATTTTGAAAAGAAGGTCGACGACATCCGATCCTCGTTTACTAAGTCAAACAACACCGCTGGTTCTGCTCACACTGCCCTACCCTGTGCTTTGACCTCTTTCTCCCCTCTCTCTCCAGATGAAATATCGCGTCTTGTGACGGCCGGCCGCCCAACAACCAGCCCGCTTGACCCAATCCCCTCCTCTCTTCTCCAGACCATTTCCGGAGACCTTCTCCCTTACCTCACCTCGCTCATCAACTCATCCTTGACCGCTGGCTACGTCCCTTCCGTCTTCAAGAGAGCGAGAGTTGCACCCCTTCTGAAAAAACCTACACTCGATCCCTTCGATGTCAACAACTACAGACCAGTATCCCTTCTTTCTTTTCTCTCCAAAACTCTTGAACGTGCCGTCCTTGGCCAGCTCTCCTGCTATCTCTCTCAGAATGACCTTCTTGATCCAAATCAGTCAGGTTTCAAGACTAGTCATTCAACTGAGACTGCTCTTCTCTGTGTCACGGAGGCGCTCCGCACTGCTAAAGCTAACTCTCTCTCCTCTGCTCTCATCCTTCTAGACCTATCGGCTGCCTTTGATACTGTGAACCATCAGATCCTCCTCTCCACCCTCTCCGAGTTGGGCATCTCCGGCGCGGCCCACGCTTGGATTGCGTCCTACCTGACAGGTCGCTCCTACCAGGTGGCGTGGCGAGAATCTGTCTCCGCACCACGTGCTCTCACCACTGGTGTCCCCCAGGGCTCTGTTCTAGGCCCTCTCTTATTCTCGCTATACACCAAGTCACTTGGCTCTGTCATATCCTCACATGGTCTCTCCTATCATTGCTATGCAGACGACACACAATTAATCTTCTCCTTTCCCCCTTCTGATAACCAGGTGGCGAATCGCATCTCTGCATGTCTGGCAGACATATCAGTGTGGATGACGGATCACCACCTCAAGCTGAACCTCGGCAAGACGGAGCTGCTCTTCCTCCCGGGGAAGGACTGCCCGTTCCATGATCTCGCCATCACGGTTGACAACTCCATTGTGTCCTCCTCCCAGAGTGCTAAGAACCTTGGCGTGATCCTGGACAACACCCTGTCGTTCTCAACTAACATCAAGGCGGTGACCCGTTCCTGTAGGTTCATGCTCTACAACATTCGCAGAGTACGACCCTGCCTCACGCAGGAAGCGGCGCAGGTCCTAATCCAGGCACTTGTCATCTCCCATCTGGATTACTGCAACTCGCTGTTGGCTGGGCTCCCTGCCTGTGCCATTAAACCCCTACAACTCATCCAGAACGCCGCAGCCCGTCTGGTGTTCAACCTTCCCAAGTTCTCTCACGTCACCCCGCTCCTCCGCTCTCTCCACTGGCTTCCAGTTGAAGCTCGCATCCGCTACAAGACCATGGTGCTTGCCTACGGAGCTGTGAGGGGAACGGCACCTCCGTACCTTCAGGCTCTGATCAGGCCGTACACCCAAACAAGGGCACTGCGTTCATCCACCTCTGGCCTGCTCGCCTCCCTACCTCTGAGGAAGTACAGCTCCCGCTCAGCCCAGTCAAAACTGTTCGCTGCTCTGGCACCCCAATGGTGGAACAAACTCCCCCACGACGCCAGGTCAGCGGAGTCAATCACCACCTTCCGGAAACACCTGAAACACCACCTCTTTAAGGAATACCTAGGATAGGATAAAGTAATCCTTCTACCCCCCCCCTTTAACTTCTTGCGACTACAGGGGGTGCTGTTTTCTCATTAGCATAATTGCATTACAGATTAAACGGCTTCCTACTAAATTCTTTATCGTACAATATGCATATTATTACTATTTTTGGATAGAAAACAGTCTCTAGTTTCTATGGGCTTTGGAATTTTGTCTCTGAGTGGAACAGAACTCATTCTACAGCAATTTCCCTGACATGGAGTCAGATTTCACACATTTTGGCCCCTGATCTGGAGTCGGTTTAAAGGCCACTGTGAACGCTATCAGGATACGGACACTGCTTACGTCTTCCCCTGGATGCCTTTACGTGATGACGATTTGAATGGTATCGATTGCGCAATCACAGCCACTATAACTGAAAAAAACCTGTAGGTAGGAACTCTTTTCCAGCTGCGTCGGGCGCGCGGTGGACACCGACCTGCTCTTTTTCCAAGCATTAGTGTAGGCAGTAATATTTCTCCGGTCATGTTTCTACTCGTTATAGGAGTTAAAAACATCATAAGGTAGTTAATTTCAACCGTTGTATAGCAATTTATATCCTTTTAGTGCGATTTTGAGGCATTGCTTTGTTGTGCACTTTGGGCACATTTCGGGCTCCCGGTCGTACGTTAGTGGGCATTTTGACGGACAAGTGGACATCTTTCGACCAAAAGAAGATTAGACCCAAGAAAGGATTCTTTGCCCAAGATTCTGATGGAAGAACAGCTCACAGTAAGAACAATTTATGATGATAAATCGTGTTTCTGTCGATAAATGTTAAACGTTTATGTCGCCATCTTGTTTGCTATAGCTTCGCTTGGCGCAACCTGTATTGAAAAGTAAGGATAATTTAAAAAATGTAAATCAGCGATTGCATTAAGAACTAATTTGTCTTTCGATTCCTGTCAACCCTGTATTTTTTTGTCAAGTATATGATTAGCTATTGATTAAACTAGATCACTCAAAGATCGCGACCGACTTTACCAGGCTTGTTTTGCTACTATTTTCATTGTATAACCACGTTTTTTTATGGCTAAATATGCACATTTTCGAACAAACTGTATATGTATGTTGTAATATGATGTTACAGGAGTGTCATCTGAAGAATTCTGAGAAGGTTAGTGAAAAAATTAATATATTTTGGCGATGTTTACGTTATCGCTCTCTTTGGCTAGAATCAATGCTCTGGTAACGTTTGCATATGTGGTATGCTAAATTAACGATTTATTGTGTTTTCGCTGTAACACACTTAGAAAATCTGAAATATTGTCTGTAATCACAGGATCTGTGTCTTTTGATTAGTGTATGCTGTGTATTTTTACGAAATGTTTGATGATTAGTAATTAGGTAAACACGTTGCTCTATGTATTTATTCTAGTCCATTTGTGACGGTGGGTGCAATTGTAAACTATGATATCTACCTGAAATATGCACATTTTTCTAACAAAACCTATCCTATACCATAAATATGTTATCAGACTGTCATCTGATGAGGTTTTTTCTTGGTTAGTGGCTATCAATATCTTAGTTTAGCCGAATTGGTGATAGCACCTGATGGAGTAAGAAACTGATGGAGTTAGAAAAGTGGTGTCTTTTGCTAACGTGGTTAGCTAATAGATTTACATATTTTGTCTTCCCTGTAAAACATTTTAAAAATCTGAAATGGTGGTGTCACGACTTCTGCCGAGGGTCTGGAAGGCGTTCATGGAACGTCTGGGGATCTCGGTTAGTCTTACCTCAGGTTTTCACCCCGAGAGTAATGGGCAGGTGGAGAGAGTTAACCAGGATGTGGGCAGGTTTCTGCGGTCCTATTGCCAGGACCGGCCGGGGGAGTGGGCGAAGTTCGGGCCCTGGGCAGAGATGGCCCAGAACTCACTACGTCACTCCTCCACTAACCTTACCCCTTTTCAATGTGTATTAGGTTATCAGCCGGTTCTGGCTCCTTGGCATCAGAGTCAGACCGAAGCTCCTGCGGTGGACAATTGGTTTCGGCACGCTGAGGAAACTTGGGAGGCAGCCCACGTCCACCTTCAGCGTGCCATAAGGCGCCAGAAAATTGGCGCAGACCGTCGCCGCAGTGAGGCCCCGGTGTTCGTACCAGGGGACAGGGTCTGGCTCTCGACCCGAAACCTGCCCCTCCGCCTGCTCTGCCGGAAGCTGTGTCCGCGGTTTGTGGGGCCGTTTAAAGTCCTGAGGAGAGTGAACGAGGTATGTTATAGATTACAACTGCCCACTAATTACCGTATTAACCCCTCGTTCCATGTGTCTCTCCTCAGGCCGGTGGTGGCTGGCCCGCTCCAGGAGGCTGAAGTGCGTGAAGTTCCTCCGCCTCCTCTAGACATCGAGGGGGTCCCGGCGTACGCTATTCGATCCATTTTGGATTCGAGACGTCGGGCGAGGGGCCTTCAGTACCTCGTGGACTGGGAGGGGTACGGGCCGGAGGAGAGATGCTGGGTTCCGGTGGAGGACGTTTTAGATCCTTCCATGTTAAAAGAATTCCACCGCCTCCATCCGGATCGCCCTGCACCTCGCCCTCCGGGTCGTCCCCGAGGCCGGTGTCGACGCGCTGCTGGAGCCGCGCGTCAGGGGGGGGGGTAATGTCCCGACTTCTGCCGAAGTCGTTGCCTCTCCTTGTCCGGGCGGTGTTCGGCGGTCGACTTCACCGGTCTTCTAGCCATCATCGATCCATTTTTCATTTTCCATTGGTTTTGTCTTGTCTTCCCACACACCTGTTGTCAATCCCATTCATTACCTGTTGTGTATTTAACCCTCTGTTTCCCTTCATGTGTTTGTCAGAGATTGTTGTATGTCAAGTGTTGTTTTATTAGTGTATAGGTGTGCGACGGGTCCTCGTACCCATTTTATTTGATGTATGTATATTTTCTCGTGTTTGGAGCATGTCATGGACATTTATTAAAAGTCTCCATATACACTTCGTTTACTCTCCTGCGCCTGACTTCCCTGCCACCTATACACACGACGTTGACAGAATCTCTGACCCTAAAAAAAATGAAGTCAGCAGGAGGAGGCACTTCGCTAAGGGAGGTTGAGGAACGCGTCATGGAACAAGCGGAGGAGATTGACAGTCTGTGCGCTGCCATGGATCGCATTGTCCAGAGTATGGACCGCTGGGAGAGACAGGGAGCTTTTCCAGTACCTCCACCACCACCTGGAATTCCTTTGAACGCTTTTTCTCCTCCGGAACAGAACAGGATCCAGTTATCCCTACCCACGGGATACAATGGAGATACTGCCAGCTGCCAGGGTTTTCTCCTAAAACTGAACTTGTATCTGGCCACGGTCTCTCCAGTACCATCAGACCGTGAGCAAAGCTCCGCCCTCGTCTCATGCCTTACCGGGAAAGCCCTGGAGTGGGCCAACGCTGTGTGTGGAGAGGATAAGGCGTTGGACCATTTTGAGGAGCTCACCTGCCATTTCCGGAAGGTATTCGACCACCCATCCGAAGGCAGAGCAGCAGGTGAGCTCCTCTATCATCTGAGGCAGGGGAAGAGGAGTGCTCAGGAGTTCGCTTTGGAGTTTAGGACTTTGGCTGGACAACATGCTGGCTACTCGGGGACGTCTAGATCGGGGTCTGGTTGTTCCATCCTCCCGCACTCTCTCTCCCGAGCCTATGGAATTGGGAGGGATGGTGCGCAGGGAGACCGGAGGGGGTACCCGCTCGAGCAACATCTATGATTGCAGAGATCACACTGCTGATCGGTGCCGGGTTGGTTCCTCTGGGAATAGAGAAGGCAGGCAGGGCACTCTGGCATCACCCCAGGTGAGTAGGCACCATACTCATCCAGAGCCCTCTGCTGCACTTATGTTTGTCTCTGTCACTTTTCCGGATTTTTCCCTGCATTCCCAGTATAAGGCGCTAGTAGATTCAGGCGCGGCTGGGAATTTCATTAATAAAAATTTTGCTCATAGTTTAGGGATTCCTGTTGTTTCTGTGGATATGCCTTTCCCTATTCATGCCTTAGATAGTCGACCAATAGGGTCAGGATTTATCAGGGAGGTCACCGCACCTTTGTCTATGATAACGCAGGGGGGTCACAAGGAGAAGATTAGTCTTTTCCTTATTGATTCCCCTGCGTATTCTGTGGTGTTAGGCCTACCCTGGTTAACTACTCATAACCCCACTGTTTCTTGGCCACAGAGGGCTCTCACGGGGTGGTCGCGAGAGTGCTCAGGTAGGTGTGTAGGGGTTTCCGTTGGTGCTACTACGGTGGAAAGTCCAGACCAGGTTTCCACCGTGCGCATTCCCCCAGAATATGCCGATTTGGCACTCGCCTTCTGTAAAAAGAAGGCGACTCAATTACCACCCCATCGACAGGGGGATTGTGCGATAGATCTCCTGGTAGACGCTGCATATCCCAGGAGTCACGTGTATCCTCTGTCGCAAGCGGAGACAGTGGCTATGGATAATTATATCTCTGAATCCCTGCGTCAGGAGTTCATTCAGCCATCCATTTCACCCGCCTCTTCGAGTTTCTTTTTTGTGAAGAAGAAGGATGGCGGCTTACGCCCGTGCATTGATTATCGAGACCT
This sequence comes from Salvelinus fontinalis, assembly GCF_029448725.1. NCBI lineage: Eukaryota > Metazoa > Chordata > Actinopteri > Salmoniformes > Salmonidae > Salvelinus > Salvelinus fontinalis. The sequence goes on along the minus strand of NC_074703.1, from coordinate 15,695,152 downwards.
TAATAAAATCACGGTAAAATATAGTTACCCGCTACCTTTGATCAATACAGTAATGGAGTCAATGCGCGGGGCCCGCTTCTTCACAAAATTGGATCTCAGGAGTGCGTACAATCTGGTGCGTATTAGGAGGGGTGATGAGTGGAAGACGGCATTTAGCACCACCTCAGGTCATTATGAGTACCTGGTCATGCCATATGGGTTGATGAATGCTCCATCAGTCTTCCAATCGTTTGTAGATGAGATCTTCAGGGACCTGAACGGGCAGGGTGTAGTGGTGTATATCGATGATATTTTGATATACTCTGCTACACGCGCTGAGCATGTGTCCTTGGTGCGCAGGGTGCTTGGTCGCCTGTTGGAGCATGATTTATATGTCAAGGCTGAGAAATGCTTGTTCTTCCAACAATCCATCTCCTTCCTAGGGCATCAGATTTCCACTTCAGGAGTGGAAATGGAGAGCGACCGCATTACAGCCGTGCGTAATTGGCCGACTCCAACCACGGTAAAGGAGGTGCAGCGTTTTTTAGGGTTTGCCAATTACTACCGGAGATTTATCCGGGGTTTTGGTCAGGTTGCAGCTCCCATTACCTCACTGCTAAAGGGGGGACCGGTGCGCTTGCAGTGGTCGGCCGAGGCGAATAGGGCTTTTGGAAAACTGAAGGCTCTGTTTACCTCGGCGCCTGTGTTGGCTCATCCGGATCCCTCTTTGCTATTCATAGTAGAGGTGGACGCATCCGAAGCTGGGATAGGAGCAGTGCTCTCTCAGCGTTCGGGTGTGCCACCGAAGCTTCGCCCCTGTGCTTTCTTTTCGAAGAAGCTCAGCCCGGCGTAGCGTAACTATGATGTGGGGGACCGAGAGCTGTTAGCTGTCGTAAAAGCCTTGAAGGTGTGGAGGCATTGGCTTGAGGGGGCTAATCACCCTTTTCTCATCTGGACTGACCACCGCAATCTGGAGTACATCCGGCAGGCGAAGAGACTAAATCCTCGCCAGGCAAGGTGGGCCATGTTTTTCACTCGTTTTGTGTTTACGCTTACTTACAGACCAGGCTCCCAGAACGTCAAGGCAGACGCATTGTCTCGGCTGTATGACACAGAGGAGCGACCCATGGATCCCACTCCCATACTCCCAGAGTCGTGTTTGGTGGCGCCAGTAGTGTGGGAGCTGGACGCGGACATAGAGCGGGCGTCACGTGCAGAGCCCTCTCCTCCTGAGTGTCCAGCTGGTCGTCTGTACGTTCCGTCTGCTGTCCGCGACCGATTGATTTATTGGGCTCACACATCACCCTCCTCTGGTCCTCCTGGGATAGGTCGGACGATGCGCTGTCTTGATGGGAGGTACTGGTGGCCCACTTTAGCTAAGGACGTGAGGATTTATGTTTCCTCCTGTTCGGTGTGCGCCCAGTGCAAGGCTCCTAGACACCTGCCTAGAGGTAAGCTTCTACCTTTACCCGTTCCTCAACGGCCGTGGTCGCACCTGTCAGTGGATTTTTTGACTGATCTTCCACCTTCACAGGGTTACACCACGATCCTGGTCGTTGTGGATCGGTTCTCTAAGTCCTGTCGTCTTCTCCCTTTGCCCGGTCTCCCTACGGCCTTACAAACTGCGGAGGCTCTGTTTACACATGTTTTCCGGCATTATGGGGTGCCTGAGGATATAGTGTCTGATCGGGGTCCCCAGTTCACGTCAAGGGTCTGGAAGGCGTTCATGGAACGTCTGGGGATCTCGGTTAGTCTTACCTCAGGTTTTCACCCCGAGAGTAATGGGCAGGTGGAGAGAGTTAACCAGGATGTGGGCAGGTTTCTGCGGTCCTATTGCCAGGACCGGCCGGGGGAGTGGGTGAAGTTCGGGCCCTGGGCAGAGATGGCCCAGAACTCACTACGTCACTCCTCCACTAACCTTACCCCTTTTCAATGTGTATTAGGTTATCAGCCGGTTCTGGCTCCTTGGCATCAGAGTCAGACCGAAGCTCCTGCGGTGGACAATTGGTTTCGGCACGCTGAGGAAACTTGGGAGGCAGCCCACGTCCACCTTCAGCGTGCCATAAGGCGCCAGAAAATTGGCGCAGACCGTCGCCGCAGTGAGGCCCCGGTGTTCGTACCAGGGGACAGGGTCTGGCTCTCGACCCGAAACCTGCCCCTCCGCCTGCTCTGCCGGAAGCTGTGTCCGCGGTTTGTGGGGCCGTTTAAAGTCCTGAGGAGAGTGAACGAGGTATGTTATAGATTACAACTGCCCACTAATTACCGTATTAACCCCTCGTTCCATGTGTCTCTCCTCAGGCCGGTGGTGGCTGGCCCGCTCCAGGAGGCTGAAGTGCGTGAAGTTCCTCCGCCTCCTCTAGACATCGAGGGGGTCCCGGCGTACGCTATTCGATCCATTTTGGATTCGAGACGTCGGGCGAGGGGCCTTCAGTACCTCGTGGACTGGGAGGGGTACGGGCCGGAGGAGAGATGCTGGGTTCCGGTGGAGGACGTTTTAGATCCTTCCATGTTAAAAGAATTCCACCGCCTCCATCCGGATCGCCCTGCACCTCGCCCTCCGGGTCGTCCCCGAGGCCGGTGTCGACGCGCTGCGGGAGCCGCGCGTCAGGGGGGGGGGGGGTAATGTCACGACTTCTGCCGAAGTCGTTGCCTCTCCTTGTCCGGGCGGTGTTCGGCGGTCGACTTCACCGGTCTTCTAGCCATCATCGATCCATTTTTCATTTTCCATTGGTTTTGTCTTGTCTTCCCACACACCTGTTGTCAATCCCATTCATTACCTGTTGTGTATTTAACCCTCTGTTTCCCTTCATGTGTTTGTCAGAGATTGTTGTATGTCAAGTGTTGTTTTATTAGTGTATAGGTGTGCGACGGGTCCTCGTACCCATTTTATTTGATGTATGTATATTTTCTCGTGTTTGGAGCATGTCATGGACATTTATTAAAAGTCTCCATATACACTTCGTTTACTCTCCTGCGCCTGACTTCCCTGCCACCTATACACACGACGTTGACAGGTGGCTTTATTCACAAGATCTGTATCTTTCATTAGGTGTCTTGGACTTGTGATTTAATGATATTTAGATGCTACTATTTAATTGTGACGCTATGCTAGGCTATGCTACTCAGTGTGGGGGGGGTGGGGGGTGCTCCCGGACCCGGGGTAGATACTCGTGAAAGGTTAAAAGAGTTAGATGCACTATTGTAAAGTGGTTGTTCCACTGGATATCATAAGGTGAATGCACCAACTTGTAAGTCGCTCTGGATAAGAGCGTCTGCTAAATGACTTAAATGTAAATGTAAAATGTAAATGGTGAATGTACTCTAACATTTGCTCTACTGGTTACTCTTATGATATTCCAAGCAATCCCAATTGATTGGATATCATCGTCTCAGTCAATTTAATAAAATAAATTGCCGTCCATACCTTTTTAGGTTCTTCCAATTAAATGAGACATTGTAAAAAAATTCCAAATTAACCTAGATGAAACAATCCTCTCAGGTTAATTAAAGTTGAATTACCAAATAGCCTATACAGGTTTGATTGATCATTAAAATGGATCAATCAGTAACATTTTGTTTTTGCAAAACATATTCAATAACCCAGTACTGACGGAAGTCCCGCCTCCAGCGGGAATCCCATGTGGCTTCGGCCTTAGGGAGAAGTGAACCTAGTGGTGAATGTACCCTAACATTTGAACTACTGTTTACACTTTTGATATCTTATGATATCAAATAAGTTAAATTGTTGAACATACTTTAAAAAGAAAAATGCTATTGCAACCTCTTTGCAATAAGGAATTGAGACCAGAAGCTCAAGAGGAGTTTGACGTATTTAATACTGTCATGCTTGCTCTCGCTCGAAGGCGACAGGCACCTCAGCATTACGCACTCCTGCCACCATAGTTACACACACCTGCCTTTCCCTCGTGATTGAAGTCACCTGGACTCAATCAACTTTGTCATTACCTCCCCTATATCTGTCTGGTTCCCCGCTCTATTCCCTGCTGCAGCATTAATTGTCATACTGTATGTCCTTGTTTACCCGTGTGCTGACGCTGTTCCTGGTTTGTTACCTGTCTGTTCCTTATTAAATGTAAACTCCCCGTACCTGCTTCTCATCTCCAGCGTCAGTCCTTAAAAATACCAAGGATGCCATCAGCTGAGTGCATACATTTAGAAAGTTCACAACACATTTTATTCTCTTCCCTTGTAGGCGTCACCTCCCCAGCTATACATTTTATGACCCCAATGAGTTTCCCTCCTTTCCCCTGTGGAATGTTCATGGTCCTCTCTTTATTTAGCTATCCTGCTAGACACTGCTCTCTGATCCTAGGCAATTTCCTTGTATCTGAATAGGTCAACCTTTCTAAATTAGCATACACACAGTTTCATGACCTAAACTCCATTAATAGTCACAGTAATCATTCACTTAACAGGATACAAACTACACTTTAACTTGAAACATGTTACATTTTAATAGAATCCATCATCCCCAACAGATTGTCTGGAGCCCCACAAGTAGCCACTGGAATTCTGGAAGCACAGACACCTACTTTTTGCTTACTAATATGTTATTTTTAGATAACACGTTGAGATACCCGTTGAAACAAATTCTGGTTTCAGCACTGATGGTGGTCGTTGTTCCTAGGAAGACCATTTGCATAGTGAGGACACTTTGCATTGGCATGACATGCATCAGTGCTCTGGGAGCATTTATATCCCTGTGAGTCTATCACTTCATGACTGAGAGCTGTCCTTCATGACAACAAACCACAACAACCATGACTTTTATCACCATCTTCATCTGGACACTTTCCCTCTGCTTTCAAGGTGAGAATTGTATTTGCTTGGTTTTATGTTAAACTCTTTTGGTTCACTGAAAATATTATATGATTTACACAAGATGTGTTAAAGGATTAAAGGAGGTACTTGCTAATTGGTTGAAGTCTTTTTTTCAGAATCCAGAGGGCAGTACACTTTGACTCAGACTCCTGCTGTGAAAGCTGTTCTCCCAGGACAGACGGTCTCTCTGGGGTGTAGAACTAGCAGTGATCCATATGGGAATTGTGATGGTTCAGGTAAACAGTGTTTAGCTTGGTACCAACATAAACCTGGAGGATCTCCTAAACTCCTCATTTACTATACAAGCACCCTACAGTCTGGGACTCCATCTAGATTCAGTGGCAGTGGATCTGGGAGTGACTTCACTCTGACCATCAGTGGAGTCCAGGCTGAAGATGCAGGAGATTACTACTGTCAGAGTTTACACTACCCCAACAGTGTCTGGGTGTTCACACAGTGATACAGAGTCGTACAAAAACCTCCCTCAGTCAGACTGCACAGTGACTGTACTGCTACAGCTGGGACCTACTGCAGGTGCTGAGGGGGAAGAGACAGTGATATGGAACACTGACTGAACTAAAATACACTGAGCTAAATATAACAGTGATTCTGACAATATGTCAACTCCTCCACCCTCATGCTAAAGCATTCCTTAACTGATAACCCTCATAGGTCCAGACTACATAAATATTACATCCTTGCAGCTATGGCCAACAAACCTTTTCGTAACATGTCACACAATAAGTTGAATGAGACTCCATCTACATTCAATAGTAATGTCTCACATCATTTCAGAGTAATTAACCCAGCCTCTGTAAGGTATGTCAGTCAGTTAGTGAATTTCAAGCTAAGATTCAACCATATTTACTGGGATAAACAGGATTATAACTCCCTAAAATGTCTTGTGGTTCTGCCAAGTTAAAATGTCTCTCCTGCCAACCCTTCAGCACCTTCCCAGCCTTTCAATGAGCCCAGCTGAGGCTTGTTAACCAATGAAGACCATGACCATGATTAACCTCAACCTCATATAATTGCTGCTGATCACACAGATCTCTTCAACTACAGTTTCCCTGGGTGTTCACAGTGATACAGAGCTGTACAAAAACCTCCCTCAGTCAGACTGCACAGTGACTCTACTGCTACAGTTGGGACCTGTAACGGCAGTCTAAGTCGTCCTCCGACGAGGAGAGGCGAGAAGGATCAGAGGACCAATGTGCAGCGTGGTAATTTTCCATGATTTAATGAACATGAAAACAATACACTATACAAAATAACAAAAGAACATACAGTACAGTCCCGTGTGGCACAAACACTGACACAGCAACAGGAAGAATCACCCACAAACAAACAGTGAGAACAGCCTACCTTAATATGGTTCTCAATCAGAGGAAACGTCAAACACCTGCCCCTAATTGAGAACCATATCAGGCAACACATTTAACTCAACATAGAAACACATAACATAGAATGCCCACCCCAACTCACGCCCTGACCAACTAAACACATACAAAAACAAGGAAAACAGGTCAGGAACGTGACAGAACCCCCCCCTCAAGGTGCGAAATCCGGGCGCACCCCTAAAACTCAAGGGGAGGGTCTGGGTGGGCATATGTCCGCGGTGGCGGCTCCGGCGCAGGACGAGGAAACCACTCCACCATTGTCTTTGTCCCCCTCCTTAGCGTCCCTTGAGTGGCGACCCTCGCCCCCGACCCTGGTCCAGGAACCTTCACCAAGGCCCCTCCTAAACAGAGGAGACAACTCAGGACAGAGAGGTAGCTCAGGACAGAGAGGTAGCTCAGGACAGAGAGGTAGCTCAGGACAGAGGGGTAGCTCAGGACAGAGAGGCAGCTCAGGACAGAGAGGCAGCTCCGGACAGAGAGGCAGCTCATGACTGGAGGGCAGCTCATGACTGGAGGGCAGCTCATGACTGGAGGGCAGCTCATGACTGGAGGGCAGCTCATGACTGGAGAGCAGCTCATGACTGGCTGGCGGCCCTGGCAGCTCCTGACTGGCTGGCGGCTCTGGCGGCTCCTGACTGGCTGGCGGCTCCTGACTGGCTGGTGGCTCTGGCGGCTCCTGACTGGCTGGCGGCTCTGGCGGCTCCTGACTGGCTGGCGGCTCTGGCGGCTCCTGACTGGCTGGCGGCTCTGGCGGCTCCTGACTGGCTGGCGGCTCTAGCGGCTCCTGACTGACGGACGGCTCTGACGGCTCGGGACAGACGGGCGGCTCTAATGGCTCGGGACAGACGGACGGCTCTAATGGCGCTGGGCAGACGGATGGCTCATACAGAGCTGGGCAGACGGATGGCTCAGACGGCGCTGGGCAGACAGATGGCTCAGACGGCGCTGGGCAGACGGATGGCTCAGACGGCGCTGGGCAGACGGATGGCTCAGATGATGCTGGGCAGACGGATGGCTCAGATGACGCTGGGCAGGCAGGCAGCTCAGACAGCGCTGGGCAGGCAGGCAGTGCAGGCGGCGTTGGGCAGACGGCCGACTCTGACCTGCTGAGGCGCACAGTAGGCCTGGTGCGTGGTGCCGGAACTGGTGGTACCGGACTGAAGACACGCACCTCAAGGCTAGTGCGGGGAGCAGGAACAGGGCACACTGGACTCTTGAGGCGCACTATAGGCCTGGTGCGTGGTACCGGCACTGGTGGTACCGGGCTGAGGGCACGCACCTCAGGGCGAGTGCGGGGAGAAACAGTGTGTACAGGGCTCTGGAGACGCACAGGAGGCTTGGTGCGTGGTGCCGGAACTGGAGGTACTGGGCTGGAGACACGCACCACAGGGAGAGTGCGTGGAGGAGGAACAGGGCTCTGGAGACGCACTGGAAGCCTGGTGCGTGGTGCAGGCACTGGTGGTACTGGGCTGGGGCGGGAAGGTGGCGCCGGATATACCGGACCGTGCAGGCGTACTGGCTCCCTTGAGCACTGAGCCTGCCCAACTTTACCTGGTTGAATGCTCCCCGTAGCCCGACCAATGCGGGGAGGTGGAATAACCCGCACTGGGCTGTGTGGGCGAACCGGGGACACCATGCGTAAGGCTGGTGCCATGTACACCGGCCCGAGGAGACGTACTGGAGGCCAGATATGTTGAGCCGGCTTCATGGCACTTGGCTCAATGCTCAATTTAGCCCGGCCAGTGCGGGGAGGTGGAATAACCCGCACCGGGCTATGCACACGTACAGGAGACACCGTGCGCTCTTAACCCAACATAGAAACACATAACATAGAATGCCCACCCCAACTCACGCCCTGACCAACTAAACACATACAAAAACAAGGAAAACAGGTCAGGAATGTGACAGGACCGGCTGCAGGTGATGAGGGGGAAGAGACAGTGACATGGAACACTGATCAGTAGAGGAGGTCAACTTTGAAAATGGTTGGAAAGTATCATACAAATCACACGTTCTCCAACGTCGTCATCATCGTCTTCATCATCATCTTTGTCATCATCATCATCATCATGGCTGTAACTTGTTATATTGGTCATGAACTGAGAGTGTATATAAAAGTTATTAGATGTTTTGGAAGACATTACCAGTCCATATGTAGAGTAAGATCTACTGAAGTAAAAAGAAAAGTGATGTTAAATCAGCATCAGCCCCTCAACCCAAATCCCTACATGAGCATCACAACCAACTATTGATGTGATCATCTAGCATGTATTTTCAATCGCACGTTATTATTGCCAAATAACCTTGGTGGTATGTGAACATTTCTCTCACTTCGGTGACTCTGTGTCACGTTCCTGACCTTATTTCCTTTATTTTGTCTTTGTTTAGTATGGTCAGGACGTGAGCTGGGTGGGCATTCTATGATATGTGTTTCTATGTTGGGTTCTTTTCAATTAGCCTGATATGGTTCTCAATCAGGGGCAGGTGTTTTACGTTTCCTCTGATTGAGAACCATATTAAGGTAGGCTGTTCACACTGTTTGTTTGTGGGTGATTGTTGCTGTGTCTGTGTTTGTTGCACCACACGGTACTGTCTCGTTTCGTTCTTTCCTGTTCGTGCATTCATTGTTATATGTTCTCAAGTTCAGGTCTGTTTACGTCGTTTTGTTGTTTTGTCATTTTTCAAGTGTGCTTTGTGTTTGTCTTTCTTTAATTAAATCATTATGTCTTCATACCTCGCTGCATATTGGTCCGATCCTTGTTCCTCCTCAGAAGAGGAGGAGAACGAACGTTACACTCTGCCATTTACCAATCTACCAAGGTGTCCATAGAGATCTCTAAAATGATATAGCCTGAATATATTTCCTCTGGAGAAGAGGATAACATCTCATATCGTTGTTACAGATGATCACTACTGTCGGAGTGAACACTACCCCAACAGTGTCTGGGGTTTCACACAGTGATATAGAGCCATACAAAAACATACCTCAGCTTTCACAGTGACTTCACTGGTTGAGTATGACTGCAGGTTTATTTTTTTATTTAACCTTTGTTAACTAGGCAAGTCTGTTTCGAATAAATTCTTATTTACAATGACAGCCTACCCTGGACAAAATCTAACCTAGATGACACTGGGCCAATTGTGCACCGCCGTATGGGAGTCCCAATCACAGTCAGTTGTGATACAGCCTGAAATCGAACCAAGGTTTGTACTGACACCTCTAGCACTGAGATGCAGTGCCTTAGACCGCTGCGCCACTCGGAAGCTCCTAAGTGGGAAGAGACATGTGCTGAGGGGAAAGAGACAGTGGCCAAACTGGCCATGTCCGAATACTAGCGTACTATATCAAATCAAAGTTCATATGTCACGTGCACCGAATACAACAGGTGTAGTAGACCTTGCAGTGAAATGCTTACTTACAGGCTCTAACCAATAGTGCAGATTTTTTTTTATGTGTGTGTGTAGGTAAGTAAAGAAATTAAACAACAGTAAAAAGACATTTGAAAATAAGAGTAGCAAGGCTATATACAGTCAGGCTTATTGAGGTAGTATGTACATTTAGGTATGGTTATAGTGACATTGCATATATGATGAACAGAGGGTAGCAGTAGCGTAAAAAGAGGGGTTGGCGGGTGGTGGGTGGGACACATGGCAGATAGCCCAGTTAGCCAATGTGCGGGCCAATTGAGGTAGTATGTACATGAATGTATAGTTAAAGTGACAATGCATATAAGATCAACAGAGAGTAACAGCAGCGTAAAAGAGGGGTGGGGGGGCACACAATGAAAATAGTAAATAGTAAATAGTTTTATAATTTGTGAAATTTGGAAAATAGTAGGCCTACTCCGCATGCATCATCTAATGCGATATTGCATTGACTCCCGTTATTCATTCATTTTGGTACAGTGCATCAATTTATCTGATTATCAGCTGTTGTCAAACATGTGAGTCGGAAAAGAGCCGTGAATTCTACTAGATCAAACGCCGAAAATAGTATGCAGTTTATGTATGTAGTACTCAAGTATGGATATATTTATACACGGCCACTGACCTGGAACACTAACATACCTGAAGGGAACATTTTAGCATTCGCCATATGGTTAGTGAGAAACACCACATTGCAAATGTACGGTCCCTTATTAGACGTCCGGCAACGTTTGTTTGTTCGTTTGCCGAACTAAAGCACACTGAGCTAAATACACTGAGTGAACAAAACATTAGGAACACCTTTGTAATATGGAGCTGCACCTCCCTTTGCCTTCAGAACAGCCTCAATTTGTCAGGGCATGGACTGTACAAGGTGTCGAAAGCGTTCCACAGGGGCGCTGGCCCATGTTGACTCCAATGATTCACACAGTTGTGTCATGTAGGCTGGATGTCCTTTGGGTGGTGGCCCATTCTTGATACACACGGGAAACTGTTGAGCATGAAAACCCCAGCAACGTTGCAGTTCATGACACAAACCAGTGCCCCTGGCACCTACTATTATACCCTGTTCGAAGGAACTAGCATCTTTGTGACACCCAGCATCATAACCATGTCATAATATATCATAACAGCTGACATAACAGCTGACATAACTTGTCATAACCTGTCATAATTGGTAATAACACTGTCATAACCCATATATTTACACCTGTTGTGACATATATTGCATTATTTAATCGCTGGTTATGACACCTACATAAGAGTTTGTTTTGTTTCGTAAATCCTTTGTTGTTGTTGTAATGAATGCTTTACAGTCATGTTTTGTTTTGTTAGTATTTTAAATAACTTTTTTATTTATTTTTATTTCACGCATGCATGAAACCAAGGCTTTTTCGATCACAGAAGTCAACAAATGAGGGTGCCTGGGGACATGCAGGGCCTGGGTTTACCTCCACATCACCCGAGGAACAGAGGAGGAGTAGGTTAAGGGTGCGGCTAAAGGCTATCAAAACTGTTCGCCTAGAGCGTTGGGGACAAAGAATAAAAGGAGCAGATTTCTGGGCGTGGTAGAATAGATTCAGGGCATAATGTGCAGACAGGGGTATGGTGGGGTGTGGGTACAGCGGAGGTAAGCCCAGGCACCGGGTGATGATAAGAGAGATTGTATCTCTGGACATGCTGGTTATAATGGGTGAGGTCACCGCATGTATGGGAGGTGGGACAAAGGAGGTGTCAGAGGTATGAGAGTGGAACTAGGGGCTCCATTGTAAACTAAAACAATGATAACTAACCTGAACAACAGGCATATTGACAAGGCATATTGACAATTGAGAGAGACATACAGCGAGGCATAAAGTAATCGCAGGTATTGATTGGGAGAGCTAGCTAAAACAACAGGTGAGACAACAGCAGCTAACACAACGACACAACGACAGCAGGTAAAATGGCGATGACTACGCAGAGAAGTGTCGGATTAACTACACCCAGAGACTAAGTTCGCGGCTGGGGCTGATAGATAAAAAATAAACAGAATGGAGTACCGTGATTAATGGACAGTCCAGCAGGCATCATCTATGTAGCCAAGTGATCATAGTGTCCAGGGGGCAGCAGTAGATGGAACAGGGAAGCCGCGGAGTAGTCGTCATACGGCGTTTAAAGTTAGTAGCCCGGGGCTAGTGGGAGCGTCTGCTCCGACGGAGGCCGGTTGAAGGCACAGCGGATGGAGTATTCATCGGCAGACCAGTCGTGGTGGTGCGGCGGGGCGCCGTGTCGTCAGAAGATCCAAGCCAGAAGGCGAAAGAGGTATTGTAGAATTTAGTTTGCTAGCCGGGAGATGCGCCTGGCTCACGGCTAACTGGTGCTAGCTTCGTGGCAGGGGTGTTAGCCACTAGCTAGCTGTGAAGATCAGAAGTAGAGGTCCAGGGAATACGGCAGGAAACAGGAAACCGGCGTTGTAGTGGAGAGACAGTCCAATACTGGTAGATTGGCGAGTATTATCCAGGCTAAAAAAGGTTATTATCCAGGCTAAAAACAGGGCTGGTATCTGTGCAGAAGTTAAAAACCGCTAGAATTGGCTAACAATGCCTAAATAGCTTGTAGCTAATTAGCTTGTTAGCTTCTGGTGGTTCTAGAATGTGTTCTAAAATTAAAAATAATAGCGATTCCGTATCACATTGGGTGAGGCAGGTTCCCGGAAGGTATAATGGAATTAAAATGGAAAAGAGTGAAAATAAAATTGAAATATATACAAAAAAGAAGAAAAATACAAACTACACGAGAGGACGAACAAAAACACGTCTTCACTGCTATGCCATCTTGGGCCGATCCCAAGATGTAGGAAATAACGTTACATTTTGTGACTATCATGAAGCATTATGACCATCCTGTGTCACTTTACTTGGACTAAGAAAATACACTTTATGACACTGTCAAGAAGCATTATGACCGTCATAATCTTATAAACCAGACGGGCTGATGACGAACATGCCCTTATGTCAGTCATCAGTCAAAAAGAGGGTGTCTTGTCCTGCTCCTGAAATCTGCTCCTGCACACATCCCGGTCATCAGCAACAGAGCATTTGGTACAGTAGGTGCATGTCTGACATCAATTTCAGAAAATGTTATATAACATAAACATACTGTTGACAAGTAGGCTATGGTGTAATGGAATGTTTTGCCTTGTGTGGTAGGTTGTGTGGGTTTCAACACTCTTGTGTAGGTGTCATAACCAGCCATAAAATACAGCAATATAAATGTCACAAGAGGTCAAAATATATGTGTCATGACAGTGTTATGACCATATTATGACAGGTTATGACAAGTTCTCAGCTGTTATGACATATTATGACATGGTTATGACCTTGTCATAGTGTTAAGACACTAGGTGTCAAGTAAAGTTTTACAAAACAATCCATGTCTCAAGGCTTAAAAATCCTTTTTAACCTGTCTCCTCCCCTTCATCTACATCGATGGAAGTGGATTTAACAAGTAACATAAATAAGGGAAAAATAGTTTTCACCTGGTCAGTCTATGTAACGGAAAGAGCATGTGTTCCTAATGTTTTGTACACTCAGGGTATATCCATAATGATGACAATATGTCAACTCATACACCATCACGTTGAAGCATTCCTGAAGTAATAACAGCCAAGTCTTCCTACGCTGAATTAATTCATATGCAAACATTGCCTCAAAATGTCACACAATATTTTGAATGGACTCCATCTGTGTTAAATAAGTGTCTCACATCATTTCAGAAAAAAAAGTCTCTGTAAGGTCCTTCTGTCGAAGAGTTGATTTCAAGTAAAAATTCAACCATCATTGTACTTTCTGACGGCCATGTTGAAACACATCAGAATTTGAGAGATTTTAAAAACAAGTTATCATCCAATAGGCTTTGATTAAATGTCCAATATCCTCGCCCACTTGGAAATTCTATAACAGTATTATATATGCCAATTATGTGATGGTCTGACCGCATTCTGTCCCCTATCCACACGTTTTAAACTTTTTGTGCCAGAGAGAATGACATAACAAAGTAATCAAGACGACTAGCTTGATTGAGCCTCCACCATGTATATCTAACTAGGTCAGGATATTTAAGCCTCCATATATCCACTACTTCCAACATATCCGTGACATTCATGATTTCCTTATTTATTTATTACATTTTTATTTCACCTTTATTTAACCAGGTAGGCCAGTTGAGAACAAGTTCTCATTTACAACTGCGACCAGGCCAAGATAGAGCAAAGCAGTGCGACAAAAACAACAACACAGAGTTACACATGGTATATAGAAACGTACAGTCAATACTACAATAGAAAAATCTATGTACTTTTGGCTTTTGATACTGTTAACCATGAGATTCTCATTTCAAAATTGTCCAAATTCAACTTTCCCCCCGATGCCTTGTGATGGATGAAATCATACCTTGAAGGCAGAACTCAGTGTGTCAGAGTGAGCAATGAGCTGTCGCCTACTCTTAGCTATGATGTGGGCGTGCCCCAAGGGTCAATACTGGGGTCCCTCCTGTTCAGCCTGTACATTTATGATCTGCCTTCTGTCTGTACTGGGTATGAAGTTCAAATGTATGCAGATGATACAGTGATATATGTGCATGCAAAGAGCAAACAACAAGCTGCACAAGAACTCACTACTGTAATGGTCCAGGTTACAAAGTGGCTCAGTGACTCGTGTTTGCATCTCAATGTGAAAAAAACAGTTTGCATGTTCTTCACAAAGAGGGCAACATATGCTACTGAGCCAGATGTCTATGTGTCAGGGGAGAAGCTCCAGTTGGTATCTGATTTTAAGTACCTTGGCATCATCTCTTTTAAAAAGCATGTGAAAAAGGTAATTCAGATAACCAAATTCAACCTAGCTAATTTCCGATTTATACGAAATTGTTTGACTACAGAGGTAGCAAAACTGTACTTCAAATCTATGATACTCCCCCACTTAACATACTGCTTGACTAGTTGGGCCCAAGCTTGCTGTACAACATTAAAACCTATTCAGTCTGTCTACAAACAGGCTCTCAAAGTACTTGATTGGAAACCCAATAGCCATCATCACTGTTACATTCTCAGAAAGCATGAGCTCCTGAGTTGGGAAAATCTTGTGCAATACAACGACGCATGTCTTGTATTCAAGATCCTAACTGGCCTGGCTCCCCCTCCACTCAGTATTTTTGTTAAACAGAAAACCCAAACATATGGCAGCAGATCCACAAGGTCTGCCATGAGGTGACTGTATAGTTCCCTTAAGGAAAAGCACCTTTAGTAAATCCGCTTTCTCTGTGAGAGCTTCCCATATCTGGAATACATTGCCATCAGACACACATAACTGAACTACATATCACACTTTCACAAAATGCATGAAGACATGGCTAAAGGTCAATCAGATTTGTGATCATAATCCCAAGATGTGTATTGCCGCATTCCATGTTGTCTGTTGTCTGTAGCTTGTGAGGTGTGGAAACACTTTGTTGCTTTTATGAATTTTGTCTTGCTGATTTTTGTTCTATGTTGCTCTGTCTGTATGCTACGTCTTGCTTGTCCTATGTTGCTCTGTTTGTGTGCTATGTCTTGCTTGTCCTATGTTGCTCTGCGTGTGCTCACTGTTCAATGATTGTTTATATTGTAATTGATTTTAATAACCTGCCCAGGGACTGCGGTTGAAAATTAGCCGGCTGGCTAAAACCTGCACTTTTACTGAAATGTTGATTAACTTCTTTGGGGTAGGGGGCAGTATTTTCACGTCCGGATGAAAAGCATGCCCAGAGTAAACGGCCTGCTACAAAGCCATAAAAGCTAGAATATGCATATTATTAGTAGATTTGGATAGAAAATCCTCTGAAGTTTCTAAAACTGTTTGAATGATGTCTGTGAGTATAACAGAACTCATATGGCAGGCAAAAACCTGAGAAAAAATCCAACCAGGAAGTGGGAAATCTGAGGTTGGTCGATTTTCAACTCAGCTCCTATTGAAGATACAGTGGGATTTTGGTAATGTTGCACTTCCTAAGGCTTCCAATAGATGTCAACAGTCGTTAGAACCTTATCCGATGCTTCTACTGTGAAGTGGGGCTGAAGGAGAGAGGAATGAGTCAGGTCTATCATGACCTGAACATGCCCTGACCATGCGCGTTCACGTGAGAGCGAGCTCTGTTCCATCGCACTTCTGAAGACAATGGAATACTCCGGTTGGAACATTATTGAAGAATTATGTTAAAAACATCCTAAAGATTGATTCAATACTTCGTTTGTCATGATTTTACGGACTGTAATATAACTTTTTTAACTTTTCGTCCGTAATTTCCGTTGGACCTGCCCACGCGTCGTGAGTTTGGAAAGTGTACTGAACGTTAGAACAACAAGGAGGATTTTGGACATTAATGATGGACATTATCGAACAAAACAAACATTTATTGTGGAACTGGGATTCCTGGGAGTGCATTCTGATGAAGATCATCAAAGGTAAGTGAATGTTTATAATGTTACTTCTGACTTCTGTTGACTGCATAATTTGGCGGATATATTTGTGTCTTGATTGGGCTCTGAGCGCCGACTCAGATTATTGCATGGTTTGGTTTTTTCGTAAAGCTTTTTTAAAATCTGACACAGCGGTTGCATTAAGGAGAAGTGCATCTAAAATTCCATGCATAACAGTTGTATCTTTTAGCAATGTTAATTATGAGTATTCCTGTAAATTGATGTGGCTCTCTGCAAAATCAAAGGATGTTTTGGAACTTCTGAACGTAAGGCGCCAATGTAAACTCAGATTTTTGGATATAAATATGAACTTTACCGAACAAAACATACATGTATTGTTGTAACATGAAGTCCTATGAGTGTCATCTGATGAAGATCATCAAAGGTTAGTGATTAATTTTATCTATATTTCTGCTTTTTGTGAATCCTCTCTTTGGCTGGAAAAATGGCTGTGTTATTCTGTGAATAGGCACTCACCTAACATAATCGTGTGGTTTGCTTTCATCGTAAAGCCTTTTTGAAATCGGACACTGTGGCTGGATTTACAACAAGTGTATCTTTAATGTGCACTGTCCCTGTAAAAATAAAATAAACTCAAACTCAAACTCAAATGTACAATGTGTGCAGATGTAGTAAAATCAGGGAGGTAAGGCAATAAATAGGCCATAGCGGCGAAATAATTACAATTGAGGATTAACACTGGAGTGATAGATGTGCAGATAATGATGTGCAAGTAGAGATACTGTGGTGCAAAAGAGCAAAACAATAAATAACAATATGGGGATGAGGTAGTTGGGTGGGCTATTTACAGATGGGCTGTGTACAGGTGCAGTGATCGGTAAGCTGCTCTGACAGCTGATGCTTAATGTTAGTAAGGGAGATATAAGTCTCCAGCTTCAGTGATTTTTGCAATTTGTTCCAGTCATTGGCAGCAGAGAACTGGAAGGAAAGGCGGCCAAAGGAGGTGTTGGCTTTGGGGATGACCAGTGAAATATAGCTGCTGTAGGGCGTGCTACGGGTGGGTTTTGCTATGATGACCAGTGAGCTGAGACAAGGCGGGGCTTTACCTAGCAAAGACTTATAGGTGACCTGGACCCAGTGGTTTTGGTGGTGAATATGTAGCAAGGGCCAGCCAACGAGAGCATACAGATCGCAGTGGTGGGTAGTATATGGCGCTATGGTGACAAAACAGATGGCACTGTGATAGACTACATCCAATTTGCTGAGTAGAGTGTTGGAGGCTATTTTGTAAATGGCATCGCCGAAGTCAAGGATCGTTAGAATAGTCAGTTTTACGAGGGTATGTTTGGCAGCATGAGTGAAGGATGCTTTGTTTTGCGAAATAGGAAGCCGATTATAGATTTCAGTTTGGATTGGAGATGCATAGTGTGAGTCTGGAAGGAGAGTTTACAGTCTAACCAGATACCTAGGTATTTGTAGTTGTCCCCATATTCTAAGTCAGAACCGTCCAGAGTATTGATGCTAGTCAGGCGGGCGGGCAGGTGCGGGCAGCAATCGGTTGAAGAGCATACATTTAGTTTTACTTGCATTTAAGAGCAGTTGGAGGCCACGGAAGGAGTGTTGTATGGCATTGAATCTCGTTTGGAGGTTTGTTAACACAGTGTCCAAAGAAGGGCCAGATGTATACAGAATGGTGTCGTCTGCGTGGAGGTGGATCAGAGAATCACCAGCAGCAATAGCGACATCATTGATATAAACAGAGAAAAGAGTCGGCCCAATAATTGAACCCTGTGGCACCCCCATAGAGACTACCAGAGGTCCGGACAACAGGCCCTCCGATTTGACACACTGAACACTATCTGAGAAGTAGTTGGTGAACCAGGCGAGGCAGTCATTTGAGAAACCAAGGCTATTGAGTCTGCCGATGAGAATGCGGTGATTGACAGAGTCGAAAGCCTTGGCCAGGTCGATGAGGACGGCTGCACTGTCTTTTATTGATGGCGGTTATGATATCGTTTAGGACCTTGAGCGTGGCTGAGGTGCGCCCATGACCAGCTCGGAAACCAGATTGCATAGTGGAGAAGGTATGGTTGGATTCGAAATGTTCGGTGATCTGTTTGTAAACTTGGCTTTCGAAGACTTTAGAAAGGCAGGGCAGGATGGATATAGGTCTGTAACAGTTTGGATCAACATTGTCGCGGGATGACAGCTTTCCAATCTTTAAGGATCTCAGACAATACGAATGAGAGGTTGAATAGGGGTTGCAACAATTTTGGCAGATAGTTTTAGAAATAGAGGGTCCAGGGGGGGGGGGGGGGGGGGGGGATGGGTGCTTGGGAGGAGGTGCTCTTATTCTCCATTAATTTTACGGTGTCCCAAAACCTTTTGTAATTAGTGCTCCAGGAGGATGCACATTTCTGTTTGAAAAATCTAGCTTTTGCTTTCCTAACTGACTGTGTATATTGGTTCCTGACTTCCCTGAAAAGTTGCATATCGCGGGGACTATTCAATGCTAATGCAGTACGCCAAAGGATTTTTATGTGCTGTTCAAGGGCAGTCAAGTCTGGAGTGAACCAAAGGCTATATCTTTTCTTGGTTCTACATTTTTTGAATAGGGCATGCTTATTTAAGATGATGAGGAAAGCACTTTGAAAGAACAACCAATTCATCTGGTGCGTTGGGAACGGAGAATAAAAGGAGCAGATTTCTGGGCGTGGTAGAATAGATTCTGGGCATAATGTACTGACAAGGGTATGGTAGGATATGAGTACAGTGGACGTAAACCTAGGCATTGAGTGACGATGAGAGAGGTTGCATCTCTGGAGGCACCAGTTAAGCCCGGTGAGGTCTCCGCATGTGTGGGGGTGGGTAAAAAGAGCTATCTAAGGCATGTTGAGCGGGACTGGCGGCTCTACAGTGAAATAAAGCAATAAGAACTAACTGAAACAGCAGTAGACAAGTCATATTGACATTAGAGAGAGTCATAGAGCAATCACAGGTGTTGATTGGGAGAGCTAAGACAACAACGGGTAAATGGTGATGAATGGGCAGAGAGGGTCAGTTCGGTACACACAGGACGTGAGATTGATGCTGGGGCCGACAGATAAACAAAATTATGTACTGCGTTAGTGAACAGTCCAGCAGGCATCAGCTGTGTAGCCAAGTGATCATAGGGTCCAATGAGCATCAATAGGTGAGTCAGGGAGACGTTCGGTAGTTGCTTCTATGCTAGGCGAGCGGGAGACATGGCGTTCAGAAAGCTAGCGGGCCGGGGTTAGCAGATGGGTATTCGGCGACATCGCAACGGAAAAGCCTGTTGAAGCCACATCGAACGATTACGTCGGTAGACCAGTCGTGATGGATCGGCGGGGCTCGGTGTCGACAATAAAGGGTCCAGGCCAATTGGCAAAAGAGGTATTGTAGCCCAAGAGTTAGCTGGTATACTTTGTTGGCTAGCCGAGAGATGGGCCTAGCTCGAGGCTAGCTCTAGGCTAACTGGTGCTTGCTTCGGGACAGAAGTGTTAGCCAACAATAGCCACTCGGTTGCAGCTAGCTATCTGCGATGATCCGGTGTAATGGTCCAGAGCTTGTGGCAGGAATCCGAGAAGAGCAGTTCGATATGCTCTGGGTTGATATCGCGCTGTGCAGACTGGCAGGTATTGACCGAGCTAAAGCTGGCTTGTGTTCGAGCTAAAGGTGAAGACCGCTAGCAGTGGCTAACAATGACTATTACCTAGTAGCTAGTTAGCTGGCTAGCTTCTGATGGAGGTTCCAGTTATAAAGTATAAAAATAACAGATTCGTACCACATTGGGTGAAGCTGGTTGCAGGAAAGTATATTTAGATCGTAGATGGAAAGTGAGATTAAAATATATACAAAAAAAAACAGAAGAAACAATCTACTTACATGGTACAAGACCAACACATATCCGACTGCTACGCCATCTTAAGTGCATGAGGTGATAGTTTGTACCGTGATTTCCTTTACGGTCCATAGAGGTGTTTAAAACCGTATTATAATCTCCCACCATAATAATAATAGAGTCTGTATTGCTTGTAGGGTTTATAAATTACTATATATATTTTCAAAGAAGCGTGGATCATCATTATTTGGACCATATAGGTTAATGGGCCATATCTGTTTATGGTCCAATAACATATTTAAAATCATCCATCTACCTTGAGGATCTGTTTGGACAATTTTTACATTTGGATTAAAATTACTGTTAATTAATTTCATCACTCCTATCATCACTAAGTGTTGCCCTCCCCCCCCCCCCCCCCCCCCCACCCTTGGGTCGTGCCGTGGGGGAGATGTTCGTGGGCTATACTCGGCCTTGTCTCAGGATAGTAAGTTGGTGGTTGAGGATATCCTTCTAGTGGTGTGGGGGCTGTGCTTTGGCAAAGTAGGTTGGGTTATATCCTGCCTGTTTGGTCCTGTCCGGGGGTATCGTCCTCCCGACCCCTCCTCTCTCAGCCTCCAGTATTTATGCAACAATAGTTTATGTGTCTGGGGGCTAGGGTCAGTCTGTTATATCTGGAGTATTTCTCCTGTCTTATTCGGTGTCCTGTGTGAATTTAAGTATGCTCTCTCTAATTCTCTCTCACTCTTTCTCTCTCTCTTTCTCTCTCTCTCTTTCTTACTTTTTTCTCTCTCTCTCTTTCTTACTCTGAATGAGTATCTCTAGCCAACTGACATTTACTCCTGAGGTGCTGACCTGTTGCACCCTCTACAACCACTGTGATAATTATTATCTGACCCTGCTGCTCATCTATGATCTTGGATATGTTCTGTTATAATCTGCACCCGGCACAGCCAGAAGAGGACTGGCCACCCCCCACAATCAAATACATTTGATTGATTGATTGCTTTTGAATTTCTTTGCCCATGGGAGAAATACATTTTTCCCCCCCAGTCCTTTTTCCACACAACTTTATCTAAACGTGTTGAATAGATATTATAAATATAGATATATTCCTTCTCTTTTTGCCAGGTAAATACTAATAGTCTTTTATTATTATCTGTTAAGCCATTACAATTATAACTGGCTATACTTATTTCACCATTTACCATAATGAGATACAAGTTTCAAATCTATTTATCATAACATATGTTTGTAAACTCACCATTAAAAAGTAGCATAGTGATTGAGTGCCCATATAGCTATACCATGATAATTGCATTGCTACTAAGTAAACCTCCAATTGTTCCCCACTATTCCCCCCACATAAAACCCCTCCCCATCCCAAGTTGGGTTGTCATCCCAGTGACCAGCAGACCATCCCCGTTCCCCCGGGTCTCAGGGCCCCCGAGCGACTGGGACCCATCCTTCGAAAAGAGCACACAGTGCCACCCACAGAACAGAAGCAGATCAACCGCCAAAAGCATTTCCATCGCCCTCACTTCGATTTGCATTATATATAGCTATTAAAAAATATATTCATATTAAAAATCCTGCTTATCTTAATTTCCATAATGAACAAATCATTTTCGTAATAATGTAGGCAGTTCATGCTAAGGATTGTTACCTGTAACCAGGATTGCCATTACAAAAATTACATTTTTGGCAAGAAATTATTATTTTAGCAAACAATTATTGAGATTCATCCTATATTGTCCCTAACATCTTTACTCCCTAGCAACAGTTGTGGGATACATACACACACACAAACACTCATACACACTCAACCCTTTACCCACACAAACAACCATAAACTCAGATGCTCAACAGTTGTTCCATCCCAGAGCCCAACTCAAAAACGGACTTGATTTACGAATGCATATACAGTTGCAGATGTTTGAGAAGGCATGCAAAATTGAGCAAAAACTGGAAAAAATTGGGAGATTTGATTAACCACTGTCAAGTACTAGGTGACTGAGATCAGATACACACCCTTCCCCTGAAACACACACACAAGGGTCCCCCGTTGTGACCATTTTCCCAAGCATCTCTGTGCAGTCAGACCTTTGCCACCAGGGCAACAATAATATGCCCCCTCTCTGAATGTCCGAGTGTGACCCCCTCCCCATGGGCTACTGCAGATAGTGTTGCCAGCACTGCCACTACCTAGGTGGGGGCACCCCACCGGAATCCCCACCGGCTAGGTACAAGGTCGTAAAGGTTCTCATTAGCAGCTTTGAGAATTTCCTTGTATATTATGCTCTCCCATCAGGGGGCTTTGGCTTTGTAGGACCAACCCTGCCAGGCAGGCTCAGAATCTTGAGGGGGCGGTGTTGCTTTAGTAGGTCTCTGACCACATTCACCTTTCTGATTTGGCTGCGTATAGGGTACTTACAGCAGGCCCATAAAACAGAGGACTTCTCCTCAGTGTATGGGTTGCTCAGGTGGGTGTCCATGGTATAGGGTTGGGGACCATTCCATCAGGATAGAACAATAAATAAATAAACAATATTTATAATTTATTTTAAAATGTTTATCTCATATCTGCACAAAATTGAAAGCTCTCTGGCACAACCTGTCACGCCCTGGCCTTAGTTATCTTTGTTTTCTTTATTATTTTAGTTAGGTCAGGGTGTGACTTGGGGGATGTATGTGTTTTGTATTGTCTAGGGGTTTTGTATGTTTATGGGGCAGTGTCTAGTCTAGGTGTATGTATGTCTATGGTTGCCTAGATTGGTTCTCAATTAGAGACAGCTGTCTATCGTTGTCTCTGATTGGGAACCATATTTAGGCAGCCATATTCATTGGGTAGTTCGTGGGTTATTGTCTATGTCTATGTTGCATGTTAGCACATTGTTTTGATTAGCTTCATGTTCGTCGTTTATTGTTTTGTATTAGTATGTCAAGTGTTCTTCGTTTTTCGTCTTCATTAAAAATAGAAGATGTATTCAAACCACGCTGCGCTTTGGTCCTCCTCTCTTCAATGTTACGACGATCGTAACACAACCTCTGCTCACAAACACACATGGGCTCTGGGATTTGCAACCTTTATCCATCTTCACTCACTTAACACTTTTCCAAACACAAACAAACACACCCCACCTTCCATCACAATAGATCTGCACATACTGTCACGACCCCCGCCGAAATCGGTCCCTCTCTTTGTTCGAGCGGCGTTAGGCGGTCGAAGTCACCGGTCTTCTAGCCATCGCCGCTCCACCTTTCATTTTCCATTTGTTTTGTCTTGTTTTCCCGCACACCTGGTTTACATCCCCTCATTACTCTACGTGTATATTATCCTCTGTTCCCCCCATGTCTGTGTGTGGTATTGTTCGTTCGCTATGTCATGACGTTGGCCTAGGGGTAGGTTTATGACAGTCATAAATACCTCTTTCCCCCCTTTTCCCTCTCCCTACTATAACTGATGTGACATAAGAAAACCCCTTGGTTAACATAGAGATTCTGGGAACATCAGAAGTGGGGGGAAATGAACTATATTCTGGTAATCCGACCAACTGAACATATGCGGTGGTACTTAAGGTATATTATGTCAGTTCGGTTGCCCTCTGACACATTCTCATCAATGATAGAATGACATAAACTCTACTGTGGAAAGTCTAAACGTCAGAGGTATCGGATTCACATGGAATTGTTGTTTAATTCAAATGTTTGAATATGAAATTATTTGTGAAGAGATTAAATGTAATTTTAGCTTCCAAATGAGAGATTTGGATTTTCATAAATTTGGGCTTCTGCTCAACTAGGGGCCCGCCCCTGTGAAGAGACATGGGTTATAAACTTTTCAGACACACCCCTCTGCCTCCACTATAAAAGCCATTGACAAAAATATAACTTCCTGTTCCGGGTACATTTAGGATGACGATCCGATGTCAGAATGGTTCAGATAATAACTACAGAACTAAGCCAACATCAGCATGGACTTTGGTTGTAAATGGTATGAACTTTGAACTCGTATTCACTACAAAAGTGATACCTCCTAGCCGTTGAGTTGGCAACAGCTGCTACAAACGCAGGTTAGGAAGGACAGTCAGAGTATCCCGTCTACTACACATCAACGTTACTCCAACGTATCCAGCGACCACCAGAGACATTCTTCAAAGGACAGAGGACTCGGGTTGGCGACACGGTCCATCTACCACCAACCTACTGAAGTGCAGCTCAGAGTAAATATTTATTGCATTTTCCTTTTTCAAATGGGCGGTAATTTAGAATGCATAAGATACTGTATTTACGATAGCACAGTTCGCCTATGTTCCAGTCTCCCGCTCTTTCACTAAAACCCAGCCCCCCCCTTTCCTTTGTGTAACAAGCTGTCATATCTATCCTGCCCGCTAGGGACGTTTCTTTATGACGGCACTTTGTGATCAATTTATGATTTAATTGTGTATGTGTGTTTCTGTGTGATTAGTTAGATATTTAGTAAATAAATAATTAAACCCAATTTTGTATTGCTGATTGTTAGCCAGGATTCTTGCAGATAACCAAGGATTTACCACTTTCAGATGAGACTGAATAAAATGACGATTAATGTGACTGCTATGGATGTAAAATATTACTAAATCTTTAAGAGTTTATTCGAAAGATAACAGCTCTATAAATATTATTTTGTGGTGTCCCTCTCTAGTTAATTAACATTTACATGATTAGTTCAATCAGGTAATATTAATTACGGAGAAATTATTTTATAGAATAGCATGTCATAGCAATTAATCTGGCATAGTCAAAGACACGACAGCTACGTGTGTGACGCTACAGGCTGGTTTTGCGCCGGGTATTGTTGTAACCCGTGGTTTTGTTATTTGTACCTATTTGTGTATTTGTGCGCTATCACTTTTTTCCATGGGCCAGAGTGTTGTGACACAGTTGCATCCGGCTTTTTTCCTCTGCCAGAATAAAGTGTGCCTGTTCACCCATCTCTGCTCTCCTGCACCTGACTTCATTCGACCACTTGCGCACACTGTGACACATACCCACATACTGTGCCTTCTATGTCCTCTGTTTGCTGTGTTTTATCTCTACCATGTTGATTGAGTACTTTTGTGTTCCAGTTTCTTATATTTAAAAATGCATTATTTCGCTAATTATCCTTTCTTCTAATGCTGTCTTATCAATTTATGAAATACTATAAACAGAAAGTCTAATACTAATTATTTCCCAACATTCCCCCTATCTAGAATGGTATAGCGTAGTTGTAGTTTATTTCTTTAACAATTGATGTATTTTATTGCTTTTCTATATATATTTCTTATTACAATCCCTAACATGGCTAGTATTGGGTGTTGCATTATTTGAGTCCTCTATGGGAACTTTGTAACATTTAGAATATCCATGGACTAGTCTTTGTGTCTTGGAACATTTGGTTATCAATATACAGTTTATCGACTACAAGAGCTACACTTTTCCCTTTTAATCTTTTCTCCTTGAAGACTGGGTACAGAACTTTGCGGCGTTCTGCAATTTCGTTCATGCCTATTTTCATGCCAGCAAGTCTTTTATCCACGCTTTTAACCATTATTTTATCTTTAAAGAAAACAAATTTGGCAACGATTGGGCGCTCATATCTCTGTCCTCTCTGTCTGAAACAGTGTACATTTCGAGTTGGATTTTGTCGACAGCTTCGCGTGGGATCTGAAGCGCTGTCAGGAGGAACTCCCTCACTACACCCTCAGGAATTTCTCCTTCATTCTCACAGACACCTTTTTACCAGATTTTCTCTCATAGTTTCAGTCTGTATGTCAAGTAAATCTTCTCTCATAAAGATGTTCTCCTTTTAAGTTCATTAACCTCTCTTGGGTATGGGGCAGTATTTTCACATCCGGATGAAAAGCATGCCCAAAGTAAACTGCCTGTTACTCAGGCCCAGAAGCTAGGATATGCATATAATTGGTAGATTTGCATAGAAAACACTCTAAAGTTTCAAAAAGGTTAAAATAATGTCTGTGAGTATAAGAGAACTGATATGGATGATATAACCCCGAGGACAAACTATCCCTAAAAAAGAATTCGGCCTGCCACTGTTTTAAAAGGCTGTCACTTTTATTATAAGGCGAAGTCCTCCCAGATTGCCATTCCTAGGGCTTCCACTAGATGACAACAGTCTTTAGAAAGAGTTTCAGGCTGGGTTTTGGAAAAATTAGCCAGAAATTATAGTTTTTCTAGGTGGCTCCCATTTTGGCTGTAGTGTTTCCAAGCGCGTGAATGAGAACATGTTCTTTGGTATTTTCCTCCGGTAAAGACAATAACGATTCTCCGTATGAATTTTTATAGTTTATTTACGTATTAGGGTACCTAAGGTTTGATTATAAACGTTGTTTGACTTATTTGGAAAAGTTTATTAGTAACGTTTGGGATTCATTTTGTATGCATTTTGATGGAGGGAAACTGGGTGGATTATTGACTGAAGCGCGCCAGCTAAACTGAGTTTTTATGGATATAAAGAAGGACATTATCTAACAAAAGGACCATTTGTGATGTAACTGGGACCTTTTGGAGTGCCAACAGAAGAAGATCATCAAAGGTAAGCCATTTATTATATCGCTATTTCTAACTTTCGTGTCGCACCTCCCTGGTTGAAATATGTGGTTTTATATGGTTTTGTTTGCGGGGCACTGTTCTAAGATAATCGCATGGTGTGCTTTCGCCGTAAAGCCTTTTTGAAATCTGACATAGTGGCTGGATTAAGAAGGAATTAAGCTTTATTTTGATGTGTTACACTTGTGATTTTATGAAACTTAAATATTTATAATTCTGTAGTTTGTATTTCGCGCTCTGCAATTTCACCGGATGTTGGCCAGGTGGGACGCTACCGTCCCACCTGCCCATAAGAAATGAATGTCCATTTCAAACTTATTGACTGTCCCTTTTAGCTTGTTTGCTTCTTTCTCCATTGTCACAGCTTTTTCTTCACTCATCTCAAGGCTCGCCTTCAACTCATTTGTATCATTAATCAGTAGTTCAATTATGCCCAGTTTTTCATTTATTGATTTCAACAGATCAGTTTCCACCCTTACCATACCCGGGGGTTAAAAGCTTAAATCGTCTGTGTCCATCGAGGAGTGGCGTTTTCTTTTGGAGATTGGTTCTCCTTGTTTACTCTCCGTTATGTTTGGGTGTTGCTTGTTTTCCTATTATTTGTAGATACATTTCTCTAGCCTTATGATTTGTTTTGTGTTGTTATCCAGATTGTTATCCTGTTATCCAGATCCAGTGCTAATATCTTGTTTGTTTTTATCTTGAGGTGATTTGCACTGCTATGTTCAGTCCGCCATCTTGCCGCCTAGCAGTCCTGTCTTTAGTAATACCCATCTTACATGTAATCTATTACATGCTGGTTTATTCATTGTAAGAAAGTCCCACTCGTTGAATCCACCATAGAGGTTACAGTAAAACTAGTCAACCCACTCACATCTGGCCCAGTCCAGGCAGTGAAACTGAAACTATACTGGTAGCTGTGGGAGTGAAACAGATTTGCATAGACAGGGCTCGGTGGTTCTGCTTGTCCCAGAATAGAGCAGCACTGTCACCAGATGTTCACCCTGTCCCCAGGGGCTTGGAGGTAGAGAAGACTATAACTCTACTTTCTATCTTGAAGTAGTGGCACTTGCAATATTAGTCATTTTAATAATGTATTTAACTTCAAATCACAGACTATAACACACGTCCAAGACACCCGTACACTGTGTGATAGTTCTTATTTTATTGCTGTAAAGTCTGTCAAGTTAAACATGTCTGACACAGACTCAGTATCCTGATGAGTAAAGACAGTCATCAACTACTACCATGGCAGAGCCTCTTCTATTATATCATAGTATATTGAGATGGTGTTAATTACTGGTCAATGATGATGTTAAGTGAGAATGAGGTTTAGGCCTGACAGTTTTCAAAGACACCATGAATCAGCCTTACTGATGACATTTATTTTTCCAGAATATTACAAATATATCTATGATCCAGTTAACTAATAGAAACAACACAATTATGGATTGCAAAAATACATCTTTATTTGAATCCATTATTACATAATTGAAGCATCAAAGCAAACATGATAGTGAATAAAACAGATCACATCAAATCTAAAACGAACAAAATCTCAGTCTACAGATTGGATTGACACATGAACTCAAGCCAAGCCCCCTGTTATTCAATTACGAGAGTGATCACGAAATCAGAGAACGAAGCAAGTCAAAGCAGAGGAACCAGCAATCTCTCTCCACAGGGGTGTGTGACTGGTGGGTCCTACCCAGAACAGTCAGCCTTCCTCAGGGTCTTGGTGACTGGAGTCTGAGATTTCTGCTGGGCTTCACAGGTCACCTCTCCTGCCTTGGTCCACTCCTGGGCAGTGAGAGTCAGGGTGCTGCTCCAGCTGTACAGACCGCCCTTCTCCAGGACCCCGGGACTGGCCTCCTGCTTCTTGCTGGTCCCGTCCACTTTCCAGCTCATGGTCCAGTCTGAGGGGAAGCCCTTGTTGGCCAGACACGTCAGTGTGGCTGTTGTTGTACTGGACAGCTCCTCACTAGAGGGGGGCAGGACGGTGAGGGTGGGAGCACTGTTACCTGGAACAAACAGAAGACATTAACTTATTAACTACATCAAGTACAACTACAGTAAGAGCTCATCTTCAGCAAAGTACACATCAAAATAAAGTGAATTGGAAATGCCCTCTAAATATGAATGTACAAGTTAGATTGTTTAGTAATATGATAAAGCAGATTTATGAACCGAACAAGTATCAAATAAGCAGAGTTACAAGTTATACGACGTCTGTTATACTTGTCATACAGATATTATTTAGGAATGGATCTGATGAGAATGGCCTAGTCATATTCATAGTATTTGCAGAATTTGAGCCAAAATTATTTTTAATCACATATCAACCATGTTAGTTCATGAAGTTGGTTACCAACATAACTGAGACCTTTTGTCTTCACACTAACAGTGAAGGCTACCATGAACTCAATCCATCAATAATGACTACTATATCCAATATTATTAAATAATTGTCATACCAGAACTAAGAGTTATACTCTGCAATCATACAAATCAGACATAAATAAACCTACAATTTAAAATTTTGAGTCAATAAAATGTTATCTGAAAGAAGGCACAGTCAAAAGCAATTAAAACATTTAGAAAATTGCAATATGTTACTTACTTCCAACATCTAGTCTGGTGCCGCTACCAAAAGTGTACCACAGTGATACAATCCCTATTACTGCTGGTACAAAAACCTCCTGACCATTGGACAAGCTGAATTTGTGGTTCAAATCATTGACTCTAATATGGTATGAATACTTGCCAAAGATGATTTTATCTTGTTCATTAGAAATAAAGTGTTTTTGTTTTGTTTTCCCAAAGAATTTGCTGAAACTACTGTTTATTTCCTACAAGGTGCAGTATGTTTATTTATACACCTAATCTAGAATGTAGGCTAATCACTCTCATCGTTTAAAGGCAGGTCAAATCTTATTAGAAGTAATAACATTCATATTCTAAATGCCCATATAATGTGTAGGTCTTGTATATTTTTCCCCAAAAACACGTAGAAAAGGTCCATTAAAAAATCCTCAATATTGAGGCTAAATTTATAGAAATATTGAAACACGACATCAAAAGGTGAACAAAACAGTTAATCTAGTTGTTTACTTACTTCCAACATCTAGCCTGGTGCCGCTACCAAAAGTCCACCACAGTGATACATTCCATATTACTGCTGGTACAAAAACCTCTCTGTGTTGTGATGCTGCAGCTGTTACAGTGAAGATCACTCATAGAGAATCATAATCAACATTAATACACTTGACCATCTTCCAGGTAGAACAAACACTTCATATAAGCTGTTTCTAGATAATACAAATGAATTGTATCTTAAATCCAGATATGAGTATGTTTTCCTTCCTCTGTGTATCAGGTGTTCTCCTAGTCTGTAGGTACAGTCCAGCATTAGATCAGTGTTGCTAGTATTCCTCCATATTGTCCATATGAAAGACAACAGCAGCAGCAGTAGTGATAGTGATCCATGTTGTATATTCCTTTATTAAACATGTTGATCTCAGATTTAACAGTGGTGGTAAAGTCACAGAGGACAGACAACACTACCAGAGGAATCCTACCAGCTTTAGTTTAGAGAAGTGTTCACTAACTGATTAGAGGAACTTACATCAGAGACCAAGCATGATTGAACTGACAGTTCATTATATCTGATCATCATCAGAATCAAAATATAATGGTGGTGTGACATTAAATGTACCATACATTAGTGATCTGAGTAAACAGTTACTGTTTGATGTTATAAAAGGGGCGGCAGGTAGCTAGCGGATAGAGCGTTGGCCTAGTAACCAAAAGGTTGCTAGTTCAAATCCCCAGGCTGACACAGTGAAACATCTGTCGATGTGCCCTTTAGCTAGGCACTTAGCCCTAATTGCTCTAGGGTCGTCGTTAATAATGGCAGATGCTGGCCGTGACCACAGTTGTGGAGTGTATAATACACATGTGTGAAATAGGACAAATAAGCACCCACCTAATTACTACTTTAATAAAAGCAAGCTCTTGCAGGACAAAATATATTCTAATGATGGGAGCCTACATTGACACTGAAATAGAGTTGAAATACTCATTTGCATAATGCATATCCCCTGCTGCTCTAAGAGTGTTTATATCCCTGTGAGGACATTGTGAGTTTAACACTTCATGACTGAGAGCTGTCCTTCATGACAACAGAACCACAACAACCATGACTTTTATCACCATCTTTATCTGGACACTGGCACTCTGCTTTCAATGTTATATCGTTTACAGAAAATTACCTTGACAATATAAAGTTATTATTTTATACAGTACTGGACAAATTAATTAACAATTGAATGCTAATGATTATACATCTCTTTTTCAGAGTCCAGATCACTGTGTCTCCTGCAGTGAAAACTGTTTCAGTGGGTTACTCAGTCAGTCTCAGTTGTAATCATTAAGTTTAACACAACAGTGGTAGGCCTGATCACCAACAACGACGAGACAGCCTATAGGGAGGAGGTCAGAGACCTGGCTGGGTGGTGCGAGAATAACAACCTATCCCTCAACGTAACCAAGACTAAGGAGATGATTGTGGACTACAGGAAAAGGAGCACCGAGCACGCCCCCATTCTCATCGACGGGGCTGTAGTGGAGCAGGTTGAGAGCTTCAAATTCCTTGGTGTCCACATCAACAACAAACTAGACTGGTCCAAACACACCAAGACAGTCGTAAAGAGGGCACGACAAAGCCTATTCACCCTCAGAAAACGAAAAAGATTTGGCATGGGTCCTGAGATCCTCAAAAGGTTCTACAGCTGCAACATTGAGAGCATCCTGACCGGTTGTATCACTGCCTGGTACGGCAATTGCTCGGCCTCCGACCGCAAGGCACTTCAGACGGTAGTGCGTACGGCCCAGTACATCACTGGGGCAAAGCTGCCTGCCATCCAGGACCTCTACACCAGGCGGTGTCAGAGGAAGGTCCTGAAAATTGTCAAAGACCCCAGCCACCCCAGTCATAGACTGTTCTCTCTACTACCACATGGCAAGCGATACCGGAGTGCCAAGTCTAGGACAAAAAGGATTCTCAACAGTTTTTACCCCCAAGCCATAAGACTCCTGAACAGGTAATCAAATGACTACCTGGACTATTGCATTGTGTGCCCCCCCCTAACCTCTCTACTGCTACTCTCTGTTCATCATATATGCACAGTCACTTTAACCATACCCACATGTACATACTACCTCAATAAGCCTGACTAACCGGTGTCTGTATATAGCCTTGCTACTCTTATTTTCAAATGTCTTTTTACTGTTGTTTTATTTCTTTACTTACTTACACACACCATACTTTTTTTCCCTCCGCACTATTGGTTAGAGCCTGTAAGTAAGCATTTCACTTAAAGGTTGTATTCGGCGCACATGACAAATAAACTTCGATTTGATTGGTAATGATACATTTCATCTCTGTTTGAGTCCAGGTCACTGTGACTGACTCCTGCAGTGAAAACTTTTTCAGTGGGACACTCAGTCAGTCTCAGCTGTAAGACCAGCAGTGCTGTAAACAGTGAGGGCAATGGACACTATTTGCACTGGTAACAACAGAAACCTGGAGGAGCTCCTCAACTCCTGATGCACACTTCCAACCAACGTCAGTCTGGGACTCCATCTAGATTCAGTGGCAGTGGATCTGGGAGTGACTTCATTCTGACCATCAGTGGAGTCCAGGCTGAAGATGCAGGAGGTTACTGTCAGAGTGCACACTACTTAAGTGCCTGGGTGTTCACACAGTGATACAGAGCCGTACAAAAACCTCCCTCAGTCAGACTGCACAGTGACATGGAACACTGATCAGTAGAGGAGGTCAACTTTGAAAATGGTTAGAAAGTATCATACAATTCACACGTTCTCCAACGTCGTCATCATGGCTGTAACTTGTTATATTGTTCATGAACTAAAAGTGTATATAAAAGTTTAGACATTTTGGAACACATTACCAGTCCATATGTAGAGTAAGATCTACTGATGTTAAATCAGCATTAGCCCTCCAAACCAAATCCCTACATGAGCTTCACAACCAATTATTGATGTGATCATCTTGCATGTATTAATGAGCTGTTAGAGCTGTGAATGAGACATGATGCTGGGCTCAAACAGAAAACACATGTAGAGACAAACTACACACTATTATCATAAAGTATGATATCCATTTTCTATGTTACAAATTCCACCATAGATGTCACCAGCAGCCTTCCACCCTGCATCCCACTGCTGGCTTGCTTCTGAAGCAAAGCAGTGTTGGTCCTGGTCAGTCCCTGGATGGGAGACCAGATGCTGCTGGAAGTGGTGTTGGCGGGCCAGTAGGAGGCACTCTTTCCTCAGGTCTAAAAACAATATCCCAATGCACCAGCGTAGTTGCCCTGTGTAGGGTGCCGTCTTTCGGATGGGACATTAAATGGGTGTCCTGACTCTCTGAGGTCATTAAAGATCCCATGGCACTTATCATAAGAGTAGAGGTGTTAACCCTGGTGTCCTGGTTAAATTCCCAAGCTGTCCCTTATACCATCAGTCACCTAATCATCCCCAGCTTACAACTGGCTCATTCATCCCCCTCTCCCCTGTAACTATTCCCCAGGTAGTTGCTGTAAATGAGAATGTGTTCAGTCAACCTACGTGGTAAAAAGTGTTTTTTTAAACCTGTCCACTCCCTCACATCTGGCCCAGTCCAGTGTATTTCACTCAGTGAAACTGTTCAACTGATGGAGTGACACAGACAGGACAGGGTGGTTCTGCTTGTCCCAGAAGAGCAGCACTGTCACCATATTAGAAATGAAACAAACTCAGCAAAAAAATAAATATCCTCTCACTGTCAACTGTGTTTATTTTCAGCTAACTTAACATGTGTAAATATTTGTATGAACATAAGATCCAACAACAGACAAACTGAACAAGTTCCACAAACATGTCACTAACATAAATTGAATGTGTCCCTGAACAAATGGGGGGGTCAATATCAAACGTAACAGTCAGTATCTGGTGTGGCCACCAGCTGCATTAAGTCCTGCAGTGCATCTCCTCCTCATGGACTGCACCAGATTTGCCAGTTCTTGCTGTGAGATGTTACCCCACTCTTCCACCAAGGCACCTGCAAGTTCCCGGACATTTCTGGGGGGAATGGCCTTAGCCCTCACCCTCCGATCCAAAATGTCCCAGACGTGCTCAATGGGATTGAGATCCGGGCTCGTCACTGGCCATGGCAGAACACTGACATTCCTGTCTTGCAGGAAATCACACACAGAACGAGCCGTATGGCTGGTGGCATTGTCATGCTGGAGGGTCATGTCAGGATGAGCCTGCAGGAAGGGTACCACATGAGGGAGGAGGATGTCTTCCCTGTAATGCAGTGTTGAGATTGAGCTTGTTGTCATTGCAGGCAGTCCGATGATGCTGTGACACACCACCCCAGACCATGAGGGACCCTCCACCTCCAAATCAATCCCTCTCCAGTGTACAGGTATCAGTGTAACGCTCATTCCTTCAACGATAAACGCGAATCCGACCATCACCCCTGGAGAGACAAAACCGCGACTTATCAGTGAAGAGCACTTTTTGCCAGTCCTGTCTGGTCCAGTGATGGTGGGTTTGTGCCCATAGGCAACGTTGTTGCTAGTGATGTCTGGTGAGGACCTGCCTTACAACAGGCCTACAAGCCCTCAGTCCAGCCTCTCTCAGCCTGTGAGAGTGTGAGCACTGACGGAGGGATTGTGCATTCCTGGTGTAACTCGGGCAATTGTTGTTGACATCCTGTACCTGTCCCGCAGGTGTGAGGGACCAGCTGGAGGGTCAGCTACTACTACTATTGTATAGTGGAATGTATTAGGAGAGGAGTGGAGAGGGGAGAGGAGGGATAGGCTTAATGTGTCTGGCAAACAGCCTCTAAGTCTACAAAGACATGCGGTAATACTGTATTTTTTTTTTTTTTAACAATCGCACGTTATTATTGCCAAATAATCTTGGTGGTTGTTAACAATTCTCTCACTTCAGTGACTCTGCCATTTAGCAGTCTACCAAGGTGCCCATATAAATCTCTAAAATGATATAGCCTGAAAGTATTTCCTCTGGAGAAGATGATAACATCTGTTACGAATCCCTTTTGGCCCGACAGTCTAGGGGGGATGGTAACGAGACCCGTAACAACTCATGCAAATTATAATAGTGAAAAAGTAAGAGTGAGAACAAAATAACCACAGACAACTAAATTACCGTCAAACACATGGTTTATTTGAAAACACACAGTAATGGGGGGAGCAGGGAAAGGGGCTGAGCTGGACCCAAGGAAAGAAATAATAAGTATCCAAAAACACCCCTAAGCTAGACTAGCCTACTTCACCAACAGCTAACTAACTAACCAAAAATACAGGGGGTGGTCCACCCAGTTCTAACTAGTGTTTTTATACAAAGTATTCCTACGGGTAATGTATGCCCCTGGGCGACTTATCTTGGTACCCCTTTTTCCCACCGTCAAACAAACATCATAACAAAACCAATACTCACAGGTGGGGACAATGTGACGTGTAGTTGCAAACCAAACAAGAGATCTACAGACATATGCATTGACAGAGAGATTGAGCTCCAGAGAAAACAACTGACAGGGTTTTTAAACCAAGGGAAAGGGACTGTGATTGGGTAGGAGAAAAGGAGCAGGTGTCTTCTGATTAGCGACTGATTGATGACTGATTGGGGAATGATGATTGTCACCTGTGAGTAGGGGAGAAGGAGAGAAAAGAAATACACACAGGATACGTGTATCCGTAACACATCTCATAACATTGTTACAGATGATCACTACTGTCGGAGTGAACACTACCCCAACAGTGTCTGGGGTTTCACACAGTGATATAGAGCCATACAAAAACCCACCTGAGATTTCACAGTGACTTCACTTGTTGAGTATGTTGAATTGTTTATTTAATTAGGCAAGTCAGTTAAGAACAAATTCTTATTTACAATGACAGCCTACCCCGGCCAAACCCTAACCCAGATGACACTGGGCCAAATGTGCACCGCCCTATGGGACTCCGAATCACGGCCAGTTGTGATACAGCCTGGAATTGAACCAAGGTCTGTAGTGACGTCTCTAGTACTGAGATGCAGTGCCTTAGACCTCTGCACCACTCGGGAGCGCCTAAACTCCTGAGTGGGAAGAGACATGTGCTGAGTGGGAAGATGCAGTGGCCAAACTGGCCATGTCCGAATACTAGTATACTAAATAGTAATAGTTTTAAAGTATGTGAAATTTGGAAAATAGTAGGCCTACTCCGCATGCGTCATCTAATTCGATATTGCATTGACTCCCGTTATTCATTCATTTTGGTACAGTGCATCAATTTATCTGATTATCAGCTGTTGTCAAACATGTGAGTTGGAAAAGAGGAGTGAATTCGACTAGATCAAACGCCAAAAATAATATGCAGCTGGCCCATGTTGACTCCAATGATTCACACAGTTGTGTCATGTAGGCTGGATGTCCTTTGGGTGGTGGCTAATTCTTGATACACACAGGAAACTGTTGAGCGCGAAAAAACCAGCAGCGTTGCAGTTCTTGACACGAACCAGTGCCCCTGGCACCTACTATTATACCCTGTTCAAAGGAACTAGCATCTTTGTGACACCCAGCATCATAACCATGTCATATGTTATAACAGCTGACATAACAACTGACATAACTTGTCATAACCTGTCATAATTGGTAATAACACTGTCATGACCCATATATTTACACCTGTTGTGACATATTGCAATATTTCATCGCTGGTTATGACACCTACATAAGAGTTTGTTTTGTTTCGTAAATCCTCTGTTGTTGTTGTAATGAATGCTTTATAGTCATGTTTTGTTTTGTTTGTATTTTAAAAATAAGGGAAAATAGCTTTCACCTGGTCAGTCTATGTAATGGAAAGAGCATGTGTTCCTAATGTTTTGTACACTCAGGGTATATCAGTAATGATGACAATATGTCAACTCATACACCGTCATGTTAAATCATTCCTGAAGTAATAACAGCCAAGTCTTCCTACGCTGAATTAGTTCATATGCAAACATTGCCTCAAAATGTCCCACAATATTTTGAATGGACTCCATCTGTGTTAAATAAGTGTCTCACATCATTTCAGAAAAAAGCACATTCTCTGTCAGGTCCTTCCATCGAAGAGTTAATTCCAAGTAAAAATCAAAACATCATTGTACTTCATGATGGCCATGTCAAAACACATCAGAGTATGAGAGATTTTAAAAACAAGTTATCATCCAATAGGCTTTGGTAAAATTTCCAATATCCTCGGCCACGTGGAAATTCTGTAACAGTATTATATATGCCAATTATGTGATGTCTGACCTCATTCTGTCCCCTATCAACACTTTTTAAACATTTGTGTCACGGTGTCGTAAGAAAGGGACCATGGCGCAGCGGATGTTGAGTTCCACATATTTACTTCCAAGTGAAACTTCAGCAAAACAAAAATAGACCAATAAACGAACAACTAAACGTGACTACGTGGTGCACAAACACAAAACAATATCCCACAAACACAGGTGGGAGAAATATCTACTTAAATATGATCCCCAATTAGAGACAACGATTACCAGCTGCCTCTAATTGGGAATCATACAAACCACCAACATAGAAAATATAAACTAGAACACAACATAGATATTATATACTAGAATACCCCCTAGTCACGCCCTGACCTACTACACCATAGAGAAACAAGGGCTCTCTATGGTCAGGGCGTGACAATTTGATGTCAGAGAGAATTACATAACAAAGTAATCAAGACGACTAGCTTGATTGAGCCTGACAAATGAGGCTCCATTGAGCCGGACAAAAAACAACACAGTTACACATGGGATAAACAAATGTACAGTCAATAACAAAATAGAAAAATCTATGTACAATGTGTGCAGATAAAGTAAAATTAGGTAGGTAAGGCAATAAATAGGCCATAGTGGCAAAATAATTACAATTGAGCATTAACACTGGAGTGATTGATGTGCAAATGATGATGTGCAAGTAGAGATACTGGGGTGCAAAAGAGGAAAACAATAAATAACAATATGGGGATGAGGTAGTTGGGTGGGCTATTTACAGATGCGCTGTTTAAGCTGATGCTTAAAGTTAGAGGGAGATATAAGTCTCCAGCTTCAGTGATTTTTGCAATTCGTTCCAGTCATTGGCAGCAGAGAACTGGAAGGAGAGGCGGCCAAAGAAGGTGTTGGCTTTGGGGATGACCAGTGAAATATTCCTGCTGGAGCGCGTGCTACGGGTCGGTGTTGCTATGGTGACCCGTGAGCTGAGATAAGGCAGGGCTTTACCTAGCAAAGACTTATAGATGACCTGTACCCAGTGGGTTTGGCGATGAATTTGTAAGGAGGGCCAGCCAACAAGAGCATACAGGTCGCAGTGGTGGATAGTATATGGGGCTTTGGTGACAAAACGGATGGCACTGAGATTGAATACATCCAATTTGCTGAGTAGAGTAGAGTGTTGGAGGCTATTTTGTAAATGACATCGCCAAAGGCAAGGATCGGTAGGATAGTCAGTTTTACGAGGGTATGTTTGGGAGCATGAGTGAAGGAGGCTTTGTTGCCAAATAGGAAGCCGATTCTAGATTTAATTTGAATTGGAGATGCTTAATGTGAGTCTGGAAGGAGAGTTTACAGTCTAACCAGACACCTAGGTATTTGTAGTTGTCCACATATTCTTAGACAGAACCGTCCAGAGTAATGATGCTGGTTGGGCGGGCAGCAATCTGTTGAAGAGCATGCATTTAGTTTTACTTGCAGTTAAGAGCAGTTGGAGGCCACGGAAGGAGGGTTGTATGGCATTGAAGCTCGTTTGGAGGTTTGTTAACCTGTTGGGGATGGGGGCGCTGTTTAGACTATTTATGCTAATTTGGCTAATTTTTTAAACGGCTTCCCACAAAATCCTTGATCGTACAATATGCATAGTATTATTATTATTGGATAGAAAACAGTCTATAGTTTCTATAGGAGTTGAAATTTTGTCTCTAAGTGGAACAGAGCCCATTCTACAGCAATTTCCCTGACATGGAGTCAGATTTGAGAAATGTTGGCCACTCTTCTGAAGTCAGTTAAAAGGGCACTGTCGTTGCTATGACTATACGGACACTTCTTACGTCTTCCCCTGGATGCCTTTACGTGATGACGATTCCAACGGGGTCGATTGCGCGTTCACAGGCCCTACAAATGAAAAAACCCTGAAGCTAGTCATTCTTTGGGAGCTGCGTCATGAGCCTAGAGGACACCGGCGCGCACCTGTTCCAAGCGTTAGTTTAGCCTGTTATATTTCTCCGGTCATCTTTTCACTCGTTATAGGAGTTAAAAACATCATAAGGTAGTTAATTTAAAGCGTTTTATAGCAATTTATATCCGTTTAGTGCGATTTTGGGACATTTATTTTTGCAACGATGTGAAAAGTTGGGCACGCTTTTCAGTTCATCCCGAACGCAGTTGACATTTCCACATGGCAAGAGGACAGCTTTCCACCAAAAGACGATTTCTCCCAAGAAAGGATCCTTTGCCCAAGATACTGATGGAAGAACAGCTCAAGGTAGGACATTTTTATTATGATAAATCGTGTTTCTGTCGAAACATTTTAGTGGCTTAGGACGCCATGTTTTTTGACGTAGCTTCGCTTGGCGCAAACTGTATTGAAAAGTAAGGATAAATTAAAAAATGTAATAACGCAATTGTATTAAGAATTAAATTGTCTATCAATCCCTGTCCACCCTATATTTTTTAGTCACGTTTATGAGTATTTATGTATAAGAGTAGATCACTGTCTAAGTGGCGCAAGGACTTTTTCTTTACCAGCTTGTCTACATTTCACATTGTCTAACCATGATTTTGGTGGCTAAATATAAACATTTTCGATCAAACTGTATATGCATGTTGTAATGTGATGTTACAGGAGTGTCATCGGAAGAATTCTGAGAAGGTTAGTGAAAAAATTAATATCTTTTGGCGATGTTGACTTCTACAACATCCGCAGAGTACGACCCTGCCTCACACAGGAAGCGGCGCAGGTCCTAATCCAGGCACTTGTCATCTCCCGTCTGGATTACTGCAACTCGCTGTTGGCTGGGCTCCCTGCCTGTGCCATTAAACCCCTACAACTCATCCAGAACGCCGCAGCCCGGCTGGTGTTCAACCTTCCCAAGTTCTCTCACGTCACCCCGCTCCTCCGCTCTCTCCACTGGCTTCCAGTTGAAGCTCGCATCCGCTACAAGACCATGGTGCTTGCCTACGGAGCTGTGAGGGGAACGGCACCTCAGTACCTTCAGGCTCTGATCAGGCCCTACACCCAAACAAGGGCACTGCGTTCATCCACCTCTGGCCTGCTCGCCTCCCTACCACTGAGGAAGTACAGTTCCCGCTCAGCCCAGTCAAAACTGTTCGCTGCTCTGGCACCCCAATGGTGGAACAAACTCCCTCACGATGCCAGGACAGCGGAGTCAATCACCACCTTCCGGAGACACCTGAAACCCCACCTCTTCAAGGAATACCTAGGATAAAGCAATCCTTCTGCCCCCCCCCCCCCCCCCCCCCCCCTTAAAAGATCTAGATGCACTATTGTAAAGTGGCTGTTCCACTGGATGTCATAAGGTGAATGCACCAATTTGTAAGTCGCTCTGGATAAGAGCGTCTGCTAAATGACTTAAATGTAATGTAAATGTATCGCTCACTTTGGCTAGAATCAATGCTGGGCTGCTAATTGCTATGTGCTAAGCTAATATAACGATTTATTGTGTTTTCGCTGTAAGACACTTAGAAAATCTGAAATATTGTCTGTATTCACAGGATCTGTGTCTTTCGATTCGTGTATGCTGTGTATTTTTACGAAATGTTTGATGATTAGTAGTTAGGTAAACACGTTGCTCATTGTAATTATTCTAGTCCATTTGTGATGGTGGGTGCAATTGTAAACTATGCCATCTACCTGAAATATGCACTTTTTTCTAACAAAACCTATCCCATACCATAAATATGTTATCAGACTGTCATCTAATGAGTTTTTTTGTTGGTTAGGGGCTATAAATATCTTAGTTTAGCCGAATTGGTGATGGCTACTGGTGTTGGTGGACAAATAAAAGATGGTGGATTATGCTAATGTGTTTTTAGGTAATAGATGTACATCTTTACATATTGTGTCTTCCCTGTAAAACATTTTAAAAATCGGAAATGTTGACTGGATTCACAAGATCTGTGTCTTTCATTAGCTGTATTGGACTTTAATGTGTGAAAGTTAAATATTTAAAAAAAATATTTTTTTTGAATTTCGCGGCACTGGTTTTTCAGTGGGGGGGGGGGGGGTGTGCCGCTAGCGCCACGCTGATCCTAGACAGGTTAACTTCTCTAGGATATGGGGCAGCATTTTCACGTTTGGATGAAAAGTATACCCAAATTCAACTGCCAGCTACTCATCCCCAGAAGATAAGACATGCATATTATTAGTATATTTGGATGGAAAACACTCTGAAGTTTCTAAAACCGTTTGAATCATGTCTGTGAGTATAACAGAACATATTTAGCAGGCGAAACCCCGAGGACAAACCATTCAGATTTTTTTTGTTTTAGGTCACTCTCTTTTCAATGATTTTCATTGGGAATCCAGATGTCTAAGGGACCTTTTTGCAGTTCCTACCGCTTCCACTGGATGTCAACAGTCTTTAGAAATTGGTTGAGGTTTATCCTTTGAGAAATGAAGAAGTAGCCATGTTCAGAATGAGGCTCCAGTGAAGTGTACTGTTAGATAGAGGCGCGTGACCAGAAAGCTAGCTACAGTTTGTTTTAATCCTGTATTGAACACAGATCATCCCGTCTTCAATTTTATCGATTATTTACGTAAAAAAATACCTAAAGTTGTATTACAAAAGTAGTTTGAAATGTTTTGGCAAAGTTTACAGGTAACTTTTGAGAAATTTTGTAGTCACGTTTCGCAAGTTGGAACAGGTGTTTTTCTGGATCAAATGCGCCAAATAAATGGACATTTTGGATATATATCGACGGAATTAATCGAACAAAGGACCATTTGTGATGTTTATGGGACATATTGGAGTGCCAACAACAGAAGCTCGTCAAAGGTAAGGCATGAATTATATTTTTATTTCTGCGTTTTGTGTCACGCCTGCAGGGTTGAAATATGCTTCTCTCTCTTTGTTTACTATGGTGCTATCTTCAGATAATAGCATCTATTGCTTTCGCTGAAAAGCCTATTTGAAATCTGACATGTTGGCTGGATTCACAACAAGTGTAGCTTTAATTTGGTATCTTGCATGTGTGATTTAATGAAAGTTTGATTTTTATAGTAATTTATTTGAATTTGGCGCTCTGCATTTTCACTGGCATTTGGCCAAGTGGGACGGTAGCGTCCCGCCTATCCCAGAGAAGTTAACACAGTGTCCAAAGAAGGGCCAGATGTATACAGAATAGTGTCGTCTGCGTAGAGGTGGATCAGAGAATCACCAGCAGCAAGAGCGACATCATTGATATATACAGAGAAAAGAGTCGGCCCGAGAATTGAACCCTGTGGCACCCCCATAGAGACTGCTAGAGGTCCGGACAACAGGCCCTCCAATTTGACACACTGGATTCTATCTGAGAAGTAGTTGGTGAACCAGGTGAGGCAGTCATTTGAGATACCACGGCTATTGAGTCTGCCGATGAGAATGCGATGATTGATAGAGTCGAAAGCCTTGGCCAGGTCGATGAAGACGGCTGCACAGTAATGTCTTTTATCGATGGCGGTTATGATAACATTTAGGACCTTGAGCGTGGCTAAGGTGCACCCATGATCAGCTCGGAAACCAGATTGCATAGTGGAGAAGGTACGATGGGATTCAAAATGGTCGGTGATCTGTTTGTTAACCTCTCTGGCGCAGGCGTTCCGCTAGCGACCCACCTCGACAACATCCAGTGAAATTGCAGAGAGCCAAATTCAAAATACAGAAATACTCATTATAGACATTCATAAACGATACAAGTGTTATACATCGGCTTAAAGATGAACTTCTTGTTAATCCAGTCACTGTGTCAGATTTCAAAATGGCTTTACGACGAAAGCATACCATGCAATTATCTGAGGACAGCGCCCCGCTTACAAAAGCATACAAACATTTTCAAGCCAAGTAGAGGAGTCACGAAAGTCAGAAATAGCAATAAAATTAATCACTTACCTTTGATTAGCTTCATCTGGTTGCAGTCACAAGAGTTCTTGTTACACAATAAATGTTTGTTTTGTTCGATAAAGTTCCTCTTTATGTCCCAAAAACTCTGTTCTGTTGGCGTGTTTTGTTCAGTAATCCACTGGCTCAATGGCAGTCACGACATGCAGACGAATACATCCTAATAGTACCAGTAAAGTTCGTTGAAACATGTCAAACGATGTTTATAATTAATCCTCAGGTTGTCTATTGTCTAAATAATCGATCATATTTCAACCGGACAATAGCGTCTTCAATTGAAAGGAAAAACAACGAATGGCGCGCTATTGGTCAAGCGCGCAAAGGAGCTCTGCTTCATTCTGCATGCCACTTACAATATGGTCTCATTCTTCCTCGTTTTTAAGAATACAAGCCTGAAACAATGTCTAAAGACTGTTGACATCTAGTGGAAGCAATAGGAACTGCAATCTGGGTCCTAACCCAACACATACTGTATAGGCAGGCAGTTGAAAACTACACACATCAAAAATATCCCACTTCCTGGATGGATTTTCCTCAGGTTTTCACCTGCCATATCAGTTCTGTTATACTCACAGACGATATTTTAACAGTTTTGGAAACTTTAGAGTGTTTTCTATATCCTAGCATATCCTAGCTTCTGGGCCTGAGTAACAGGCAGTTTACTTTGGGCACGCTTCTCATCCAGATGTCAAAATACTGCCCCCAAGCCATAACAAGTTAATTAACGTGGCTTTCGAAGACTTTAGAAAGGTAGGGCAGGATGGATGTAGGTCTGTAACAGTTTGGGTCTTCAGTGTCTCCCTCTTTCAAGAGGGTGATGACCGCTGCAGCTTTACAATCTTTAGGGATCTCAGACGATACAAAAAAAGAGGTTGAACAGGCTAGAAATAGGGGTTGCAACAATTTCTGAGGATAATTTTAGAAAGAAAGGGTCCAAAATGTCTAGCCCAGCTGATTTGTAGGGGTCCAGATTTTGCAGCACTTTCAGAACATCAGCTCTCTGGATTTGGGGGGGGGGGGGGCTTCAGCAAGTTGCTGCGGGGGTTGCAGAGCTGTTGGCCGGGGTAGGGTTAGCCAGGTGGAAAACATAGCCAGCTGTAGAAAAATGCTTATTGAAATTCTTGATTATCGTAGATTTATCGGTGGTGACAGTGTTTCCTAGCCTCAGTGGAGTGGGCAGCTGGGAGGAGGTCCTCTTATTCTTCATGGACTTTAGTGTCCCAAAACTTTTTGGAATTGGTGCTACAGGATGCAAATTTCAGTTTGAAAAGCTAGCCTTTGCTTTCCTAACTGCCTGTGTATATTAGTTCCTGACTTCCCTGAAAAGTTCCATATCGCGGGGGCTATTGGATGCTAATGCAGTATGCCACAGGATGTTTTTGTGCTGGTCAAGGGCAGTCAAGTCTGGAGTGAACCAAGGGCTATATCTGTTCTTAGTTCTACATTTATTGAATGGGGCATGCTTATTTAAGATGGTGAGGAAAGCACTTTTGAAGAACAACCAGGCATTCTCTACTGACGGGATGAGGTCAGTATCCTTCCAGGTCGATTAGAAAGGCCTGCTCGCTGACTTGTTTTAGGGAGCGTTTGACAGTGATGAGGGGTGGTTGTTTGACCGCGGACCCATTACAGACGCAGGCAATGAGGCAGTGATCTCTGAGATCCTGGTTGAAGACCGCAGAGGTGTATTTGGAGAGGAAGTTGGTCAGGATGATATCTATGAGGGTGCCCATGTTTACGGATTTAGGGTTGTACCTGGTTGGTTCCTTGATAATTTATGTGAGATTGAGGGCATCTAGCTTAGATTGTAGGATGGCTGGGGTGTTAAGCATATCCCAGTTTAGGTCACCTAACAGTACGAACTCTGGTGATAGATGGGGGGCAATCAATTCACATATGGTGTCCAGGGCACAGCTGGGGGCTGAGGGGGGTCTATAACAAGCGGCAACATTGAGAGACTTATTTCTGGAAAGGTGGATTTTTAAAAGTAGAAGCTCAAACTGTTTGAGCACAGACCTGGATAGTATGACAGAACTCTGCAGGCTGTCTCTGCAGTAGATTGCAACTCCGCCCCCTTTGGCAGTTATATCTTGACGGAAAATGTTGTAGTTGGGGATGGAAATGTCAGAATTTCAGAATTAAACAAACTTAGGGAGGTGGCTT
Organism: Salvelinus fontinalis; assembly: GCF_029448725.1. NCBI lineage: Eukaryota > Metazoa > Chordata > Actinopteri > Salmoniformes > Salmonidae > Salvelinus > Salvelinus fontinalis. Next base: position 15,650,194 of record NC_074703.1, on the reverse strand, counting down.
CTGATGTTAACATGCATGAAACCAAGGCTTTTACGGTTACAGAAGTCAACAAATGGGGAATAGGTGTAGTACTTGGGGCTACAGGGCCTGGGTTAACCTCTACATCACCAGAGGAACAGAGGAGGAGTAGGATGAGGGTACGGCTAAAGGCTATAAGAACTGGTCGTCTAGTGCGTTGGGGACAGAATAAAAGGAGCAGATTGTGGGTGTGGTAGGATAGATTCAGGGCATAATGTACAGACAAGGGTATGGTAGGGTGCGAGTACAGTGGAGGTAAATCTAGGCATTGAGTGACGATGAGAAAGGTTGCATCTCTGGAGGCGCCATTTAAGCTAGGTGAGGTCTCTGCATGTGTGGGGGGTGGGACAAAGGAGCTACAGTGGGGAGAATAAGTATTTGATACACTGCCAATTTTGCTGATTTTTCTACTTACAAAGTATGTAGAGGTCTGTAATTTTTATCATAGGTACACTTCAACTGTGAGAGACGGAATCTAAAACAAAAATCCAGAAAATCACATTGTATGATTTTTAAGTAATTCATTTGCATTTTATTGCATGACATAAGTATTTGATACATCAGAAAAGCAGAACTTAATATTTGTAACAGAAACCTTTGTTTGCAATTACAGAGATCATATGTTTCCTGTAGTTCTTGACCAGGTTTGCACACACTGCAGCAGGGATTTTGGCCCACTCCTCCATACAGACCTTCTCTAGATCCTTCAGGTTTCGGGGCTGTCGCTGGGCAATACGGACTTTCAGCTCCCTCCAAAGATAGTCTATTGGATTCAGGTCTGGAGACTGGCTAGGCCACTCCAGGACCTTGAGATGCTTCTTACGGAGCCACTCCTTAGTTGCCCTGGCTGTGTGTTTTTTTGGTCGTTGTCATGCTGGAAGACCCAGCCACGACCCATCTTCAATGCTCTTACGGAGGGAAGGAGGTTGTTGGCCAAGATCTCGCGATACATGGCCCCATCCATCCTCCCCTCAATACGGTGCAGTCGTCTTGTCCCCTTTGCAGAAAAGCATCCCCAAAGAATCAATTGGGATTGCTTGGAATATCATAAGAATATCATAAGAGTAACCAGTAGAACAAATGTTAGAGTACATTCACATTTCCCTCGTGATTGAAGTCACCTGGACTCAATCAACTTTGTCATTACCTCCCCTATATCTGTCTGGTTCCCCGCTCTATTCCCTGCTGCTGTTACGGCGATCCTCCTCCTCTCCCTCTTCGGAAAAGGAGGAGTATTGAGGGAACCAAGGCGCAGCGAAGTTTGAATACATATTTATTAACAAGACGAAAAACGAACACGAACTACACTTGAAATGATACAAAATAACAAACGACGTATACTGACCTAAACATGAGAACTTACATTGACACGAAGAACGCACGAAATGGAAACAGACTACATAAACCGAAACAGTCCCGTGTGGTACGAAATAACATACAGACACGGAAGACAATCACCCACAAACAAACAGTGAGAACACCCTACCTAAATATGACTCTTAATTAGAGGAGAACGCAAAACACCTGCCTCTAATTAAGAGCCATACCAGGCAACCAAAACCAACATAGAAACAGATAACATAGACTGCCCACCCAAAACTAACGCCCTGACCAATTACACATACAAAACCAACATAAAACTGGTCAGGACCGATCCTGTCTGGTTGGCGGCTCTGGCAGATCCTGTCTGGTTGGCGGCTCTGGCAGATCCTGTCTGGCGGATGGCTCTGTAGGCTCATGGCAGACGGGCGGCTTTGCAGGCTCATGGCAGACGGGCGGCTTTGCAGGCTCCTGGCAGACGGATGGCTCAGACGGCGCTGGGGAGACGGATGGCTCAGATGGCGCTGGGGAGACGGATGGCTCAGATGGCGCTGGGGAGACGGATGGCTCTGGCCGGATACGGCGCACTGTAGACCTGGTGCGTGGTGCCGGAACTGGAGGCACCGGGCTAAGGATAAGCACCTTCCTACTAGTGCGGGGAGCAGGGACAGGGCACACTGCATTCTCAAAGCCCACTCTATACCTGATGCGAGGTACCGGCACTGGTGACACCGGGCTGAGGACAAGCACATCAGGATTAGTAGGGCGAGAAGATACAGTGTGTTCAGGGCTCTGGAGACGCACAGGTGGCTTAGTGCGTGGTGCCGGAACTGGAGGCACCGGGCTAGATACACGCACTACAGGGAGAGTGCGTGGAGGAGGAACAGGGCTCAGGATACGCACTGGTAGCCTAGTGCGTAGTGTAGACACTGTAGGTACTAGGCTGGGGCGGGGAGGTGGCGCCGGAAATACCGGACCGTGGAGGCGTACTGGCACTCTTGAGCATTGAGCCTGCCCAACCTTACCTGGTTGAATACTCCCGGTTGCCCGACCAGTGCGGGGAGGTGGAATAACCCGCACCGGGCTATGTAGGCGAACCGGGGAAACCATGCGTAAGGCAGGTGCCATGTATGCCGGCCCCAGGAGACGCACTGGAGACCAGACGCGTTGAGACGGCCTCATGACACCTGGCTCAATACCCAATCTAGCCCTACCAGTGCGGGGAGGTGGAATAACCCGCACTGGGCTATGCACTCGTACAGGAGACACCGTGCGCTCTACTGCGTAACACGGCGCCTGCCCGTACTCCCGCTCTCCACGGTAAGCCTGAGAAGTGGGCGCAGATCTCCTACCTGCCCTAGGCCCACTACCTCCTAGCCCCCCCCCCAAGAAATTTTTGGGAATTACTTACGGGCTTTTTGGGCTTCCGTGCCAGACGCGTTCCCTCATAGCTCCGGTTCCTCTCTCCGGTAGCCTCTGCTCTCCTCAGTGCCTCCAGCTGTTCTCATGGGAGGCGATCCCTACCAGCCAGGATCTCCTCCCAAGTGTAGCAACCCTTTCCGTCCAATACATCGTCCCATGTCCATTGCTCCTTCTTATCCTGTCCTTTACTCCGTTGACTCCGCTGCTTGGCTCTGGTATGGTGGGTGATTCTGTTACGGCGATCCTCCTCCTCTCCCTCTTCGGAAAAGGAGGAGTATTGAGGGAACCAAGGCGCAGCGAAGTTTGAATACATATTTATTAACAAGACGAAAAACGAACACGAACTACACTTGAAATGATACAAAATAACAAACGACGTATACTGACCTAAACATGAGAACTTACATTGACACGAAGAACGCACGAAATGGAAACAGACTACATAAACCGAAACAGTCCCGTGTGGTACGAAATAACATACAGACACGGAAGACAATCACCCACAAACAAACAGTGAGAACACCCTACCTAAATATGACTCTTAATTAGAGGAGAACGCAAAACACCTGCCTCTAATTAAGAGCCATACCAGGCAACCAAAACCAACATAGAAACAGATAACATAGACTGCCCACCCAAAACTAACGCCCTGACCAATTACACATACAAAACCAACATAAAACTGGTCAGGACCGTTACAGCTGCAGCATTAATTGTCATACTGTATGTCCTTGTTTACCCGTGTGCTGACGCTGTTCCTGTTTTGTTTCCTGTCTGTTTCTTATTAAATGTAAACTCCCCGTACCTGCTTCTCATCTCCAGCGTCAGTCCTTAAAAATACCAAGGATGCCATCAGCTTAGAGCATCCATTTAGAAAGTTCACAACACATTTTATACTCTTCCCTTGTAGGCGTCACCTCCCCAGCTATACATTTTATGACCCCAATGAGTTTCCCTCCTTTCCCCTGTGGAATGTTCATGGTCCTCTCTTTGTTTAGCTATCCTGCTCGACCCTGCTCTCTGATCCTAGGCAATTTCCTTGTATCTGAATAGGTCAACCTTTCTAAATTAGCATACACACAGTTTCATGACCTAAACTCCATTAATAGTCACAGTAATCATTCACTTAACAGGATACAAACTACAGTTTAACTTGAAACATGTTACATTTTAATAGAATCCATCATCCCCAACAGATTGTCTGGAGCCCCACAAGTAGCCACTGGAATTCTGGAAGCACAGACACCTACTTTTTGCTTACTAATATGTTATTTTTAGATAACACGTTGAGATACCATTGAAACAAATTCTGGTTTCAGCACTGATGGTGTTCGTTGTTCCTAGGAAGACCATTTGCATAGTGAGGACACTTTGCATTGGCATGACATGCATCAGTGCTCTGGGAGTGTTTATATCCCTGTGAGTTTAATACTTCACGACTGAGAGCTGTCCTTCATGACAACAGAACCAACAACAACCATGACTTTTATCACCATCTTCATCTGGACACTTGCTTTCTGGATTCAAGGTGATGATTGTATTTGCTTGGTTTTATGTTAAACTCTTTTGGTTCACTGAAAATATTATATGATTTACACAATAAGATGTGTTAAAGGAGGTACTTGCTAATTGGTTGAAGTCTTTTTTTCAGAATCCAGAGGGCAGTACACTTTGACTCAGACTCCTGCTGTGAAAGCTGTTCTCCCAGGACAGACAGTCTCTCTGGGTTGTAAAGCTAGCACTGATCCAGGTGGGAATTGTAATGGTTCAGGTAAACAGTGTCTAGCTTGGTATCAACAGAAACCTCGAGGAGCTCCTAAACTCCTTATTTACTATACAAGCACCCTACCGTCTGGGACTCCATCTAGATTCAGTGGCAGTGGATCTGGGAGTGACTTCATTCTGACCATCAGTGGAGTCCAGTCTGAAGATGCAGGAGATTACTACTGTCAGAGTTACCACAGTGGTGGAGTGTTCACACAGTGATATAGAGTCTGACAAAAACCTCCCTCAGTCAGACTGCACAGTGACTGTACTGCTACAGCTGGGACCTACTGCAGGTGCTGAGGGGAGGAGATGATCCAGTACAATGACACAGTGTGTAGTAGAGCTGAACAACAATAGAGTCAAACTAGAGCTGTGTCTAGAAGACCTTAGATCATAACTGATCACTAAATGTTCCACTTGATCATTAACTACATGTTGACTCTGTTGAGTAACTCAAGGAAAACCACCAACCAATCTGAGTAGAGATGATGTACAATGGTTAAAGTTGGAATCCGTAGCGGTGAAACTTTCAAGTTCGTTTGCAACATTACAACAACAAAGACTTTACTTCAAACATACAACACTGTTTTTGTCCCTTGGACAGCATTGCATGAGTGATAGAACAGCAGAGTATGTTCAAAGATATTTTTTACCATGATGCAGGATGGTCCTGGCCCCGTTTATAAAAACAAACAAAAACAATAACATATGCGCCTGGGGTGACTAGTGGCAGTTTCACCCTATTCGATCTCAGCTTTAAAACCCCTCAGGATTGTTTTTTGAATAGCTAGAATTTAATCAACATGATTCAAACACATAACACATATCATTATCATCATCATCAGTATCCTGATTAAATTACAGATGAATATTGCTATATTGTCATGACACCTCAGTGTAAATATAAAAAGTAACCCCACCGAGTCGCAGAAGTCCCAAAAATGTGAAACATTTCAGCCTCCACTTCCCCCCGTGTATGAAAGAAAAAGATGTGGAACTCAGACATTAGACACGTGTCAGTAACTGTCAATGCCTGTCTCTAGTAATACCCATCTTATGTAATCTATTAAATGGTGGGTTATTCAGTGTAAGAAAGTCCCCTTCCTTGAATCCACCATAGAGTTTACAGTAAATATAGTCCACCCACTCACATCTGGCCCAGTCCAGGCAGTGAAACTGAAACTAGATTGGTAGCAGTGGGAGTGAAACAGATTTGCATAGACATGACTGGGTGGTTCTGCGTGTCCCAGAATAGAGCAGCACTTTCACCAGATGTTCATTCTGTTTCCAGGGGCTTGGAGGTAGAGAAGACCCCCACATTGTTGAAAGCCATTGCAAAAACATTGAATTTAGTAAAATCATATTAGGAATGAAACATGATAAATATATATGTTATGGAAAGTAACTGTTTGGCAGTGTGAGTTCTGAGAGCAGATCTCAGAGGTTTATTATCAAATATTACTAATTATCATCACTGGTATTGGTGCTACAGTATAACAGGATCATTCAGTTGTAAACATTATTGCAGAGTATTTGATGTATCATATGCCCTTTTTATTCTGTTTGAAAGTAGCTATATGCTACAATGCTGAAACGATAGAACCTGATTGATCTAAATTAGTATGAAATGTGCTGCATATTCATGAGATAGTGATCACTGGAGTGATGATTAAATGAACTATTGGGGTTAGTTTTCAATCAAAACAATCTTTATTTTAATTCAGAGGCAAGAAGACATGAACAACTGAATAAAAATAGTTCATTTATCACACAGCACTACTGATATTATTCACTAATATACTGTAACATGCAGCTGTAAAACACAACTGTTTCCTTCACTTGCACCATGTGGGGACTCTCTAGACCCCTACAATGGCTTCTCCGGTCTCTAGACACTACAGTGACTTTTACGGAAGGCGGCCGCATCACTGGTGTCGTCATGGGCGACCCTGCAGGTGTACACCTCTCCCTCTTCCCAGCGTGCCTTGCTCAGGGTCAGAGTGCTGCTGCGGCTGTAGCGGCCGCCCTTCTCTTCTTCTGTGGTGGTCAGGACCCCCTCCTTCACCTCCGCTCCGTCCACCTCCCAGCTCACCATCGCCCCCTGGGGGGAGTAGCCACTCAGCAGGCAGGCCAGTGTGGTCGAGCCACCAGAGAGCTGCTCAGAGGACGGGGGGAGCAGAGACATTGTGGGTCTGACAGAGGGACCAGCTGGAGAAGAGGAGAGATGAGAGAGAAGGGTCAGTTAGTACTACTCCTTGATGGAATATATTAGGAGAGGAGATGAGAGGATATGAGAGAGGGAGAGAGAGAGAGAGAGAGAGAGAGAGAGAGAGAGAGAGAGAGAGGAGGTGAGGAGAGGCAATACACACAGGATTAACAATTAGATACAGTTGTCACGTTCCTGACCTATTTATGTTAGTTGTTATGTGTGTTAGTTGGTCAGGACGTGAGGTTGGGTGGGCATTCTATGTTTTCTGTTTCTGTGTTGGTTTTGGGTCGCCTGGTATGGCTCTTAATTAGAGGCAGGTGTTTGGCGTTCCTCTAATTAAGAGTCATATTTAGGTAGGCGTTGTCACAGTGTTCGTTGTGGGTGATTGTCTCCTGTGTTTGTGTATGTCGTTGCGCCACACGGGACTGGTTTCGGTTTGTTTGTTAAGTGTCATTTATGTGTAGGCTTTTTCCCTGTTCGTGCGTTCTCGTGTGTTATGTGAGTCCGTCGTTCAGATCTGTTCTACACCGTTTATTTGTTTTGTTAGTGTATAGTCAAGTTCGTTTTTTTTCGTCTTGTCAATAAATTCATTATGTATTCAAACTTCGCTGCGCCTTGGTTCAATCCCTGCTCCTCTTCGGATGAAGAAGAGGAGGACAGCCGTTACAACAGTACAGAGAACAACTGACAACAACATAACAATGAATCTATAAAGATAAAGGCAAAAAGATACTGAAAATATTTTTGGACAAAACAATCCATCAGATAAATGTATGTTATATTCATGCTCTACAGTTTAGCCCACCAAGAGCAACAAAACACTAGGAGGGGGTTTCCTGGACACAGATGAAGACTAGTACGAGACTAAAAAGAACATTCAATGAAGATTATCCACTGAGCTTGCTTTTAGTCCAGGACTAGGATGAATGTGTCTGGCAAATGGCCCCTATTTCTACAGAGACATGCAGTAAAGAGATATCACATATTCAGATTTAATAATCAGATTGACTATTCACAGTGTAAATCTCCAAATCAATTTTGTCAAATCTACTCGAGACACAAGCCACAATGACCTCAAAATACTATTCAAAACTATAGATGACGTTCAACTTTAAGCCATGTCAGTGGTAACATCGACTATGAATACAATACAGTGTTGCTTTTATTATAGAAATAGTAGTTGACAGAACAGTGAGGTGATATGCAATACTGTATATCAAAATGTGCTCTTTTTAAATCGCATGTCAGAATACATTATTGCCAAATAAACTTGGTGATATGTGAACAATTCTCTCACTTCTCTGCCCTCTACCAATCTACCAATCTGTCCACAGACATTTCTAAAAAGATATAGCCTAAAAGTATTTCCTCTGGAGAACATAACATTTCATAACATTGTTCAATAGCATGATTACATGTTGTTTTATGATAGAATACAAAAATGTACTTACTTTTCAGCACAAGTTTTGTGCCGCTTCCAAAAGTCCACCACAGTGATTCATGCTGGTGAAGTTGCCATACAAAAACTTCCTTCACACAAGACTGAGCACCTACACACACTAGGTGTACCAACACTCTCAGTACCACCCTAATAGTTCTGAAATACTAGAATAATATAATAAAGACTTATAGTACTGAAGCGCTAGAATAATACAATAGGGATTGATAGTACTGAAGTACCAGTATAATACAATAGGGACTGATAGTACTGAAGTACCAGTATAATACAATAGGGACTGATAGTACTGAAGTACCAGTATAATACAATAGTGACTGATAGTACTGAAGTACCAGTATAATACAATAGGGACTGATAGTACTGAAGTACCAGTGTAATACAATAGGAACTGATAGTACTGAAGTACTAGTATAATACAATAGGGACTGATAGTACTGAAGTACTCATATAATACAATAGGTGCCGATAGTACTGAAGTACTTGTATAATACAATAGGGACTGATTGTACTGAAGTACTCGTATAATACAATAGGGATTGATAGTCCTGGGTTAGGAGTATAATCTTCATCTTGGATCACTGATTTACAGTATAAGGTATTTACAACATTATAAAATAGTCTGTGTCTGTATAATCTGTAAATAGTTACATGGTTAACAGTTATGAATGTGGGGCCTTAACAGGAATATTATTTACATAAAACCCTTTGCATTGGCAGCACATGCTTCAGTGCTCTGGGAGTGTTTATATCCCTGTGAGTTTAACACTTCATGACTGAGAGCTGTCCTTCATGACAACAGAACCCACAACAACCATGACATTTTTTACCATCCTCATTTGCACACTTGCATTCAACATCAAGGGTAAAAAAACATGTTCTACAGTATCATTGTATACTGAAAAGTAAACAGTGAGTAAACTGGACAGTTGTTGATATTGTTTTATTTATTCCTGGTGATGTATAATTACTAGTTTCTCTATGTTTCAGAATCCAGAGGACAGTACACTGTGACTCAGACTCCTGCTGTGAAAGCTGTTCTCCCAGGACAGCCAGTCTCTCTGAACTGTAAAACCAGCAGTAATGTGTATGATGCAGGGACCTCTTATCCCCGTCTAGCCTGGTATCAACAGAAACCTGGAGGAGCTCCTAAACTCCTTATTTACTATGCTAAAACCCTTCAGTCTGGGACTCCATCTAGATTCAGTGGCAGTGGAACTCATAGTGACTTCACTCTGACCATCAGTGGAGTCCAGGCTGAAGATGCAGGAGATTACTACTGTCAGAGTTACCACAGTGGTGGAGTGTTCACACAGTGATACAGAGCCGTACAAAAACCTCCCTCAGTCAGACTGCACAGTGACTGTACTGCTACAGCTGGGACCTACTGCAGGTGCTGAGGAGGGAGAGACAGAGACATAGAACACTGACTGAACTAAAATACACTGAGCTAAATATATCAGTGATGCTGACAATATGTCAAGTATTCCACCGTCATGTTAAATCATTCCTGAACTGACAACACCCATAGGTCCAGACGAAATACATAGTCCTTCCCTTTTGCTATGGCCAACAAAAATGTAATTAACATTCCAGACAATCCGTTGAATGGACTCTAGCTATGTCAAATAATGTCTCACATTATTTCGTGAATAAATATCCCAAGGTCCCCCAGTCAGGTAGTGAGTTTCAAGGAAAGATTCAACCTTATTTACTGAGATGATAAAACATGATTATAACCCATTAAAACAACCTGAGGTTCTGTCATACAAGAGACAGTGACATGGAACACTGGTGTTGTGAAGTCAACTTTGAATATCATTCATAGAAAGCATCATTCAGATCACATGTTCCCATCATCACCATCATAATCATAATCATCACCATCATCATCATCATCATCATCACCATCATCATCATCATTATCATCATTGTTATGCACCTACAAGTTATTTGAACTTCTGAAATACCCACAATACCACTCCAATATGCAAAAGAAAATGTAAAGAGAAAGAAGGTGATGTTACATCAGCATCAGACTCCCTAGATACAATCCCCATACGCACCTTACAACCATAACTATTTTGAATAGCAGGTTACTGACGGTTAGATCTATGGATAAGACACAATGCTGGGTTCAGGCATTAGACATATCTACATTATGTATAATATCCATTTTATCTGTCATAGATTACATGGTGGAATATCTGTTATTGTACCCTCCCTGAATCCACCATAGAGGTTCAAACTAGTCCACTCCCTCACATCTTGCCCAGTCCAGGTTACTTCAGGCAGTGAAACTGTTCAACTGCTAGACTGGTAGCTGTAGGAGCGAAACTGAGATTTGCATAGACAGGGCTGGTTGGTTCTGCTTGTTCCAGAATAGAGCAGTACTGTCACCAGATGTTCACTCTGTTCCCAGGGGATTGGAGGTAGAGAAGACCAGAGGAAAAATAATGGAGAAGTGTAGACTACACATTGTTGAAAGCCATTGCAAAAACATCTAATTTAATAAAATCATATTAGGAATTCAACATGATAAATATATATGTTATGGAAAGGAACTGTTTAGCGGTGTGAGTTCTAAGAGCAGATCTTAGAGGTGTATTGTTTATTATTGCTACATAAGCTTGGTGGTATTCTCTCACTTTGGTGACTCTGTCCATAGAAATGTCTAAAAAGATATAGCCTGAAAGTCTTTCCTCTGGAGAAGATGATAACATCTCATAATGTTGTTCAATAGATTACATTTTTTAATGAGAGAATATATACCTAATTTTCAGCACCAGTTTTGTGCCACTTCCAAAAGTCCACCTCAAGGATTCATTCTGGTGAGGTCCTTCACATAAGAGTGAGCACATTCACACACAGAGCACTCTCAGTACCACGCTAATAGTACTGAAATAATAGTATAATACAATAAGGACTGACAGTGCTGAAGTACTAGTATAAAACAATAGGTACTGATAGTACTGAAGTACTAGTATAATACAATAGGGACTGATTGTACTGAAGTACTAGTATAAAACAATAGGTACTGATAGTACTGAAGTACTAGTATTGTCACGACTTCCACCGAAGTCGGTCCTTATGACACAGAGGAGCGGTCCATGGATCATACTCCCATACTTCCAGCCTCTTGCCTGGTGGCACCGGTGGTGTGGGAGCTGGACGCGGACATCGAGCGGGCATGACGTACAGAACTCACCCCCCCCCCCCCCCCCCCCAGTGTCCAGCTGGGCACCTGTACGTTCCGCCTGCTGTCTGCGACTGTTTGATCTATTGGGCCCATACGTCACCCTCCTCTGGTCATCCTGGCATCGGGCGGACGGTGCGTTGCCTTAGTGGGAAGTACTGGTGGCCCACCTTGGCCAAGGACGTGAGGGTTTATGTTTTCCTCCGGCTAGGTGTGCGCCCAGTGCAAGGCTCCCAGGCACCTGCCCAGAGGGAAATTACAACACCTGTTGGTGGACTTCCTGACGGATCTTCCTCCCTCACAGGGCAACACCGCGATCCTGGTCGTTGTGGATCGGTTTTCTAAGTCTTGCCGTCTCCTTCCTTTGCCCAGTCTCCCTACGGCCCTACAGACTGCGGAGGCCCTGTTCACTCATGTCTTCCGGCACGGTGTGCCTGAGGACATAGTCTCTGATCGAGGTCCCCAGTTCACGTCCAGGGTCTGGAGAGCGTTCATGGAACGTCTGGGGGTCTCGGTCAGCCTCACCTCAGGTTTTCACCCCGAGAGTAAAGGGCAGATGGAGAGAGTAAACCAGGATGTGGGTAGGTTTCTGCGGTCATATTGCCAGGACCGGCCCGGGAGAGTGGGCGGCGTTCATCCCCTGGGCAGAGATGGCCCAAAACTCACTCCGCCACTCCTCCACTAACCTCTCTCCTTTCCAGTGCGTACTGGGGTATCAGCAGGTTCTGGCACCGTGGCATCAGAGCCAGATCGAAGCTCCTGCGGTGGACGAATGGTTCAAGCGCCCGGAGGAGACCTGGGACGCCGCCCATGTGCACCTACAATGGGCCGTGAGGCGGCAAAAAGAGGGCGCTGACCGTCACCGCAGCGAGGCTCTGGTGTTCGCACCGGGGGACCGGGTCTGGCTCTTGACCCGAAACCTGCCCCTCCGCCTGCCCTGCCGGAAGCTGGGTCCGCGGTTTGTGGGGCCATTTAAAGTCCTGAGGAGACTGAACGAGGTACGCTACAGGTTACAGCTTCCCCCAGATTATCTCATTAATCTCTCGTTCCATGTGTCTCTCCTCAGGCCGGTGGTGGCTGGTCCACTCCAGGAAGCTGAGGTGCGGGAGGTTCCTCCACCCCCTCTGGACATAGAGGGGGCCCCGCCGTATGCTGTTCGAGCTATCCTGGACTTGAGGCGTCGGGCGAGGGGCCTTCAGTACCTCGTGGATTGGGAGGGGTACGGTCCGGAGGAGAGATGCTGGGTGCCGATGGAGGACGTCCTGGACCCTTCGTTGCTACGGGATTTCCACCGTCTCTATCCGGATCGCCCTGCGCCTCGTCCTCCGGGTCGTCCCCGAGGTCGTTGTCGGCGCGCTGCTGGAGCCGCGAGTCAAGGGGGGGTACTGTCACGACTTCCGCCGAAGTCGGTCCCTCTCCTTGTTCGGGCGGCGTTCGGCAGTCGACGTCACCGGCCTTCTAGCCACCGCCAATCCACTTTTCATTTTTCATTTGTCTTTGTCTTTGTTTTACACACCTGATTTCAATCCCACAATTACTGTTTCATTATTTAACATTCTGTTCCTGTTGCTCTCGATTGTGCAGCTGTACAACTTTTTGAGGATCTGGGGACCCATGCCAAATCTTTTCAATCTCCTGAGGGGGAAAGGTGTTGTCGTGCCCTCTTCACGACTGTCTTTCTGTGTTTGAACCATGATAGTTCATTGGTGATGTGGACACCAAGGAATTTGAAACTCTCGACACACTCCACTACAGCCAAGTCAATGTAAATGGGGGCCTGTTCGGCCCTCCTTTTCCTGTAGTCCACGATAAGCTCCTCTGTCTTGCTCACATTGAGAGAGAGATTGCTGTCCTGGCACCACACTGTCAGGTCTCTGACCTCCTCCCTATAGGCCGTCTCATCGATGTCGATGAGCAAACTTAATGATGGTGTTGGAGTCGTGTTTGGCCACGCAGTTGTAGGTGAACAGGGAGTACAGGAGGGGACAAAGCATGCACCCCGGAGGGGCCCCAGTGATGAGGGTCAGCGTGGCAGATGTGTTGTTGCCTAGCCTTACCCACTGGGGGTGGACCATCAGGAAGTCCAGGATCCAGTTGCAGAGGGAGGTGTTTAGCTTAGTGAAAAGCTTTGTGGGCACTATGGTGTGGAACGCTGAGCTGTAGTCAATGAACAGCATTCTCACATAGGTGTTCCTTTTGTCCAGGTGGTAAAGGGCATTGTGGAGTGCGATTGAGATTGCAACATCTGTGGATCTGTTGGGGCGGTATGTGAATTGCAGTGGGTCTAGGGTTTCTGGGATGATGGTGTTGATGTGAGCCATGACCAGCCTTTCAAAGCACTTCATGGCTACCGACATGAGTGCTACGGGGCGGTAATCATTTAGGCAGGTTACCTTGGCTTCCTTGGGCACAGGGAGTATGGTGGTCTGCTCAAAACATGTTGGAATTACAGACTTGGTCACGGAGAGGTTGAAAATCTCAGTGAAGACACTTGCCAGTTGGTCCGTGCATTCTTTGAGTACAGGTCCTGGTAATCCGTATGGTCCCACGGCTTTGTGAATGTTGACCTGTTTAAAGGTCTTGCTCACATCAGCTATGGAGAGTGTGATCACACAGTCATCCGGAACAGCTGGTGCTCTCATGCACGCTTTAGTGTTGCTTGCCTCGGAGCGAGCATAAAAGGCATTTAGCTCATCTAGTAGGCTTGCGTCAGCTCGCAGCTGGGTTTCCCTTTGTATGCCGTAATAGTTTGCAAGCCCTGCCACATCCGACGAGCATCAGAGACGGTGCAGTAGGATTCAATCTTAGTCCTGTATTGATGCTTTGCCTGTTTGATTGTTCTTCTGAGGACATATCGGGATTTCTCATGTGTCCAGATTAGTGTCCCGCTCCTTGAAAGTGACAGCTCTAGCCTTTAGAACGGTGCGGATGTTGCCTGCAATCCATGGATTCTGGTTGCAATATGTACGCTCAGTCACTGTGGGGACGACGTCATCAATGCACTTATTGATGAAGCAGGTGACTGAGGTGGTATACTCTTCAATGCCATTGGGTAAATTGTGGTGGTTATTTCTGTATTATCTAATGAGGAGAGACAAACTTATCACACAAGTCAGAGTTATACTAAATCTTTATTCAGTTATTAATAAGGGAGCAAGTTCACTACATACACACAGAGTGAATAGAGTGAGAGCACAAATAATACAGAGACGCACAGGGTTTATATAGAAACACAAAACTGCTTAGTCATGGTTGGTTCCAACCCTCCCTGGCAGACCAGGGCATCATAAGCTACCTTATTTTATTTTTGTAGCCAGGTGTATCGGATGTGTGAGATCATAGCAGACAAACAAGTGATAACAGAAGTTCCATTTACTCCCTTCTCCACCAAGATACCACCATGCTCTTCTATCTCCCCAAAGCTGTGCCCTTGGAAGATAGAAAAAGAACAGGATGGGCTGAAGAACTGTGGTCACTTCTCAGAGGCTCTTTGTCTTATGCCGTATGACCAGGTTACTCAAACGCAAAGAGAAATTGAAACAATACAGGTCTATGTGTTCTTCAAGCTTATCTCTATCCCATGTCCTTGACTACACACCTAGACCAGCTGCGGGGAGTGAGTGTAGAAAATATGAACCATCCCTTCTCAGAAGCACAGCATTGGCACTAAAGAAATGTCTCTACTATTGTTACGTATATTAATTGTTAATTACTCATATTAAACAAATCAGGTAAATATGTGATTTTTCTCTCACAGAATCCCGGAACATATTCTAGTCTGTGCTAGTAAAACAGTCCTGTAGCGTAGCCAGTGGCAACCCATCATTCAGGGCAGGTGGGGCATACATTTAAAAAATATATATATATATATATATATATATAAATACATATATAAATAAATATATACATATCAAAAAAAAAATTCTGGGGGGGCTTGCCTGTTTTGCATGTTATTTTGGCATTAATACGTGTCACATATAAGTTTGAAAACAATGTAAAAAAAAGATATCTTTCAGTTAATAAAGCTGCATATATACATGGTTTCTTTTTTTTCTTGCGTAAGGCAGCTCCAAAATGCAGGTGTTTCAGCCTAGCTCAGTGCTTTCTGTGGTGGGGCGAGCCAGCAGAAAATAGGAGCATTGCGCCGTGATTGGCTCAGTGTTCTGTCACTCATGGGGACACTATGTTATCAGCAAGTTTAAGTGCTTAGTAAGGGTAGGCATCCAAAATTTCAGCCCTTTGGGTCCTGCCATAGAGTTATATTACAAGTGCCCTTCCAAGAAGGCTCAAGGTCATTGGCCACAGATAACATGATGTCAAATCACGTTATATGTACAGTTGCTTTGATTGGACTGATCATGTCAACATCTGACTTTCAAAGTCTTAGATAGCAGTCATCATCATGAATCAAGTCGACAATCTACTGGCAAATCCTTTTTAATCCTTGTCATATGAAGGGAAATAATGAAAAGAAATTATAGGTAAAACATGAGTTCCCACCATAAATCCAGAGAATGCCAGACTTTGATGACAAAGTTTGATGACAAAATTTGCCCACAAAGGACTGCTGCGCCCCCTTCAAAAAGGGGAGTCCAAAAATGTATTTTATGCTGCTGCATAAATGATGTAATTTGCAAGGGATATGTGTATACTGTAGCTAAGAAAGTAATACTAAGTGTATGTTTGTAGTAAACTGTTAGTAGCCCATGTGCCTCACCCTAATAATTTGGTCTATTTTCACCAACGTGGTATTGTAAACACATCGTTCGTTTCCCGGTGTGTGCTTGTTTGCCAACTTTTTTTGTACAGCTTTGACAGTGCTACTGATAGTAGTGGTGGTGCCTGGCTAGCACGTGCAAATTCAGCACAAACGACATTCTATAATGGAATTGTGTTATTTGACGTGTCAAATTAAAGCTTATTTAACGTGTCAAATAGCGTTATATGATGTATATCTTTTTTGACACGCAAAGACCCAAACGGCGTTCAATGTGCCACACCCTAATAATTTGGTTTATTTTCACCTCTTAAGTTTGCCTACTGTTCTAACTTGGTGGTGCACATGTAGCCTATAACCTGTTTTAGAGAAACGTAATGATCAAATATTGTAAGAGCTTTTATTGTCTGTTTATAAGCCCCCTTTATTTATCCTACGGTTCTGACTTGTGGTACAGGGAGTACACTGTAAGAACGGCCCATGTTCTGAATTCTGTTGCTGTACATTTCAAAAGTGCTGAACAAATAGTTATATTGACTACGCCCGTCATCGCTCGCTCGTTAATGTCTTAATCGAAATTACATATTGCCTCTTATCCGCTTGTCGTCCCCTTATGCCATAGTTTGTACATCTCAATTGTCAGTAGAAACCACATTTGTTTAAGCAAGTCAGCCATAACACCTATGTTTTTTTTAAAGGCAGTAAATTAGGCTGAATGAATTGTTTCGCTGCCAATGCTCCGCTGAAAGCCAGGTGTAGCAGTGGTAAGGTGTTGGGACGCTTTATGTAGACCCTAATAGTTTGTGGGCACCATTTGTCACTGTTATAGTGCAATTCATGTATTGTTTAGTGTTGTGTTGTGTAGTGTCTTTGCTGGCATGCATCCCACTTTTTTTTGCCCCACCAAGAATTACATGCATCTGCGTCATCAGACCACTTCTGTATTGAGCGAGTCACTGGTACTTCCTGCTTTAGGAGGATATAATTATGGTCAGATTTGCTAAATGGAGGGCAAGGGAGAGCTTTGTATACGTCTCTGTGTGTAGAGAAAAGATGGTCTAGAGTTTTTTTCCTCTGGTTGCACATGTGACATGCTGATAGAAATTAGGTATAACGGATTTAAGTTTGCCTGCATTAAAGTCCCCAGCCACTAGGAGCGCCACATCTGGATGAGCATTTTCTTGTTTGCTTATGGCCTTATACTGCTCGTTGAGTGCGGTCTTAGTGCTAGCATCGGTTTGCGGTGGTAAATAGATGCCTACGAATAATATAGATGAGAACTCTTTTGGTAGATAGTGTGGTCTACAGCTTATCATGAGGTACTCTACCTCAGGCGAGCAATACCTCGAGACTTCTTTAATATTAGACCATGCGCACGAGCTGTTATTGACAAATAGACACATACCCCCGCCCCAGATATAGCTGCTCTGTCCTGCCGATGTACAGAAAACCCAGCCAGGTTTATATTATCCATTGTCGTTCAGCCCTGACTCGGTGAAACATAAGATATTACTATCAGGATAAAGGTAAGAGCCAGATGCAGACCGTGTCGAAGTAACAATGTTTATTACAGCAACAGGGGAAAGGTACAGGATAGCAGGCAGGCTCAGGGTCAGGTCAGGCAGAGGTCGATAATCCAGAGGTGGGGCAAAGGTACAGGACGACAGGCAGACAGACAGACAGGCGGGCTCAGAGTCAGGACAGGCAAGGGTCAAAACCAGGAGGACGAGAAAAGAGAGAGTGGGGAAAAGCAGGAGCTGATACAAAAACGCTGGTTGACTTGACAAACAAGACGAACTGGCAACAGACAAACAGAGAACACAGGTATACATACGCAGGGGATAATGGGGAAGATGGGTGACACCTGGAGGGGGGTGGAGACAATCACAAGGACAGGTGAAACAGATCAGGGTGTGACAATTACAGTTTTTAATGTCCCGTTGGTAGGATAGTATTGATTGTAGATCATCCATTTTATTTTCCAATGATTGCATGTTGGCCAATAGGATGGCAGTGGAGGTTTACTCACTCACCTACAAATTCTCAGAAGGCACCCCGACCTCTGCACCCTGTTTCTCCTTCTTTTCATCACGCAAATGACAGGGATTTGGGCCTGGTCTTGAGAAAGCAGAATGTCCATCGCATCGGACTCGTTAAAGAAAAAATCTTTGTCCAGTTTGAGGTGAGTAATCGCTGTTCTGATGTCCAGAAGCTCTTTTCGCTCATAGGAGATGGTAGCAGCAACATAACGTGAAAAAACAAACAAAATAACACAGTTGGTTAGGAGCCCGTAAAACGGCAGCCATCCCCTCCAGCGCCATTATCTTCAATATCTTCATCTGGATATTTGCCCTCCATCTTCAAGTAATATAATTTATAGAAAATTACCCTGACAATAGCTACCTCACCTTACCAAAGTAAAGTTGCAGGAGATTACTACTGTCAGAGTGAAAACTACCCAAACAGTTGTTAACACAGTGATATAGAGCCATACAAAAAACTGCCTCAGATTTCACAGTGACTGCTCTAGTTGGGTATGACTCCAGTAGCTGAGAAGGGAAAAGAGAGCGGTCGTGTCTGAATACCCATACTAGCTTACTAAATAGTAGGTGAAAAACAATGTTTTATAGTATGTGACATTTCTAAAATAGTAGGCGTCTCCAAATGCTTAATCTAATATGCAATTAAATTGACCCCTGTATTCATTCATTTTGGTCCAGCGTGTCAATTTAAAATCAAATCAAATCAAATGTTATTGGTCACATACACATGGTTAGCAGATGTTAATGCGAGTGCAGCGAAATGCTTATGCTTCTAGTTCCAACCATGCAGTAATATCTAACAAGTAATCTAACAATTTCACAACAACTACCTTATACATACAAGTGTAAAGGAATGAATAACAATATGTGCATATAAATATATGTATGAGCGATGGCCGAAAGGGATAGGCAAGATGCAGTAGATGGTATAGAGTACAGTATATACAAATGAGATGAGTAATGTAGGGTATGTAAACATTATATAAAGTGGTATTGTTTAAAGTGACTAGTGATACATTTATAACATCCAATTTTTAATTATTAAAGTGGCTAGAGTTTTGAGTCAGTATGTTGGCAGCAGCAGCTCAATGTTAGTGATGGCTGTTTAACAGTCTGATGGCCTTGAGATAGAAAATGTTTTATAGTCATTTGGTCCCAGCTTTGATGCACTTGTACTGACCTCGCCTTCTGGATGATAGCAGGGGGATCAGGCAGTGGCTCGGGTGGTTGTTGTCCTTGATAATCTCTTTGGCCTTCCTGTGACATAGGGTGGTGTAGGTGTCTTGGAGGGCAGGTAGTTTGCCCCCGGTGATGCATTGTGCAGACCTCACTACCCTCTGGAGAGCCTTGCGGTTGTGGGCGGCGCAGTAGCCATACCAGGCGGTGATACAGCCCGACAGAATGCTCTCGATTGTGCATCTATAAAAGTTTGTGAGTGTTTTCGGTGACAAGCCAAATTTCTTCAGCCTCCTGAGGTTGAAAAGGCGCTGTTGCGCGTTCTTCACCGCACTGTCTGTGTGGGTGGACCATTTCCGTTTTTCCGTGAAGTGTACGCCGAGGAACTTAAAACTTTCCACCTTCTCCACTACTGTCCCGTCGATGTGAATAGGGTGGTGCTCCCTCTGCTGTTTCCTGAAGTCCACGATCATCTCCTTTGTTTTCTTGACGTTGAGCGTGAGGTTATTGTCCTGACACCACACTCCGAGGGCCCTCACCCCCTCCCTGTAGGCCGTCTCGTTGTTGTTGGTAATCAAGCCTACCACTGTAGTGTCGTCTGCAAACTTGATGATTGAGTTGGAGGCGTGCATGGCCACACAGTCATGGGTGAACAGGGAGTACAGGAGAGGGCTGAGAACGCACCCTTGTGGGGCCCCAGTGTTGAGGATCAGTGGGGTGGAGATGTTGTTTCCTACCCTCACAACCTGGGGGCGGCCGGTCCAGGACCCAGTTGCACAGGGCGGGGTCGAGACCCAGGGTCTCGAGCTTAATGACGAGTTTGGAGGGTACTATGGTGTTAAATGCTGAGCTGTAGTCGATGAACAGCATTCTTACATAGGTATTCCTCTTGTACAGATGTGTTAGGGCAGTGTGCAGTGTGATTGCGATTGCGTCGTCTGTGGACCTATTGGGGCGGTAAGCAAATTGGAGTGGGTCTAGGGTGTCAGGTAGGGTGGAGGTGATATGATCCTTGACTAGTCTCTCAAAGCACTTTATGATGACGGAAGTGAGTGCTACGGGGCGGTAGTCATTTAGCTCAGTTACCTTTGCTTTCCTGGGAACAGGAACAATGGTGGCCCTCTTGAAGCATGAGGGAACAGCAGACTGGGATAGGGATTGATTGAACATGACCGTAAACACACCAGCTGGTATGCGCATGCTTTGAGGACGCGGCTAGGGATGCCGTCTGGGCCGTCTGCCTTGCGAGGGTTAACACGTTTAAACGTTTTACTCAAGTTGGCTGCGGTGAAGGAGAGTCCGCAGGTTTTGGTAGCGGGCCATGTTGGTGGCACTGTATTGTCCTCAAAGCGAGCAAAGAAGTTGTTTAGTTTGTCTGGGAGCAAGACATCGGGGTCCGCGACGGGGCTGGTGTTGTTTTTGTAGTCCATGATTGACTGTAGACCCTGCCACATTCCTCTCGTGTCTGAGCCGTTGAATTGCGACTACTTTGTCTCTATACTGACGCTTAACTTGTTTGATTGCCTTGCGGAGGGAATAGCTACACTGTTTGTAATCGGTCATGTTTCCGGTCGCTTTGCCCTGATTAAAAGCAGTGGTTCGCGCTTTCAGTTTTGCGCGAATGCTGCCATCAATCCACAGTTTCTGGTTGGGGAAGGTTTTAATAGTCGCTGTTGGTACAACATCATCGATGCATTTGCTAATAAACTTGCTCAACGAATCAGCGTATACATCAATGTTGGTGTTCGACGCTATCGGGAACATGTCCCAGTCCACGTGATTGAAGCAATCTTGAAGCGTGGAATCAGATTGGTCGGACCAGCATTGAACAGACCTGAGCAAGGGGATTTCCTGTTTTAGTTTCTGTCTATAGGCTGGGAGCAACAAAATGGAGTCGTGGTCAGATTTGCCGAAAGGAGGGCGAGGGATGGCTTTATTGTCACGTTCCTGACCTGTTTTCCTTTGTTTTTGTATTTATTTAGTTGGTCAGGGCGTGAGTTGGGTGGGGTTGTCTATGTGTGTTTTTCCATTCAACCTGGTAAGGTTGGGGAGGCTCGGTGCTCAAGAGCGCGTGTCCTCCTTCACGGTCCGGTATATCCGGCGCCACCTTCCCACCCCAGCCCAGTGCCGACACCACGCACCAGGCTTCCAGTGCGTTTCCAGAGCCCTGTTCCTCCTCCACGCACTCTCCCTGTGGTGCGTGTCTCCAGCCCAGTGCCTCCAGTTCCGGCACCACGCACCAGGCCTACTGTGCGCCTCAGCAGGTCAGAGTCGGCCGTCTGCCCAACGCCGCCTGCGCTGCTTGCCTGCTTGAGTCTGAACTGTCTGCCTTCAGCCTGAGTCTGAACTGTCTGCCTTCCCAGTGCTGTCTGAACTGTCTGCCTTCCCAGCGCTGTCTGAACTGCCGGCCTGCCCAGCGTGGTCTGAACTGTCTGCCTGCCCAGCGCTGCCCGTCTGTCCCGAGCCTTCAGAGCCGTCCAGCCAGGACCTGCCAGAGCCGTCCAGCCAGGACCTGCCAGAGCCGTCCAGCCAGGACCTGCCAGAGCCGTCCAGCCAGGACCAGCCAGAGCCGTCCAGCCAGGACCAGCCAGAGCCGTCCAGCCAGGACCAGCCAGAGCCGTCCAGCCAGGACCAGCCAGAGCCGGCCAGCCAGGACCAGCCAGAGCCGGCCAGCCAGGACCAGCCAGAGCCAGCCAGCCAGGACCAGCCAGAGCCAGCCAGCCAGGAGCTGCCAGCCAGCCAGGATCCGTCAGAGCCGTCCAGCCAGGACCAGCCAGAGCCGTCCAGCCAGAACCAGCCAGAGCCGTCCAGCCAGGACCAGCCAGAGCCGGCCAGCCAGGATCCGCCAGAGCCAGCCAGCCAGGATCCGCCAGAGCCAGCCAGCCAGGATCCGCCAGAGCCAGCCAGCCAGGATCCGCCAGAGCCTTCCGCCAGCCAGGATCCGCCAGAGCCTTCCGCCAGCCAGGATCCGCCAGAGCCTTCCGCCAGCCAGGATCCGCCAGAGCCTTCCGCCAGCCAGGATCCGCCAGAGCCTTCCGCCAGCCAGGATCCGCCAGAGCCAGCCAGCCAGGATCCGCCCCTCAGTCCGGTGCTGCCCCTCAGTCAGGTGCTACCCCTCAGTCTGTTACTGCTCTTTGGTATAGTGGGATTGACATGGAGGGTGGACATTGGGAGGAGGCCACGGAAGCGGGGGTTGACTATGGTGGGGTGGGGACCACGACCAGCGCCAGAGCCGCCACCGAGGACAGACGCCCACCCAGACCCTCCCCTAGACTTTGTGCTGGTGCGCCCGGAGTTCGCACCTTAAGGGGGGGTTCTGTCACGTTCCTGACCTGTTTTCCTTTGTTTTTGTATTTATTTAGTTTGTCAGGGCGTGAGTTGGGTGGGGTTGTCTATGTGTGTTTTTCTATGTTGGGGTTTTGTGTTCGGCCTGGTATGATTCTCAATCAGAGACAGCTGTCAATCGTTGTCCCTGATTGAGAATCATACTTAGGCAGCCTGGGTTTCACTTGTGTTTTGTGGGTGTTTGTTCCTGTGTCAGCGTTTGGGCCACACAGGACTGTTTTCGGGTTAGTCACGTTTGCTGGTTTTTGTATTTTGTAGTGTTTGTTGTTTTTCCATTAAATAATGAACTCTTACCAATCCGCATCTTGGTCCGATCCATGCTCCTCCTCGTCTGTGGAGGAGAACGACTACGACAGCCGTTACATTTATATGCGTTGCGGAAATTAGAGTAGCAATGATCCAGGGTGTTGCCAGCCCGGGTCGTGCATTCGATATGCTGATACAATTTAGGGAGCCTTGTTTTTAGATTAGCCTTGTTAAAATCCCCAGCTACAATAAATGCAGCCTCAGGATATGTGGTTTCCAGTTTACATAGAGTCAAATTAAGTTCTTTCTGGGCCGTCGAGATGTCTGCTTGGGGGGTGGGATGTACACGACTGTGATTATCATCAAAGAGATTTCTCTTGGTAGATAATGCGGTCTGCATTTGATTGTAAGGAATTCTAGGTCAGATGAACAAAAGGACTTTAGTTCCTGTATGTTGTTATGATCACACCACGACTCGTTAATCATAAGCCATACACCCCCGTCCTTCTTACCAGAGAGATGCTTGTTTCTGCCGGCCCGATGCGTGAAGAAACCAGGTGGCTGTACCGACTCTGATAACGTATCCCGAGTGAGCGATGTTTCCGCGAAACAGAGAATGTTAAATCTCTGATGTCTCTCTGGATGGCAACCCTTGCTCGGATTTCGTCTACCTTGTTGTCAAGAGACTGGACGTTGGCTTGTAGTTTACTCGGGAGCGGTGGGCGATGTGCCCGTCTACGGAGCCTGACCAGAAGACCGCCCCTTCTGCGGCGCCGTTACTTTGGGTCGCCTGCTGGGATCCGATCCATTGTCCTGGGTGGGGGACCAAACAGAGGATCCGCTTCGGGAAAGTTGTATTCCTAGTCGTAATGTTGGTAAGTTGACGTTGCTCTTATATCCAATAGCTCCTCCCGGCTGTATGTAATAAGACTTAACATTTCCCAGGGTAACAGTGTAAGAAATAATACATTAAAAAACAAAATACTGCTAAGTTTCCTAAGAAGCGAGGCGGCCATCTCTGTCGGCGCCGGAAGTTATCTGAGTTATCTGATTATCAGTGGTTGTCAAACATGGAGTCAGAAAAGATGAGTGAAATCTACTAGATCTATTGGCGAAATGAGTATGCAGTTTAAGTACGTAGTACGCTAGTTTGGATATATTCGTACACGGCCACTGAACTGGAACACTGACTGAACTAAAGTACACTGAGCTAAATACGCTGAGTATACAAAACATTGGAAAAAGCATTCCAAGTGAAGCTGGTTTAGAGAATGCCAAGAGTGTGCAAAGCTGTCATCAAGGCAAAGGGTGGCTATTTAAAGAATCTTAAATATAAAACATATTTTGATTTGTTTAATACTTTTTTGGTTACTACATGATTCCATATGTGTTATTTCATAGTTTTGATATCTTCACTATTATTCTACAATTTAGAAAATAGTAAAAATAAAGAAAAACCCTTGAATGAGTAGGTGTTCTAAAACTTTTGACCGGTAGTGTATGTCACAGGAGGTCTAAATATGTGTTATGACAGTGTTATGACCATATTATGATAGATTATGACAAGTTCTCAGCTGTTATGACATGGTTATGACCGTGTCATAGTGTTATGATGCTAGGTGTCAAGAAAAGTGTTACCACACAATCCATGTTTCAAGGCTTAACGATCCTTGTTAAAAATGTCCCTTCCCCTTCATCTACACTGATGAAGTGGATTTAACAAGTGACATGAATAAGGGATCATAGCTTTCACCTGGATTCACCTGGTCAGTCTATGTCATGGAAAGAGTATACTCAGTGTACAGTTGAAGTCGGAAGTTTACGTACACTTAGGTTGGAGTCATTAAAACTCGTTTTTCAACCACTCCACAAATTTCTTGTTAACCTCTCTGCGCACAGATCCCTTTAGCGGGATAATTTTCCTAAACAACCGCTGAATTGCAGGGCGCCAAATTCAAAAATATTACTAAAAATATTTATAATCATGCAATCACAAGTGAAATATACCAAAACACAGCTTAGCTTGTTGTTTTGAAAATATGCTTTACAGCGAAAGCAATCCAAGCATTTGTGAGTGTATCAATCAATGCTAGAACAGCTAGCCCCAAATTAGCATGGTCACGAAAGTCAGAAAAGCAATAAAATTAATCGCTTACCTTGTCAGCGATTGTGTGCAGATATGTAGCGGAGTTAGGCGCAGGACACAGGTGTTGAGCAACACAACGGAGTTTACTCAAAATACAAGCAAAATTCCACATAGGAATAATAACAAACACTCTAGCACATACAACAACCACTAACGATACAAACAATCACGGACAGAACAGAAATGTATGCCAGAGGGTTAAATAGGGAACATGATAGGGGAATTGAAACCAGGTGTGTGTAATACAGACATAACAAAACGAAACTGAAACATGGATCGGTGGTGACTAGAAAGCCTGTGACGTCGACCGCCGAACACCACCCGAGCAAGGAGAAGGGCCGACTTCGGTGGAAGTCGTGACATACCTTTGATAATCTTCGGATGTTTGCACTCACGAGACTCCCAGTTACACAATAAATGTTATTTTTGTTCGATAAATATTACTTTTATAACAAAAAAACGCCATTTGGGTTGCGCGTTATGTTCAGAAAACCACAGCCTCGTTCCGTTCGACGAAAATTCCAAAAAGTATCCGTAATGTTCGTAGAAACATGTCAAATGTTTTTTATAATCAATCCTCAGGTTGTTTTAAACATACATAATCGATAATATTTCAACCGGACCGTAACCTATTCAATAAAAGAAAGAAAGAAAATGGAGAGCTACCCCTCTCGTGCGCAGGAACTAATCAAAGGACACCTGACTAGTTTTTAAAAATCTCGCTAATTTTTCAAAATAAAAGCCTGAAACTATGTCTAAAGCATGGTCACAGCCTGGGGAAGCCATTGGAAAAGGAATCTGGTTGATACCCCTTTAAATGGAAGAAAGACGGGCAATGAAACACAGATAAAAATAAAACAAATCACTTCCGGGTTAGATTTCCTCAGGTTTTCGCCTGCAAAATCAGTTTTGTTATACTCACAGACAATATTTTGACAGTTTTGGAAACTTTGGAGTGTTTTCTATCCTAATCTGTAAATTATATGCATATTCTACGATCTGGACCTGAGAAATAGTCCGTTTACCTTGGGAACGTTATTTTAAAAAAATTAAAAAGAATCTGACCCCTAGCGTCAAGAAGTTAACAAACTATAGTTTTGGCAAGTCGGTTAGGACATCTACTTTGTGCATGACACAAGTAATTTTTCCAACAATTGTTTACAGACAGATTATTTCACTTATATCTCACTGTATCACAACTCCAGTGGGTCAGAAATTTACATACACTATGTTGACTGAGCTTTTAAACAGCTTGGAAAATTCCAGAAAATGATATCATGGCTTTAGAAGCTTCTAATAGACTAATTGACATAATTTGAGTCTTGGAGGTGTACCTGTGAATATATTTCAAGGCCTACCTAACTCAGTGCCTCTTAGTTTGACATCGTGGAAAAATCAAAAGAAATCAGCCAAGACCTCAGAAATAAATTGTAGACCTCCACAAGTCTGGTTCATCCTTGGGAGCAAATTCCTAACACCTGAAGGTACCACGTTCATCTGTACAAACAATAGTACGCAAGTATAACCACCATGGGACTACGCAGCCGTCACACCGCTTAGGAAGGAGACGCATTCTGTCTCCTAGAGATGAACATACTTTGGTGCGAAAAGTGCAAATCAATCCCAGAACAACAGCAAAGGACCTTGTGAAGATGCTGGAGGAAACAGGTACAAAAGTATCTATTTCCACAGTTAAACAAGTCCTTTATCAACATAACCTGAAAGGCCGCTCAGCAAGGAAGAATCCACATCTCCAAAATCACCATGAAAAAGCCAGACTACGGTTTGCAACTGCACATAGGGACAAAGATCATACTTTTTGGAGAATTGTCCTCTGGTCTGATGAAACAAAAATAGAACTGTTTGGCGATAATGACCATCGTTATGTTTGGAGGAAAAAGGGGGAAGCTTGCAAGCCGAAGAACACCATCCCAACCGTGAAGCACGGGGGTGGCAGCATCATGTTGTGGGGGTGCTTTGCTGCAGGAGGGACTGGTGCACTTCACAAAATAGATGGTATCATGAGGATGGAAAAGTATGTGGATATATTGAAGCAACATTGCAAGACATCAGTCACGAAGTTAAAGCTTGGTCGCAAATGTATATTTATTTATTTGATTTATTTCACCTTTATTTAACCTGGTAGGCTAGTTGAGAACAAGTTCTCATTTGCAACTGCGACCTGGCTAAGATAAAGCATAGCAATTCGACACATACAACAACACAGAGTTACACATGGAATAAACAAAACATACAGTCAATAATACAGTAGAAAAAGCCTATATACAGCATGTGCAAATTAGGTAGGATAAGGGAGGTAAGGCAATAAATAGGCCATGGTGGCGTTGTAATTACAATTTAGCAATTAAACACTGGAATGGTAGAATGTGCAGAAGATGAATGTGCAAGTAGAGATACTGGAGTGCAAAGGAGCAAGATAAATAAATAAATACAGCATGGGGATGAGGTAGTTGGATGGGCTATTTACAGATGGGCTATGTACAGGTGCAGTGATCTGTGAGCTGCTCTTACAGCGGGTGCTTAAAGCTAGTGAGGGAGATAAGAGTCTACAGCTTCAGTGATTTTTGCAGTTCGTTCCAGTCATTGGCAGCAGAGAACTGGAAGGAGAGACGGCCAAAGGAAGAATTGGCTTAGGGGGTGACCAGTGAGATATACCTGCTGGAGCGCGTGCTATGGGTGGGTGCTGCTATGGTTACCAGTGTGGTGGCATTTTTCTGCTTTACCAAATGAGGAGTTACAAACTACACACCAGTCAGAGTTATACTTATATTACATCTTAAGTAATAATAAGAGCTTTGCAATAGCCTTTTTTGACTTTCAATTATGCGCTATCTCTAATGAACCATTGAAAAGTGACTACAGAAAATTACAAAGATATTTTATTGCCAGGTTACACCCCTCTCAACCTACATGACGAACCACAGATCTTAGGAACTCTTCACAAAGGGACTTTTACTTGAGAAAGGAGTATCCCTTAGCCAGATAGCATTCGCTATAAATTATCGCTCAGTTTGGTCTCTAAAACGAGGTTCTAATCTCGTTCCTGGTACTTCATAGCACAGAACCATTACCTCATGTTATCTGGAATGCTCTTTAGGTTTTATCACCCAAAGATATCGTAAATCTCCTCTGTCAGTGCTATCTCATAGAGACCCATCCTCAGTGGAACACACAATACACAATACTCTATTCTGTCGAATGTAACAACTATTATAATGTAATACAAGCATTATAACATCTTACAAGCATTATAACATAATTTTGCAATTTTCCACGACACCAGTGAGCTGAGATAAGCGGGGCTTTTCCTAGCAGAGACTTGCAGATGACCTGGAGCCAGTGGGTTGGGCGACGAGTATGAAGCGAGGGCCAGCCAACGAGAGCGTACAGGTCGTAGTGGTGGGTAGTGTATGGGGCTTTGGTGACAAAACGGATGGCACTGTGATAGACTGCACCCAATTTGTTGAGTAGAGTGTTGGAGGCTATTTTGTAAATGACATCGCCGAAGTCGAGGATTGGTAGGATGGTCAGTTTTACGAGGGTATGTTTGGCAGCATGAGTGAAGGATGCTTTGTTGTGAAATAGGAAGTCAGAACCGTCCAGAGTAGTGATGCTGGACGGGCAGGCAGGTGCGGGCAGCGATCGGTTGAAGAGCATGCATTTGGTTTTACTAGCATTTAAGAGCAGTTGGAGGCCACGGAAGGAGAGTTGTATGGCATTGAAGCTCGTCTGGAAGTTAGTTGACACAGTGTCCAAAGAAGGACCAGAGGTATACAGAATGGTGTCGTCTGCGTAGAGGTGGATTAAAGAATCACCAGCAGCAAGAGCGACATTATTGACGTATACAGAGAAAAGAGTCGGCCCGAGAATTGAACCCTGTGGCACCCCCATAGAGACTGCCAGAGGTCCGGACAACAGGCCCTCCGATTTGACACACTGAACTGTATCAGAGAAGTAGTTGGTGAACCAGGCGAGGCAATCATTTGAGAAACCAAGGCTGTTGAGTCTGCCAATAAGAATGTTGTGATTGACAGAGTCAAAAGCCTTAGCCAGGTTGATTAATACGGCTGCACAGTAATGTCTCTTATCGATGGCGGTTATGATATTGTTTATGACCTTGAGCGTGGCTGAGGTGCACCCATGACCAGCTCGGAAACCAGATTGCATAGCGGAGAAGGTACGGTGGGATTCGAAATGGTCGGTAATCTGTTTGTTAACTTGGCTTTCGAAGACCTTAGAAAGGCAGGGTAGGATAGATATAGGTCTGTAGCAGTTTGGGTCTAGAGTGTCTCCCCCTTTGAAGAGGGGGATGACCGCGGCAGCTTTCCAACCTATGGGGATCTCAGACGATACGAAAGAGAGGTTGAACAGGCTAGTAATAGGGGTTGCAACAATTTCGGCAGATCATTTTAGAAAGAGAGGCTCCAGATTGTCTAGCCCGGCTGATTTGTAAGGGTCCAGATTTTGCAGCTCTTTCAGAACATCAGCTATCTGGATTTGGGTGAAGGAGAAATGGGGAGGCTTGGGTGAGTTGCTGTGGGTGGTGGAAGGCTGTTGATCGGGGTAGGGGTAGACATGGAAAGCATGTCCAGCCATAGAAAAATGCTTATTGAAATTCTCAATTATAGTGGATTTATCGGTGGTGACAGTGTTTCCTAGCCTCAGTGGAGTGGGCAACTGGGAGGAGGTGCTCTTATTCTTCATGGACTTTACAGTCTCCCAGAACATTTTTGAGTTTGCGCTACAGGATGCAAATTTCTGCTTTAAAAAGCTAGCCTTAGCTTTCCTAACTGCCTGTGTATATCTGTTCCTGACTTCCCTGAACAGTTGCATATCATGGGGGCTATTCAATGCTAATGCAGAACGCCACAGGATGTTTTTGTGCTGGTCAAGGGCAGTCAGGTCTGGAGAGAACCAAGGGCTATATCTGTTCCTGGTTCACATTTTTTGAATGGGGCATGCTTATTTAAGATGGTGAGGTAGGCACTTTTAAAGAATAACCAGGCCTCCCCTACTGACGGGATGAGGTCAATATCCTTCCAGGATACCCCGGCCAGGTCGATTAGAAAGGCCTGCTCGCTGAAGTGTTTTAGGGAGCATTTGACAGTGATGAGGGGTGCTCGTTTGACCGCAGACCCATTACGGATGCTGGCAATGAGGCAGTGATCGCTGAGATCTTGGTTGAAAACAGTAGAGGTGTATTTGGAGGGCAAGTTGGTTAGGATGATATCTAAGAGGGTGCCCATGTTTACAGATTTGGGGTTGTACCTGGTGGGTTCATTGATAATTTGTGTGAGATTGAGGGAATCAAGCTTAGATTGTAGGATGGCCGGTTTAGGTCACCTAGCATGTCACAGTTTAGGTCACCTAGCAGCACGAACTCTGGAGTTAAATGGGGGGCAATCAATTAAAATATGTTGTCCAGGGCACAGCTGCGGGCAGAGGGTGGTCTATAGCAAGCGGCAACGGTGAGAGACTTGTTTCTGGAAAGGTGGATTTGTAAAAGTAGAAGCTCGAATTGTTTGGGTACAGACCTGGATAGTAAGACAGAACTCTGCAGGCTATCTCTGCAGTAGATTGCAACACCGGCCCCTTTGGCAGTTCTATCTTGTCAGAAAAGGTATTAGTTAGGGATGGAAATTTCTGTGTTTTTGGTGGTCTTCCTAAACCAGGATTCAGATATGGCTAGGACAGAGTGTGCTAAAGCAGTGAATAAAACAAACTTAGGGAGGAGGCTTCTAATGTTAACATGCATGAAACCAAGGCTTTTATGGTTACAGAAGTCAACAAATGAGAGCACCTGGGGAGTAGGAGTGGAGCTCGGCACTACAGGGCCTGGATTAACCTCTACATCAGCAGAGGGACAGATTTGGAGTAGGATAAGGGTACTGCTAAAGGCTATCAGGACTGGTCGTCTAGTGTGTTCGGACAGAGCCGGACAGAGACGGTTTCTGAGGTTTCTGAGTGTGATAGAATAGATTCAAGGCATAATGTACAGACAGACGTATGGTAGGATGTGAGTACATTGGAGGTAACCTCGGCATTGAGTAATGATGAGAGAGATATTGTCTCTTGAGACGTTTAAACCAGGTGATGTCACCACATATGTGGGAGGTGGAACTAAATGGTTGGTTAAGGCATATTGAGCAGGGCTAGAGGCTCTACAGGGAAATAAAACAATAATCACTAACCATGACAGTAATGGACAAGGCATATTGATATTAGGGAGAGGCATGCCTAGCCGGTTGATCAATAGGGGTCCACTGAGTGGTTGGGCTGACTGGAGACACGGCGATTCAGACAGCTAGCAAGCCGGGGCTAGCAGAAGGGCCTTAGAGGGACGTCTCGACGGAGGCGGTTGCAGTGGGCTAAGGAACGAAAAAACTAGACAATGGAGAATTGGAAAAACATTTCCTGGTCTGATAAATCCTGGTTCCTGCTGTTTCACGCTGATGGGAGGACTAGGGTATGGAGGAAACCACGAGTACATGGATCCATCATACCGTGTGTCAACATTACAGGCTGGTGTTGTGATAGTGTGGGGTGTGTTTTCATGGCACACATTGGGTCCCTTGGCAAAAGTGGAGCAAGTTTGAATGTCACAGGATACATGAACATCATTACCAATCAGATGCATACCTTCATGGCAGCAGTGCATCCATCTGCAAAATGTTTTTTCAGCAGGATAATGCCCCATGCCACCTTGTAGAGTCCATGCCCAGGAAAAACGTAGGCTGTTCTGAGGGGAAAAGAGTGGGTGCGACTCAATATTAGGAAGGTGTTCCTAATGTTTTGTACACTCATTGTATATCCCATATGTTACCAAATGAGGCATAGATTATCTCAAACAAGTTCCATTTAAATCAATATTATGACTTTTGTGTGTGTGTGTTTCTTGTAATGTTGGATGGTAAGGGCTAAAAGCGTTCAATTGGAATGTTGTGATCCAGAAGTCACACCATTTAAATTCTTGGAATATTTATTTTGATCTTATTTTCTTCATAAATCCTTGTCCTGTCTAGTGCCTTGCTCCAGGAGGGCTATTTGCATAGAGAGGACACTTTGCATTGGCATCACATGCCTCTGGGAGTGTTTTTTGCCCTGTGAGTTTAACACTTCATGACTGAGAGCTGTCCTTCATGACAACAGAACCCACAACAACCATGACTTTCATCACCATCTTCATCTGGATATTTGCCCTCCATCTCCAAGTATATATATTTTACAGAACATTTTCCAGACCACTGCGAAATTAGGCTATATAACCTCATTACAGTTTATGCTAATATGCTATGAGGACAAATGAATGAACAATTAAATGCTAATACTACATGCCATCTCTGTTTCAGAGTCCAGAGGCCAGGTCACTGTGACTCAGACTCCTGCAGTGAAAACTGTTTCAGAGTCCAGAGGCCAGGTCACTGTGACTCAGACTCCTGCAGTGAAAACTGTTTCAGAGTCCAGAGGCCAGGTCACTGTGACTCAGACTCCTGCAGTGAAAACTGTTTCAGAGGGTTACTCAGTCAGCCTCAGCTGTAAGACCAGCAGTGCTGTATCCAGTGACAGCAATGGACACTATTTGCACTTGTACCACCAGAAACCTGGATGAGCTCCTAAACTCCTAATATACTTGGCTAAAATCCTCTAGTCTGGAACTCCATCTAGATTCAGTGGCAGTGGATCTAGGAGTGACTTCACTCTGACCATCAGTGGAGTCCAGGCTGAAGATGCAGGAGATTACTACTGTCAGAGTTACCACGATGGTCCAGTGTTCACACATTGATACAGAGTTGTACAAAAACCTCCCTTAGTCAGACTGCACAGTGACTGTCCTGCTACAGCTGGGACCTACTGCAGGTGCTGAGGGGAGGAGATGATCCAGTACAATTACACAGTGTGTAGTAGAGATGAACAACAACAGAGTCAAACTAGAGCTGTGTCTTGAAGACCTTAGATCATAACTGATTTTTCTCCTGATCACTAACTACATTATGTTGAGTAACTTAAAGAAAACCATCAACCAATCTGAATAGAGATGATGTGCAATGATCCAAACCCCTAAAGATGACCTGTGTTTTGAATAGCTAGAATTGAATCAACATGATTCAAACACATACAATAAAGCACCTAAACATTACCCAGACATCCTCCCTCACACCACTGTGGTAATTCCAGAGAGCAGCAGGTGAAGCGGGAGACTGGAGACGTCAGAGCTCTGGAGATCTCCACTTGAGATCAGAGTCAGTCAGTCAGTATCACGGTCCATACACAAACTGCAGTTACTCACCCTGACCACTGGTGGGAGACAGAAAGCAGACACTATCTGTTCTGGTAATACAGTAATAACAATATGCTCCATTTGTAGATGTCTCTAATCAATTTATCAGTCCCCAATAAGCACTTCTAACAGAAATAATGTCAGTGATTACACAGCTATCATGTTTCTACACCACATCCCACAACATGTATTAATACGTTTGATTGTTCAGGAAGACTATTTAAGCAATAAGGCCCGAGGAGGTGTGGTATATGGCCAATATACCACAGCTAAGGGAAGTTGTTCAGCACGTTGCAACGAGGAGTGCCTAGACAGAGCCCGTAGCCGTGGTATATTGGCCATATATCACAAACCAACAAGGAGCCTTACTGCTATTGTAAACTGGTTACCAACATAATTAGAGCAGTAAAATAAATGTTGTGTCATACCCGTGATATACGGTCTGGTATACCACGGCTGTTAGCCAATCAGCATTCAGGGCTCAAACCACCCAGTTTATAATGACATATGAGACACTTTGCTTTGAGATTATATAACATGATTACAAACCACTTAAACGACCTAAGGTTCTGTCAAGGCATAACCTTTCTCCTGCCACGCCCAGCTAGAACCTTCCAGAACCTTCCCAGCCTTTGATTGGGCCCAGATGAGGCTCGTTTACCAATCAAGGCCATGATTGGCTGGAAAATCAGCCCCAACCTTTAAAATACTTCTGTTCACACAGATCCCTTCAACACCCAGTTGTTTTAAACGAGTGCAGAGGAGGATGAGGGGTTGATATTCTGTCAGATGGGAAGATGGAGGACAAGAAAAAAGGAAACAAATTATGAATAAATATGGAGTGGGAGATTGTACTAGCCTTCTAGAACATCTGGTGAAGGAGAAGATGATGGACAAGGAAAAAAAGAAACATGGAATATGTTTTGAGGAAATATGGAATGGAGGATCGCACAGAACTTTTGGAAGAGCTCGAGGAGGAAATGGAAAATGACGAGAGTGAGGATGAATTAAATGAAGTGGCAGGTGTAGTGATGACTGCTGAGAAGAAGTTGAGTGTAGAGGGAAGTAGTGAGGAAGGTGGGTGTTAAGTGCAAAAACAAGGATACGTGCTCCAGTAGTTCAGAGATGGAACTTGTTGAACGTGAGGGTGAAGTACCTGCAGCGAGTATCGCCTAGTTCGGGCCTCCATCCCAAGTATGATAAGGATGATTTGACTGTTTTTGACTGATCCATATGTGGTGTCAGGTTGGGTGGAGGAGAGGTTGGGGACTGTTGAGCTGCTAAAGGTAACTCGGAGTGGACTCCTGATGATTTACTGTGTTTCCTCCGCCCAGAGGGAGAGGGCGCTCTGGATTACGAGATTAGGGACAAGAATTGTGATGTAATTTTCTCTGCGGAGCAGGGCCTCGTAGAAGGGAGTGATAACGGGGGTGGAAATAAGTGGAGGAGGAGCAGTTGAAATTGAGGATTCCTGGTGTCTGTGACGCCCGCCATTTGGCGATGAGTAGATTCGGTGGGGAAACAGAGAAGACATTATCTGTCATGCTGAGGTTTGAAGAGGAGTCATTACCAGATAAAGTCAAGGTAGGAAGTGTCAGTTATCCCGGGAGAGCATATGTTCCGCAAATATTACTATGTTTAAGGTGTCAAGGTTATAGGCATATTGTAGCAGTGTGTAAGAGGGAGATGCCTAGATGTGAGAAGCGTGCAGGAGGGATTGAGACAAATGAATGTGTGGTATCTTTGAAGAAAGTTGTGTGTGTTAGTTGTGGGGGTGTCCGGTGAGAGAAAGGCAGATTGAGGTTGCCAGGGTTAGAGAAGTACAGAAAGTGTTGTATGCTGTATTGAAGAGAGTGGTAGAGAAAGATGGGTACAGGGTGAGGGATCCTGAGAGGATTCCTGTGAGTAGGCAGAGAACAAGATAGAGTGATTGGAGGAATATGTGCTTCAGTAAGCATATTTAGCCATGGTTGTTAATTGTATTGCAGAAATGGATCGAAAGTCACAGAAAATAGTGGTTGTGGTGGCAGCGGAATGCAAAGATTTACTGTAGAAGAGCTGCAGGGGGTGTTGAGTGGTAGTGATATGTCATCTCAGACCGTTGGTCTTGAGTAGAACTAGGTAGGGTTAAATAGTGGAATGGGTGGGGGATTTTTTAGAGATGGCTAATAGTTGGTGGGGTCATTGTCCTTTTCCTTTTTCCCAATGCAGTATTATTGTATCAAATAATATAATGTTGGTAGGCCGTGAAGGGCCTCACACACCAGTACAGTAGGTGGCGGTGTATGCAACTTAAAGTTGGATGCGATCCGCCAACCAAATCCCAAAAAAGAAAAAGATCCCTTCAACTACAGTTTCCCTGTGGGACCAAAAAAGTATGTTTGCATAGTGAGGACACTTTGCATTGGCAGCACATGCTTCAGTGCTCTGGGAGTGTTTATATCCCTGTGAGTTTAACACTTCATGACTGAGAGCTGTCCTTCATGA
Organism: Salvelinus fontinalis; assembly: GCF_029448725.1. Classification (NCBI taxonomy): domain Eukaryota; kingdom Metazoa; phylum Chordata; class Actinopteri; order Salmoniformes; family Salmonidae; genus Salvelinus; species Salvelinus fontinalis. The sequence continues at coordinate 15,614,348 of NC_074703.1, read as the reverse complement.
CAACAGTACCCACAACAACCATGACTTTTATCACCATCTTCATCTGGACAATAGCTTTCTGGATTCAAGGTAATATACACTGCTCAAAAAAATAAAGGGAACACTTAAACAACACAATGTAACTCCAAGTCAATCACACTTCTGTGAAATCAAACTGTCCACTTAGGAAGCAACACTGATTGACAATAAATTTCACATGCTGTTGTGCAAATGGAATAGACAGAAGGTGGAAATTATAGGCAATTAGCAAGACACCCCCAATAAAGGAGTGATTCTGCAGGTGGTGACCACAGACCACTTCTCAGTTTCCTTTGCTTCCTGGCTGATGTTTTGGTCACTTTTGAATGCTGGTGGTGCTTTCACTCTAGTGGTAGCATGAGACGGAGTCTACAACCCACACAAGTGGCTCAGGTAGTGCAGCTCATCCAGGATGGCACATCAATGCGAGCTGTGGCAAGAAGATTTGCTGTGTCTGTCAGCGTAGTGTCCAGAGCATGGATGCGCTACCAGGAGACAGGCCAGTACATCAGGAGACGTGGAGGAGGCCGTAGGAGGGCAACAACCCAGCAGCAGGACCGCTACCTCCGCCTTTGTGCAATGAGGAGCACTGCCAGAGCCCTGCAAAATGACCTCCAGCAGGCCACAAATGTGCAAATGTACCACCTACACCACACAGCAGGCTTCCAGTGCGTCTCCAGAGCCCTGTTCCTCCTCCATACACTCTCCCTGTGGTGCGTGTCTCCAGCCCAGTACCTCCAGTTCCGGTACCACGCACCAGGCCTACTGTGCGCCTCGAGAATTCAATGTGCCCTGTTCCTGCTCCCCGCACTAGCCTTGAGGTGCGTGTCTCCAGTCCGGTACCACCAGTTCCGGCACCACGCACCAGGCCTACTGTGCGCCTCAGCAGGTCAGAGTCGGCCGTCTGCCCAACGCCGCCTGCACTGCTCGTCTGCCCAGCGCCGTCTGAGCTGCCTGCCTGCCCAGCGCCATCTGAGCCATCCATCTGCCCAGCGCCATCTGAGCCATCCGTCTGCCCAGCGCCATCTGAGCCATCCGTCTGCCCAGCGCCATCTGAGCCATCCGTCTGCCCAGCACCATCTGAGCCATCCGTCTGCCCAGCGCCATCTGAGCCATCCGTCTGCCCAGCGCCATCTGAGCCATCCGTCTGCCCAGCGCCATCTGAGCCATCCGTCTGTCCCGAGCCATTAGAGCCGCCCGTCTGTCCCGAGCCATCAGAGCCGTTCGCCAGTCAGGAGCCGCTAGAGCCGTCCGTCAGTCAGGAGCTGCCAGAGCCACCAGCCAGTCAGGAGCTGCCAGAGCCGCCAGCCAGTCAGGAGCTGCCAGAGCCGCCAGCCAGTCAGGAGCTGCCAGAGCCGCCAGCCAGTAAGGAGCTGCCAGAGCCGCCAGCCAGTCAGGAGCCTGCCAGAGCCGCCAGCCAGTCAGGAGCTGCCAGAGCCACCAGCCATGAGCTGCCTTCCAGTCATGAGCTGCCCTTCAGTCATGAGCTGCCCTACAGTCATGAGCTGCCCTCCAGTCATGAGCTGCCCTCCAGTCATGAGCTGCCCTCCAGTCATGAGCTGCCCTTCAGTCATGAGCTGCCCTTCAGTCATGAGCTAGCCTCCAGTCATGAGCTGCCCTCCAGTCATGAGCTGCCCTCCAGTCATGAGCTGCCCTCCAGTCATGAGCTGCCCTCCAGTCATGAGCTGCCATATAGTCCGGAGCTGCATCTAGTCCGAAGCAACCATTCAGTCCAGAGCTGCCTCTCTGTCCGGAGCTGCCCTTCAGTCCGGAGTTGCCCCTCTGTCCTGAGCTACCCCTCTGTCCTGAGCTACCCCTCTGTCCTGAGCTACCCCTCTGTCCTGAGCTACCCCTCTGTCCTGAGCTACCTCTCTGTCCTGAGCTACCTCTCTGTCCTGGGCTACCTCTCTGTCCTGAGCTACCTCTCTGTCCTGAGTTGTCTCCTTTATTTAGGAGGGGCCTTGGTGAAGGTTCCTGGACCAGGGTCGGGGGCGAGGGTCGCCACTCAAGGGACGCTAAGGAGGGGGACAAAGACAATGGTGGAGTGGTGTCCTCGTCCTGCGCCGGAGCCGCCACCGCGGACAGATGCCCACCCAGACCCTCCCCTTGAGTTTTAGGGGTGCGCCCGGAGTTCGCACCTTGAGGGGGGGGGGGGGGGGTTCTGTCACGTTCCTGACCTGTTTTTCCTTTGTTTTACTTTGTTTAGTTGGTCAGGACGTGAGCTGGGTGGGTAGTCTATGTTTTGTGTTTCTATGTTGGGTTAATGTGTTGCCTGATATGGTTCTCAATTAGAGGCAGGTGTTTGACGTTTCCTCTGATTGAGAACCATATTAAGGTAGGCTGTTCTCACTGTTTGTTTGTGGGTGATTGTCGCTGTGTCTGTGTTAGTTGCACCACATGGTACTGTCTCGTGTCGTTCGTTCTTTTCCTGTTCATGCGTTCTTCGTTTTATGTAGTTCTCATGTTCAGGTCTGTTTAATGTCGTTTGTTGTTTCGTAAATTATTCAAGTGTATTTTCGTGTCAGTGTTCGTCTTGTCTATTAAATTCATCATGGAAAATTACCACGCTGCACATTGGTCCTCAGATCCTTCTCGCCTCTCCTCGTCTGAGGAGGAGGAAGAGCTAGACTGCCGTTACAGAGTATAGCCCACAAAGACCTCCGCCACGGCACAAACCAAGGGGGGGCGCCAACCCAGACAGGAAGATCACATCAGTGACTCAACCCACTCAAGTGACGCACCTCTCCTAGGGACAGCATGAATAGTACTGAAGTACTAGTATAATACAATAGGGACTGATTGTACTGAAGTATTAGTATAATACCATAGGGACTGATAGAACTGAAGTACTAGTATAATACAATAGGGACTGAAAGTACTGAAGTACTAGTATTATACAATAGGGACTGATAGTACTGAAGTACTAGTATAATACCATAGGGACTGATAGAACTGAAGTACTAGTATAACACAATAGGGACTGATAGAACTGAAGTACTAGTATAACACAATAGGGACTGATAGTTCTGAAGTAATAGAATAATACAATAGGGGCTGATAATTGTGGGTTATGAGTATATTCCACTGACACACTTAGATAAATACATTTTGATATTGGATCACTGATTTACAGCATAAGGTATTTAAAACATGGTCAAATATTATGCATCTGTATACTCTGTGTATAGTTAAATAGCTAACAGTTATGAATGTGGGTACTACCAGTAACACTATTTACATAAGACACTTTGCATTGGCAGCACATGCTTCAGTGCTCTGGGAGTGTTTATAGCCCTGTGAGTTTAACACTTCATGACTGAGAGCTGTCCTTCATGTCAACAGAACCACAACAACCATGACTTTCATCACCATCTTCATCTGGACACTGGCACTCTGCTTTCAAGGTACCATTTTTTTGTTCTTCGTATTATAGAAAATATAATTCAAGCTACGTTAAATAATCATATATATGGCTTTAATATGTATATTCAGAACTATTTGTGTATTTAATAATTGTGTTTTTATTATATTTTTTAGAATCCAGAGGACAGTACACTGTGACTCAGACTCCTGCAGTGAAAGCTGTTCTCCCAAGACAGACAGTCTCTCTGAACTGTAAAACCAGCAGTAATGTGTATAACAATAACTTTCTAGCCTGGTACCAACAGAAACCTGGAGGAGCTCCTAAACTCCTTATTTACTCTGCTAAAACACTTCAGTCTGGGACTCCATCTAGATTCAGTGGCAGTGGAACTCATAGTGACTTCACTCTGACCATCAGTGGAGTCCAGTCTGAAGATGCAGGAGATTACTACTGTCAGAGTTTACACAGTGGTCCAGTGTTCACACAGTGATATAGAGCCGTACAAAAACCTCCCTCAGTCAGACTGCACAGTGACTGTACTGCTACAGCTGGGACCTACTACAGGTGCTGAGGGGAGGAGATGATCCTGTACAATGACACAGTGTGTAGTAGAGCTGAATAACAATAGAGTCAAACCAGAGCTGTGTCTAGAAGACCTTAGATCACAACTGATCACTAAATGTTTCTGCTGATCATTTAATACATGTTGACTCTGTTGAGTAACTCAATGAGAATCATCAACCAATCTGAATAGAGATGATACAATGATCAAACCCCTAAAGATGACCTGTGTTTTGAATACACTCCTGGAAAGTGAGAGTCAGGGTGCTGCTCCAGCTGAACAGGCCATCCTACTCCAGGACCCCAGGACTAGCTTCCTGCTTCTCGGTGGTCCCATCCACTTTCCAGCTCATGGTTTAGAACTACTGAATTTATTAAAGCGCCATATATAAAAATTGGACAAAACCCAAAGTGCAAAATAATAAAGTACTCAGCAAATAGTAGGAGAGATTCCTCTCAGGAAAACAAGCAACATTTACAATGAGAGACAAAGACAAATGACAGAGGGAGTATAAACAGTTATAGAGTGAGGATTGGAACCAGGTGTGTTATGATGACGAGACAAGTTCGGGGTTGATGAGTGAACGTTGTTGCAAGCTGCAGGTTTGTCAGCAGCTAAAAGGCCGGCGACGCCAATCGCCTGAGCAGGACAGGAGGGGGAGCCAAAGCGACGGCTGGCGTGAAAAACACTTTTTTGGTTACTACATGATTCCAAATGTGTTATTTCATAGTTTTGATGTCTTCACTTTACAAAAAGTAAAAAAGTAAAAAATAAAGCTAAAACCTGGAATACAACAGGTGTAGTAGACCTTACAGTGAAATGCTTACCTACAGGCTCTAACCAATAGTGCAAAAAAGGTATTAGGTGAACAATAGGTAGGTAAATAAATAAAACAACAGTAAAAAGACAGGCTATATACAGTAGCGAGGCTATAGAAGTAGCGAGGCTACATACAGACACCGGTTAGTCAGGCTGATTGAGGTAGTATGTACATGTAGATATGGTTAAAGTGACTATGCATATATGATGAACAGAGATTAGCAGTAGTGTAAAAGAGAGATTAGCGGGTGGTGGGTGGTGGGTGGTGGGACACAATGCAGATAGCCCGGTTAGCCAATGTGCGGGAGCACTGTTTGGTCGGCCCAATTGAGGAAGTATGTACATGAATGTATAGTTAAAGTGACTATGCATATTTGATAAACAGAGAGTAGCAGCAGCGTAAAAATAAGTGTTTGGGGGGAACACAATGCAAATAGTCCAGGTAGCCATTTGATTACCTGTTCAGGAGTCTTATGGCTTGGGGGTAAAAACTGCTGAGAAGCCTGTTTGTCCTAGCCTTGGCACTCCGGTACCGCTTGCCATGTGGTAGTAGAGAGAACAGTCTATGACTTGGGTGGCTGTGGTCTTCAACATTTTTTAGGGCCTTCCTCTGACACCGCCTGGTGTAGAGGTCCTGGATGGCAGGCAGCTTAGCCCCAGTGATGTACTGGACCATACGCACTACCCTCTGTAGTGCCTTGCGGTCAGAGGCCGAGCAATTGCTGTACCAGGCAGTGATGCAACCAGTCAGGATGCTCTCGATGTTGCAGCTGTAGAACCTGTTGAGGATCTCAAGACCCATGCCAAATCTTTTTAGTGTCCTGAGGGGGAATAGGCTTTGTTGTGGCCTTTGTTCTTGATGTGGACACCACGGAACTTGAAGCTCTCAACCTGCTTCACTATAGCCCCGTCGATGAGAATGGGGGCGTGCTCGGTCCTCCTCATACTGTAGTCCACAATCATCTCCTTAGTCTTGGTTACGTTGAGGGATAGGTTGTTATTCTGGCACCACCCGACCAGGTCTCTGACCTCCTCCCTATAGGTTGTCTCGTCGTTGTCGGTGATCAGACCTAGGACTGTTGTGTCGTCTGCAAACTTAATGATGGTGTTGGGGTTGTGCCATAGCAGGATTTCTTATAAGCTTCCGGATTTGAGTCCCACACCTTGAAAGCGGCAGCTCTACCCTTTAGCTCAGTGTGAATGTTTCCTGTAATCCATGGCTTCTGGTTGGGGTATGTACGTACAGTCACTGTGGGGACGACGTCCTTGATGCACTTATTGATAAAGCTAGTGACTGATGTGGTGTACTCCTCAATGACTTCTCCGGAAGGTTGTCGAATAACTGGTGTCATAACTGATGTCGTCATGGGCGACCCTGCAGTTGTACACCTCTCCCTCTTCCCAGCATGCCTTGCTCAGGGTCAGGGAGCTGCTTCGGCTGTAGCGGCCGCCCTTCTCTTCTTCTGTGGTGGTCAGGACCCCCTCCTTCCCTCCTCCCCGTCCATATCCGAGCTCACCATCGCCCCCTGGGGGTGCTCAGCAGGCAGGCCAGTGTGGCCGAGCCCCCAGAGAGCTGCTCAGAGGACGGGGGGAGCAGAGACACTGTGGGCCTGACAGAGAGACCAGCTGGAGAGGAGAGAAAGAGAGAGAGAGAGAGAGGCAATACACATAAGATAAACAATTAGCTACAGTACCGAAAACAACCGACAACAACATAACAATCAATCTATAAAGATAAAGGCAAAAAGAAACTCTGAAAATATATTAAGACAAAACAATCCATCAGATAAATGTATGTTATATTCATGCTCTACAGTTTAGCCCACCAAGAGCAACAAAACACTAGGAGGGGGGTTTCCTGGACACAGATGAAGACTAGTACGAGACTAAAAAGAACATTCAATGAAGATTATCCAATGAGCTTGCTTTTAGTCCAGGACTAGGATGAATGTGTCCAGGAAACTGCCCCTAAGTCCACAAAGACATGCATTTAACAGATTCAGATTTACTATTCAGTGTCAAGGTTGGGGTTCAGACCCAGGGCCCCAAGCTTAATGATGAGCTTGGAGGGTACTATGGTGTTGACGGCGGAACAATAGTGAATGAACAGTATTCTTACATAGGTATTCCTCTTGTCCAGATGGGATAGGGCAGTGTGCAGTGCGATGGTGATTGCAATGTCTGTGTATCTATTGGGGAGGTATGCAAATTGAAGTGGGTCTAGGGTGTCAGGTAAGGTGGAGGTGATATGATCCTTAAACTAGCCTCTCAAAGCACATCATGATGACAGAAGTGAGTGATAGTCATTTATTTCAGTTATTTTTGCGTTCTTGGGTATAGGAACAACGGTGGCCATCTTGAAGCAAGTGGGGAAAGCAGACTGGGATAGGGAGAGATTGAAAATGTCCGTAAACACTCCAGCCAACTGGTCTGCGTAGCCCAATTCAGATATTTTTTTCAAATCAGCTCTGATGTCGAAAGATCTGATGTGATTGGTCAAAAGACAAATGAGTGGGAAAAAGATCAGAATTGGCCTGCCAGTATAGATGCAGCCAGTGTCTCTCTGGGATCATGAAATTGTGTTTCCATAGAGAGGACACTTTGTAATGGCAGCACATGCTTCAGTGCTCTGGGAGTGTTTATATCCCTGTGAGTTGAACACTTCATGACTGAGAGCTGTCCTTCATGACAACAGAACCCACAACAACCATGACTTTCATCACCATCTTCATCTGGACACTTTAGCTCTGCTTTCAATGTTATATCGTTTACAGAAAATTACCTTGACAATATAAAGTTATTATTTTATACAGTACTGGACAAATGTAATGCTAATTACTATACATCTCTGTTTCAGAGTCCAGAGGACAGATCACTGTGACTCAGTCTCCTGCAGTGAAAACTGTTTCAGTGGGTCACTCAGTCAGTCTCAGCTGTAAGACCAGCAGTGCTGTAATCATTTATGGACATAGACAAAGGTTGGGCTGGTTTCAACAGAAATGGAGAAACTCCTAAACTCCTTACATATTTCATTAGTACCCCTAACTCTGGGACTCCCTCTAGATTCAGTGGCAGTGGATCTGGGAGTGACTTCACTCTGACCATCAGTGGAGTCTAGACTGAAGATGCAGGAGATTACTACTGAGTTTACACCTTCACAATGATGAACATGTGTTCACACAGTGCTATAGAGACGTATAGAAACCTCCTTCAGATTTCACAGTAACTGCACTAGTTGGGTATGACAGCAGGTGCTGAGGAAGAGACAGTGAACTGGAACACTGACTGAACTAAAATACACTGAGCTAAATTTATCAGTGAAACTTAATCTGTCAACTCATATACTGTCACCAAAGCATTCCTGAAGTGGTAACCCATATACTGTCACCAAAGCATTCCTGAAGTGGTAACCCATATACTGTCACCAAAGCATTCCTGAAGTGGTAACCCATATACTGTCACCAAAGCATTCCTGAAGGGGTAACCCAAATACTGTCACCAAAGCATTCCTGAAGTGGTAACCCATATACTGTCACCAAAGCATTCCTGAAGTGGTAACCCATCAGTGGCAGCACATACATTTTTATAAATGTCTAGGAATTAGATAATCTATAGAAAGTCTTAACCACCTTGATCATTTTCCCCTAGTTCCTACAACGTTCACCCATTTCATAATTGATTATTCCACATCTGCTTTGAAAAATCCAATGCAAACATTTCATTATATGCAATAATGTGCAATACATTGAATGGACTGCATAATTATGTGTGTAATAATAATGTCTCACATTGATTCAGAATAAATACCCCAGTCATGTCCCCCTGCTGAATAGTGCATTTCAATCAAGATTTCAACCATATTTATTGATGTTATAAATGAGTAATAAACTCCATAAACCAGAGTACAAAGACCCTCAAGTCTAAACATCACCTGAACCCTAAATAGCCACCCTCTGGTTCCAGGATTGTCTATGTAGAAAGAAGTTAACTGGTCCCGTGTGGCTCAGTTGGTAGAGCATGGCGCTTGCAACTCAAGGGTTGTTGGTTTGATTCCATTGTGGGACCAGTACGAAAATGTATGCACTCACTACTGTAAATTGCTCTGGAGAAGAGCATCTGCTAAATTACTCAAATGAATCTGCTGCTGTCTCTCTTCACAGATCCCACAGTCAAGCTGATCTGTTTGCATAGAGAGGACACTTTGCATAGACAGCACATGCTTCAGTGCTCTGGGAGTGTTTATATCCCTGTGAGTTGAACGCTTCATGACTGAGAGCTGTCCTTCATGACAACAGAACCCACAACAACCATGACTTTCATCACCATCTTCATCTGGACACTGGCACTCTGCTTTCAAGGTACCATTTTTTTGTTCTTCGTATTATAGAAAATATCATTGAAGCTACATGAAATAATCATATATATGGCTTTAATATGTATATTCAGTGTATTCAATAATTGTGCTTTTATTATATTTTTTAGAATCGAGAGGACAGTTCACTGTAACTCAGACTCCTGCAGTGAAAGCTGTTCTCCCAGGACAGGCAGTCTCTCTGAACTGTAAAACCAGCAGTAATGTGTATGATGCAGGGACCTCTTATCCCCGTCTAGCCTGGTATCAACAGAAACCTGGAGGAGCTCCTAAACTCCTTATTTACTCTGCTAAAACACTTCAGTCTGGGACTCCATCTAGATTCAGTGGCAGTGGAACTCATAGTGACTTCACTCTGACCATCAGTGCAGTCCATGCTGAAGATGCAGGAGATTACTACTGTCAGAGTTTCCACTACCCCAATAGTAAATATGTGTTCACACAGTGATACAGAGCCGTACAAAAACCTCCCTTAGTCAGACTGCACAGTGACTGTAATGCTACAGCTGGGACCTACTGCAGGTGCTGAGGGGAGGAGATGATCCAGTACAATGACACAGTGTGTAGTAGAGATGAACAACAATAGAGTCAAACTAGAGCTGTGTCTAGAAGACCTTACATCATAACTGATCACAAAATGTTCCACTTGATCATTAACCACATGTTGACTCTGTTGAGTAACTCAAGGAAAGCCATCAACCAATCTGAAAAGAAATCAAATTTCATTGGTCACATACACATGGTTAGCAGATTTTAGTGCGAGTGAAGCGAAATGCTTGTGCTTCTAGTTCCGACCGTGTAGTAATATCTAACAAGTAAACTATACATTTCACAACAATTACCTTATATATACAAGTGTAAAGGAATGAATAAGAATATGTACATATAAATATATGGATGAGTGATTGCCGTGCGGCATAGGCAAGATGCAGTAGATGGTATAGAGTACAGTATGTACATATGAGAGGAGTAATGTAGGGTATGTAAGCATTATATAAAGTGGCTTTGTTTAAAGTGACTAGTGATACATTTATTTCATCCAATTTTTTATTATTAAAGTGGCTAGAGATTTGAGTGAATATGTTGGCATCAGCCACTCAATGTTAGTGATGAATGTTTAACACTCTGATGGCCTTGAAATAGAAGCTGTTTTTCAGTCTCTCGGTCCCAGCTTTGATGCACCTGTACTGACCTCGCCTTCTGGATGATAGCGGGGTGAACAGGCAGTGGCTCGGGTGGTTGTTGTCCTTGATGATCTTTTCGGCCTTCCTGTGACATCAGGTGGTGTAGGTGTCCTGGAGGGCAGGTAGTTTGCCCCCAGTGATGCTTTGTGCAGACCTCACTACCCTCTGGAGAGCCTTACGGTTGTGGGCGGAGCAGTAGCCGTACCAGGCGGTGATACGGCCCGACAGGATGCTCTCAATTGTGCATCTGTAAAAGTTTGTGAGTGTTTTCGGTGACAAGCCAAATTTCTTCAGCCTCCTGAGGTTGAAGAGGCGCTGTTGTGCCTTTTTCACCACGCTGTCTGTGTAGGTGGACCATTTCAGTTTTTCCGTGATGTGTATGTACACTGAGGAACTTAAAACTTTCCACCTTCTCCACTACTGTCCCGTCGATGTGAATAGGGGGGTGCTCCCTCTGCTGTTTCCTGAAGTCCACGATCATCCCCTTTGTTTTGTTGACAATACAATAATCAAAATCCCTGAATATGACCTCTGTTTTGAATACACTCCTGGATAGTGAGAGTCAGGGTGCTGTTCCAGCTGAACAGGCCATCCCTTTCCAGAACTCCAGGATTGGCTTCCTGCTTCTTGGTGGTTCAGTCCACTTTCCAACTCATGATCCAGTCTGAGGGGAGCCCTTGTTGGCCAGGCACATCAGTGTGGTCGTTGTCTTACTGGACAGCTCCTCACTAGAGGGGGGCAGGACAGTCAGGGTGGGGAAACTGTTACCAAGGAGAAACAACACATCAACTACATCAAAATAAAGCACTTTGGAAATGACTTCTAAAACTGTATATGAATATAACAGTTATATTGCTAAAAGATGTGAAGAAAACAGTAACTTAATATAAATCAGATTAAAGTAATAAAGTATACAAGCAGAAAAGATATAGGTATGACGTGTTTAACTTAAACATTACTTTGTCAAACAGACATTTTTTTAGGAACGTATCTGATCAGAATACTCAAATTTATAATATTTTTGATACAAACATAACGGAGACCCTGTCACAAGTGTAGGTAGGAGTAGGCAGGAGGCAGTTGCAGGTTTAGAACTACTGAATTTATTAAAGCACCATATATAAAAACTGGACTAAACCAAAAGTGCAAAATAACAAAGTATTCAGGAAATAGTAGGAGAGATTCCTCTCAGGAAAACAATCAACATTTACAATGAGCGACAAAGACAAATGACAGAGGGAGTATATATACAGTGATAGAGTGAGGATTGGAACCAGGTGTGTGGAATGATGACGAGACAAGTCCGGGGTTATTGAGTGAAGGGCGTTTGCAAGCAGCAGGTCGGCAACGCCGAATGCCTGAGCTGGACAGGAGGGGGAGCCAAAGCAAAGACTGGTGTGACAAACACTTTTTTGCTTACTAGATGATTCCATATGTGATATTTCATATTTTTGATGTCTTCACTATTAAAAAAGCTAAAAAGTAAAAAATAGTAAAAAATAAAGCAAAATTCTGGAAGGAGTAGGTGTGTCCAAACTTCTGACTGGTATATATATATATATATATATATATATATATATATATATATATATATACAGTTGAAGTTGGAAGTTTACATACACCTTAGCCAAATAAATGTAAACTTAGTTTTTCACAATTCCTGACATTTATTCCTAGTAAAAATTCCCTGTCTTAGGTCAGTTAGGAACACCACTTTCTATGACATCCAAGATGGCGTAGCAGTGTAGGCGTGTTTTTGTTCGTCCTCCCTTGTACTTTTGTATTTTACATATTTTTTGTATATACATATATTTTTTTAATTCTATCTCTTTTCGATTTTTTATTTGATTATACCTTCCGTTAACCTGCCTCACCCAATGTGATACGGAATCGCTATTATTTTTTTACTTTGGAACACTTTCAAGAACCTCCAGTAGCTAACCAGCTAATCAGCTACAAGCTATTTAGTCATTTTTAGCCACTGCTAGCGGCTTTTACCTTCTGCAAAGACACCAGCCCTGTTCTTAGCCTGGATATTACTCGCCAATCTACCAGCATCGGACTGTCTCTCCACAACAAAGCCGGATTCCTGCCGTAATCCTTGAGCCACTACTTCTGATCCTCACAGCTAGCTTGCAGCTAGCTAGCTCACAGCTTGCAGCTAGCTAGCTCACAGCTAGCTTGCACCCTCCGTGGCACCCAGTACCGAAGCTATCCCCTAACGCCACTGCCACGAAGCTAGCACCAGTTAGCAAACAAAATTCTACAATACCTCTTTCGCCATCTGGCTTGGATTCTCTGTCGACACGGCGCCCCGCCGCACCACCACGTCTGGTCTGCCGACGAATACTCCATCCGCTGTGCCCTCAACCGGCCTCCGTCTGAGCAGACCACCCCCGGGCTACTAACTTTAAACGCCGCGTGCTAGCGTGGTGACGGCTTCCCTGTTCCATCCACTGCTCCCCCCTGGACACTACGATCACTTGGCTACATAGCTGATGCCTGCTGGACTGTCCATTAATCACGGTACTCCATTCTGTTTATTTGTGTTTATCTGTCGGCCCCAGCCGCGAACTCAGGCTCTGTGTGTAGTTAATCTGACCCTCTCTGCCTAGTCATCGCCATTTTACCTGCTGTTGTTGTGTTAGCTGACTAGCTGCTGTTGTCTCACCTGTTGTTTTAACTAGCTCTCCCAATCAAGACCTGCGATTACTTTATGCCTTACTTTAAATGTCTCTCTCAAATATCAATATGCCTTGTATACTGTTGTTCAGGTTAGTTATCATTGTTTCAGTTTTCAATGGAGCCCGTAGTTCCACTCCTAATACCTCTGATACCTCCTTTGTCCCACCTCCCACACATGCGGTGACCTCACCCATTATAACCAGCATGTCCAGAGATACAACCTCTCTTATCATCACCCAGTGCCTGGGCTTACCTCCGCTGTACCCGCACCCCACCATACCCCTGTCTGCACATTATGCCCTGAATATATTCTACCACGCCCATAAATCTGCTCCTTTTATTCCTTGTCCCCAACGCTCTAGGCGACCAGTTTTGATAGCCTTTAGCCGCACCCTCATCCTACTACTCCTCTGTTCCTCGGGTGATGTGGAGGTAAACCCAGGCCCTGCATGTCCCCAGACACCCTCATTTGTTGACTTCTGTGATCGAAAAAGCCTTGGTTTCATGCATGTCAACATCAGAAGCCTCCTCCCTAAGATTGTTTTACTCACTGCTTTAGCACACTCTGCCAACCCTGATGTCCTTGCCGTGTCTGAATCCTGGCTTAGGAAGGCCACCAAAATTTCGGAGATTTCCATACCCAACTATAACACTTTCCGTCAAGAAAGAACTGCCAAAGGGGGAGGAGTTGCAATCTACTGCAGAGATAGCCTGCAAAGTTCTGTCATACTTTCCAGGTCTATGCCCAAACAGTTCGAACTTCTAATTTTAAAAATGAATCTCTCCAGAAATAAGTCTCTCACTGTTGCCGCCTGCTACCGACCCCCCTCAGCTCCCAGCTGTGCCCTGGACACCATCTGTGAATTGATCGCTCCCCATCTAGCTTCAGAGTTTGTTCTGTTAGGTGACCTAAACTGGGATATGCTTAACACCCCGGCAGTCCTACAATCTAAGCTAGATGCCCTCAATCTCACACAAATCATCAAGGAACCCACCAGGTACAACCCTAAATCCGTAAACATGGGCACCCTAATAGACATTATCCTGACCAACTTGCCCTCCAAATACACCTCTGCTGTCTTCAATCAGGATCTCAGCGATCACTGCCTCATTGCCTGTATCCGCTACGGGTCCGCGGTCAAACGACCACCCCTCATCACTGTCAAACGCTCCCCAAAACACTTCTGCGAGCAGGCCTTTCTAATCGACCTGGCCCGGGTATCCTGGAAGGATATTGACCTCATCCCGTCAGTTGAGGATGCCTGGTCATTTAAAAGAATGACCGCCATCTTAGAATGACTCACCATCTTAGACAAGCATGCTCCGTGCAAAAAATGCAGAACTAAGAACAGATATAGCCCTTGGTTCACTCCAGACCTGACTGCCCTCGACCAGCACAAAAACATCCTGTGGCGAACTGCAATAGCATCGAATAGTCCCCGCGATATGCAACTGTTCAGGGAAGTCAGGAACCAATAGACGCAGTCAGTCAGGAAAGCAAAGGCCAGCTTTTTCAAGCAGAAATTTGCATCCTGTAGCTCTAACTCCAAAAAGTTCTGGGACACTGTAAAGTCCATGGAGAACAAGAGCACCTCCTCCCAGCTGCCCACTGCACTGAGGCTAGGTAACACGGTCACCACCGATAAATCCGTGATAATCGAAGACTTCAACAAGCATTTCTCAACGGCTGGCCATGCCTTCCTCCTGGCTACTCCAACCTTGGCCAACAGCTCCGCCCCCCCCCCCCCGCTGCTACTCGCCCAAGCCTCCCCAGCTTTTCCTTTACCCAAATCCAGATAGCAGATGTTCTGAAAGAGCTGCAAAACCTGGACCCATACAAATCAGCTGGGCTTGACAATCTGGACCCTCTATTTCTGAAACTGTCCGCCGCCATTGTCGCACCCCCTATTACCAGCCTGTTCCACCTCTCCTTCATATCATCTGAGATCCCCAAGGATTGGAAAGCTGCCGCGGTCATCCCCCTCTTCAAAAGGGGAGACACCCTGGACCCAAACTGTTACAGACCTATATCCATCCTGCCCTGCCTATCTAATGTCTTCGAAAGCCAAGTCAACAAACAGATCACTGACCATCTCGAATCCCACCGTGCCTTCTCCGCTGTGCAATCCGGTTTCCGAGCCGGTCACGGGTGCACCTCAGCCACGCTCAAGGTACTAAACGATATCATAACCGCCATCGATAAAAGACAGTACTGTGCACCGTCTTCATCGACCTGGCCAAGGCTTTCGACTCTGTCAATCACCATATTCTTATCGGCAGACTCAGTAGCCTCGGTTTTTCTAATGACTGCCTTGCCTGGTTAACCAACTACTTCGCAGACAGAGTTCAGTGTATCAAATCGGAGGGCATGTTGTCCGGTCCTCTGGCAGTCTCTATGGGGGTACCACAGGGTTCAATTCTCGGGCCGACACTTTTCTCTGTATATATCAATGATGTTGCTCTTGCTGCGGGCGATTCCCTGATCCACCTCTACGCAGACGACACCATTCTGTATACTTCTGGCCCTTCCTTGGACACTGTGCTATCTAACCTCCAAACGAGCTTCAATGCCATACAACACTCCTTCCGTGGCCTCCAACTGCTCTTAAATGCTAGTAAAACCAAATGCATGCTTTTCAACCGTTCGCTGCCTGCACCCGCACGCCCGACTAGCATCACCACCCTGGATGGTTCCGACCAAGAATATGTGGACATCTATAAGTACCTAGGTGTCTGGCTAGACTGCAAACTCTCCTTCCAGACTCATATCAAACATCTCCAATCCAAAATCAAATCGAGAGTCGGCTTTCTATTTCGCAACAAAGCCTCCTTCACTCACGCCGCCAAACTTACCCTACTAAAACTGACTATCCTACCGATCCTCGACTTCGGCGATGTCATCTACAAAATAGCTTCCAATACTCTACTCAGCAAACTGGATGCAGTTTTTCACAGTGCCATCCGTTTTGTTACTAAAGCACCTTATACCACCCACCACTGTGACCTGTATGCTCTAGTCGGCTGGCCCTCGCTGCATGTTCGTCGTCAGACCCACTGGCTCCAGGTCATCTACAAGGCTATGCTAGGTAAAGCGCCGCCTTATCTCAGTTCACTGGTCACGATGGCAACACCAACCCGTAGCACGCGCTCCAGCAGGTGTATCTCACTGATCATCCCTAAAGCCAAAACCTCATTTGGCCGCCTTTCCTTCCACTTCTCTGCTGCCTGCGACTGGAACGAATTGCAAAAATCTCTGAAGTTGGAGACTTTTATCTCCCTCAACAACTTTAAACATCTGCTATCTGAGCAGCTAACCGATCGCTGCAGCTGTACATAGTCCATCGGTATATAGCCCACTCAATTTACCTACCTCATCCCCATACTGTTTTTATT